>NC_084833.1:32727215-33045965 GCF_033115175.1 Lepus europaeus
GAAACACAAAGTGTACAAATACTGTTTCAGTACTAGTTATAGCATCACTGCACATTAGACAATACATTAAGGACAGATCTCACATGAGACAAAAGTACACAGTGACTCCTGTTGCTGACTTAACAATTTGACACTCCTGTTCATGGCATCAGTAATCTCCCTAGGCTCTAGTCATGAGTTGCCAAGGCTATGGAAGCCTTTAGAGTTCGCCAACTTTGATCTTATTCCGATAGGGTCATAGTCAAAGTGGAAGTTCTCTCCTCCCTTCAGAGAAAGGTACTTCCTTCTTTGATGGCCCCGTTCTTTCCACTGGGATCTCACTCACAGAGATCTTTCATTCAGGTCTTCTTCTTCTTTTTTTTTTTTTCTTTTCCATGGTATCTTGGCTTTCCATGCCTACAATACTCTCATGGGCTGTTCAGCCAGATCCGAATGCCTTAAGGGCTGATTCTGAGGCCAGAGTGTTGTTCAGGACATCTGCCATTCTATGAGTCTGCTGTGTATCCTGCTTCCCATGTTGGATCTTTCTCTCCCTTTTTGATTCTATCAGTTAGTATTAGCAGACACTTGTCTTGTTTGTGTGATCCCTTTGACTCTTAGACCTATCAGAGCAATTGTGAACTGAAATTCATCACTTGGACTAGTGAGATGGCATTGGTACATGCCACCTTCATGGGATTGTATTGGAATCCCCTGGCACATTTCTAACTCCACCATTTGGGGCAAGTCCGATTGAGCATGCCCCAAATTGTACATCTCCTCCCTCTCTTTTTCCACTCTTAAATTTAACAGGGATCACTTTTCAGTTAAAATTTAAACACCTAAGAATAATTGTGTATTAATTACAGAGTTCAACCACTAGTACTAGAACAACAACAACAACAAATACTAAAAAGGATAAAGTATTACATTGTACATCTAGAGTCAGGACAAGAGCTGATCAGGTCATTGTTTCTTATAGTGTCCATTTCACTTCAACAGGTTTCCCCTTTGGTGCTCAGTTGTCACCGATCAGGGAAAACAAATTCACTTTTAAAAAAAAATTTTATTAATGATTTATTTGAAAGGCAGACAACATGACTGGAAGACTTAGAGAGATCTTCCATCCAAGGGTTCATACCCCAAATGGCTGCCATGGTAGAGACTGTGTCAGACAAAACCAGGAACCTAGAAATCCACCCGGGCCTCTCACGTAGGTGCAGGGGCCCAAGTACCTGGGCCATCCTCTGCTGTTTTCCCAGCACATTAGCAGGGACCTGGATCAGAAGTGGAGCAGCTGGGACTTGAACCAGCTCTAAATATGGGATGCAGGTGTTGCAAGTAGCAGCTTAACCTGCTGCACCACAACAGCAGCCCCTATTTAACTCTTTTTAAAGTGCATTTATACAACTTAACGTACTTAATTTGCCTTGTAATACAAAATCTGAGTCAAAAGGAAAGCCTTCCTGAGAATCTAAATAACTCTCTAAAATCAAAATTAAATTCACGGGGATTCACAAGCCTTCTTCAAACTTCTATGTATATTTAATCATAGTTCAATTTAAATATTACACATATACATTAATCATTCATTATACACCTTAAAACAGAATTTCAAGACGTACCTGTCAACTCATCAACTAGATAGACTAAATTCTCTTTAAAACCTACACTTAGGGGCCAGCGCTGTGGCTCACTTGGTTAATCCTCTGCCTGTGGCGCTGGCATCTCATATGGGCGCCGGGTTCTAGTCCCGGTTGCTCCTCTTCCAGTCCAGCTCTCTGCTGTGGCCTGGGAGGGCAGTGGAGGAGGGCCCAAGTGCTTGGCCCTCTGCACCCGCATGGGAGACCAGGAAGAAGCTCCTGGCTCCTGGCTTTGGATCGGCGCAGCTCCGGCCGTGGCGGCCATTTGGGGAGTGAACCAATGGAAGGAAGACCTTTCTCTCTGTCTCTCATTCTCACTGTCTATAACTCTACCTGTCAAATAAAAATTTTTTATAAAGTTACACTTAAAAACCAATATATGCAGTTATCTTAACACAAAAAATATTAATCTAATTTTTATTTCTATTTTTATGCATTAAAAATGCTCTGGTTTCAGTATTAAGGAATAGTTTATCCTCTGAGGAAACAATGCCAATATCACAAACACTTTTAGGGCTGCTTTGGTGTAGTTGAGCCCAGGTGATGGCTACAAAGGTATCCAGGTGATGATGGCGCCTGCTGTGCTCTGTTTTTTTTAAGCTTCAATATCTCAGGTTTTCCAGATAGGGGCAGCCTCACAGCCAAGTCTCAGGATTCCTGTCACACACAGACACACCACACCACACCACACACACACACCACACCACACCACACACACACACACACACCCCACACCACATCACACACACACACACACATACACCCCACACACACACCTGTTGCCAAGCCTTCTCAATCCTCACAGGAGGCTTGAATTTCAACTCCTCCCAGTCTACTTCACTTGGCTGTCTTTTGCATTTCTTTGACTCATACAATTATTGAAATATGTCTGGTCCAGCTTGAAAGATCTTTATACTTGATGGACTCCTGCACCCTTTTCATATTTTTTTTCCTTTTGGAGTCCTGCAACAAAGAAATGTTACTAAAACAATGTCCAACTAGAATCTGGATATTTCTCCTTGCATTGTCTGGCTAATGTGCTGGCAACTTTCAAATTTATCCTATAGACAGTGAAGACTGGGCAGGGATTTGAAACATTGTTAATATTTAGGGGTCAATGTTCCTTGAATTCTATTTTTCTCTTATGAAGTCGCTCCTTTCATAATGAGAATATTTACCAGAAATAAATTGCCTCTAGTCCTTCATAAATCAAAACTTTTCTTGTATTAAATAGTACTTTTGCTGCCACCCCCAAATTAATTTTTTTTCTCTGCAGGATAAGTATTAATATTAAATCACTAGGAAAAAATTGTCCTGCCTTTTAACAATTAATTTATTTGAGAAGCAGAGAGAGAGCTTGAGAGAGCGTTCCCATCTGCTGACTCACTTCCCAAATGCCCACAGTGGCCAAGACTGGACCAGGCCAAGCTAAAGCCCATAACCAAGAGCTGGGCTCTCAATCCAGATCTCCCAACAAAGTGGCAGGAAACCAACTACTTGAGCCAACACTGATGCCTCCCAGGGTCTGCGTTAGCTGGAAGCTGAAGTTAGGAGCTGGAGCCAGGTATGAAAACCATGTACCACTAGGCTAAATTCTTGTTCCCTCCCCAAATCTTACTGATGTGGGCATGGGTATCTTAACTTCTGTCCCAGGTTCTTACCTCACCCTGAAATAAGAATTCTAAATGGAGACATGGTAATACACATGAGCAGGAAGAGGATTTATTTAATAGTGAGGGAATAAATATACAGAGTGTGGATCTCCCCACACAGAGAAATGTCCATCATAGAGGGCCAGAGTGTTGCCCATGAAAGAGAGGAAAAGAAAAAGATACCTCCGGGGCCTGGTGTCATGGCTCACTTGGTTAATCCTCCGCCTGCGGTGCCAGCATCCCATATGGGCGCTGGGTTCTAGTCCCGGTTGCTCCTCTTCCAGTCCAGCTCTCTGCTGTGGCCCGGGATATCTGGGGACTACTTGCCCATGGCTTTCTGATCCTTCCTAGATTTGTAGAAGCCAGGGTTCTCAGGGTTCTTGCCCTGAGCTGCTCTGGATTTAGTTAATGTAAGTGATGTCCCTCATTCTACAGGAAATCCCCCCCCTTGTCCTGTTAAGCCGTGAGACCTGGAGGAAGAACATGGACACTCTTCTGTGCAGCCATGGAATCACCCTTTTCTTTGCTCTGTCTCATTTGCTTGCCTTCTTTTTGTTTTTGTCCAAATGGCTCTCAGGCCATGGTTTAGTGAAGCACAGCACAGACTTGAATATACAACTAATAAAAAATAATACCTTATACTGATTAAGCACTTACAAAGTGCCAATCACTGGGCTAAGTGCTTCCCATGGATTTAATCCTCACGAGAACCCAAGACACAGCTGGAGCCAACTGCTTCTTGGGCATCTCCACTATGGAGAATGATGATACAAACCAGTCATTCTGGTCACTTCCAGCTAAACAGAGTCAAGAGCAAGTTTAAAAAAAAAAGGTTTAAATCACAAATGCTTGTCCCAGAAAGCATTTTGCAACTCCAATCCAGTGAAACCACCTGCTATGACTTTTTATTTTAAGATTTATTTATTTATTTGAAAGTCAAAGTTACACAGAGAGAGGAGAAGCAGAGAGAGAGAGAGAGAGAGAGAGAGAGAGGTCTTCCATCTGATGGTTCACTCCCCAATTGGCCTCAATGGCCAGAGCTGCGTCAATCTGAAGCCAGGAGCTTCTTCTGGGTCTCCCATGCAGATGCAGGGGCCCAAGGACTTGGGCCATCTTCTACTGCTATCCCAGGCCATAGCAGAGAGCTGGATCAGAAGTGGAGCAGCCGGGTCTCGAACTGGCACCCATATGGATGTTGGCACTTCAGGCCAGGGCGTTAACCCGCTGCTCCACAGTACCGGTCCCACCTGCTCAGTTTTACTGAGTAGCTGCTGCCACAAACTAACTCTCCGTTCCTTACCTACGGCTACGAGTGCCAGTGAGCTTTCTTTCAAGACACCTGATGTCACTTTTCTCCTTTCCCAGTAAGAATCTCAACCTTCTCCTTTGTTGTTTGGACATACCAGAGGCCTCCCTGGTCTAAGTCTGTATCCCCTATTCTTTATTTACCCCTTTTGCTCAGGGATTCATCTCTATATTGACAGATAACAAGTCAACATGTTGAAAACAGAACCCCTCATCTTCCCTGACTCTCCTCCTGCTCTGTGGCTCAAGCCAGAAACCTGGGAGCCATTCTGGGCTCCTTCTTCTTCTTTAGTGTTCTACTGGACATCCGATCACACTGAATGCTGACAGCCCTAACGCTAATCCTTCTCCACCTCCACCTGTCTCCAGCTCTCCCATCCTCACTGTCTGTCTCTGGATCATTGTCACAACCTCATACCTGTTCTCTCCATCACCAGTGTTGTTCCCTCCAGTCCACACTGGCACTGCAACCGAGAGTGTCTTTTCTAAGATGCAAGTCAGTTCATCTCACCACCCTCTGCCCTTGGGAGAAAGCTTAAACTTCCCAGAGTTGACCAGGCCTTTGACACCGACCCTTACCTTGCAGCCTTGCTTAGAAACAGGCAAGTTGTTGGCTCCCTGTCACCTTTGGGCCTTTGTTTTAAGCTTCTTCTGAATATTTCCCTCAATAGCGTCCCCTTCCTCACTTCTCTCAAAGCTTCTTATTCATCTTCTAGATCTCCTCCTAAGCAGAGGAGGCTTTCCTGATCCCCCAAACTGGTATTCCCATGATGTCTCATCAGATCCACATTTCTCATATTATAATATGGATCACAACAACAGTAACCCCTGTGGTAGGCAGGATGATGGATATCCATGTCTTACTCCCTAGAACCTGGTATATGCTGTGTTACAAGGGGAAAGGGACTTTGCTGAGTGATTAGCCAAGGATTTTTAGAGGGGGAGACTTTTTTGAATTATTGAAGTGGACTCAAACTATAATGAGTTCCTTTAGTCAGTCATTCTTTCATTTATTCAAACGGTAGAGGGTTAGAGAGAGAGGGCTGGAGAGAGAGAGGGCTGGAGAGAGAGAGGGCTGGAGAGAGAGAGAGAGAGAGCGAGATCTTGCAATACCCTGGTTTTCTCCCCTGATAGCCTCAACAGCTAGCACTGGGTCAGGCTGAAGTCAGGAGCTTCTTCCTGGTCTCCCATGTGGATGGCAGGGGCCCAGGTACTGGAGCCATCATCCACTGCTTTCTCAGCCATTAGTAGGGAGCTGGAATGGAAATAGAGCAGCTGGGACACAAATTGGTATCCATATGGATGCTGGCATCGCAGGCAATGGCTTTACCCACTGTGCCAGAACACTCGCCCTGAGGTCCCTCAATTTCTCCTCACAGAGGAGAGATGTGGTGAGAAGAAACGACCAGCTGGTCCCTCGTTTGAGTTTTTATGTTTGTACAGTCATGCACTGAATTATGAGAGTCTGTCAATGATGGACCACATACATGACAGTGGTCTCAGAAGATTACGATGGAACTGAAGAAGTCCTATTGTCTATGACCTGTAGCCATGGTAATGGGGTAACACCATCATTACTCACACGTCTATGGTGAGGCTGGTGTAAACTAAAGGACCAAGTTGTACAAAAGTATAGCACATACAATGAGGTACAGTACCTAATACTTGATAATAAATGAATATTACTGGTTCATGTATTTACCATGCTCTTTATCACTATGTTGTTGTATACCTATAAGCAAGTTCATTGTTAAACAGTATGCCAGCAGCAGCCTCACACGTATTCACTGTGTGTCTTCGTTGCATCACGAGGGCATGTTGAGGGTTGACCTGCATCATCTGGGTTTGCACGAATACATCCTATGGTGTTTGTGCATAATGAGAAAATCATCTCTGGACACATTTCTTGGATGTATTCCACTGTTAGATGATGCACAACTGTGTTTGTATCTGCAGAGAGAAAAAAGTCAGAGAGGGAAAGCTGCTTGGAAGAAATCACCTAGGTTTGAAAGAAAAAGGAATTTTTGCTAAATATCAGAAAAGATTCCTTCACACAAGAGGAGGTACAAAAAGTAAATGGGGCTTGGGAAAGCAGATGGCAAGGTCTCGGATGTGCCTGGGGAAGATAAGGTCTCAGAGCGCCACCAACCACCTAGCTGGATGTCCTGTGCTCCTAGGCCTGAAGCAGGGGTGAGGGAGGGGATCAGCCAGGTGTCTCAGTGGATACCTGGGCGCACAGGCCCCTGGATCTCAGTGGATACCTGGGCGCGCAGGCCCCTGGATCTCAGTGGATACCTGGGTGCACAGGCCCCTGGATGTCAGTGGATACCTGGGCGCACAGCCCCTGGATCTCAGTGGTTACCTGGGCGCGCAGGCCCCTGGATCTCGGTGGATACCTGGGCGCGCAGGCCCGTGGATCTCAGTGGATACCTGGGCGCACAGGCCCCTGGATCTCGGTGGCTACCTGGGCGCGCAGGCCCCTGGATCACGGTGGATACCTGGGCGCGCAGGCCCCTGGATCACGGTGGATACCTGGGCGCGCAGGCCCATGGATCTCGGTGGATACCTGGGCGCGCAGGCCCCTGGATCTCAGTGGACACCTGGGCGCGCAGGCCCCTGGAACAGCAGAAAGACCCCTTTCCAGACTCTGACACAGTGAGACTCTTCTGACACTTAGACGAGAACTGTTAACACTGACCGAAGTTAGGCTTCGGAGACATGGAAGTTTGACTTAGGAATTAAGTTTTTTTTTTTTTTTCTTTTTTTGACAGGCAGTTAGACAGTGAGAGAGACAGACAGAAAGAAAGGTCTTCCTTCCATTGGTTCACTCCCCAAATAGCTGCCATGGCCGGCGCTGCGCTGATCTGAAGCCAGGAACCGGGTGCTTCCTCCTGGTGTCCCATGGGGTGCGGGGCCCAAGCACTTGGGCCATCCTCCACTGCCTTCCTGGGCCACAGCAGAGAGCTGGCCTGGAAGAGGAGCAACCGGGACAGAATCCGGTGCCCCAACTGGAGCTTGAACCCGGAGTGCCGGCGCCGCAGGCAGAGTATTAGCCTAGTGATCTGAGGCGCCGGGCATAAGCTGATATACTTTTGTAACTCAGACCACAGCAAGTTTGTTAAGTCTCGTGCCTCGACCTTTGAAATGAAAGCTTGGATCTCAAAGCCTAATATTTTTGTGTGTCCATTCATTTGTTTAGTGCAAATAGTAAGTGTGTATGATGTTATTACTTTATGCTGACTTTATTTATTTACTTTATTACTTTATGCTGACTCTGTTCTAGGTACTGAGCAAATAGAAAAATTCTGCTCTCATGGAATTTACAGTCCATTTTAAAAAATAGACGAAAGGGTAACAACAAAATCAAATGACTATTAGGTCAGGTAAAGAGCAACAAAGTGAGAAAAGGGGAAAAGTGTTCTCTTTTAAATGTGAAGGAAGGGAGGGGGGAGAGAAGAGCACTGAGGCAGATCAGTCAGGTGCAGAGGTCTGGGGTGGCCCCCCTTGTATTTGAGGACCAGTCTGGGGGAGCCAGGTGGGCGACAGTAGATGAACTGGGAGAGGATGCAGGTCCGTAAGAACTAGCTTGTAGGAACTGTAAGGTATCATGTTTTCACTCGGTGGGGGGGGGGGGGGGGGAGCCACTGGAGGGTCTTGGGCAGAATAGAAATTCTCCCAGCTCAGAAACTCAAAGGATCATGACCCAACACTTCCACTCCTGATTACACACTCTGGAGACTGGAAACCATCGCTGGGAAAAGAATGTTCACACAAAAGGTATAAACAGGGGCCTAGCAGGTCAAGACACCAGTTCAGATACTCATGTCCCTAATCAGACTGCATTTGATCTGTGGCTCTGTCTCCCGATTCCAATTTCCGGTTAAGGCAGACACAGAGAGACAGCAAGTGATGGCTCAAGTATTTGGGTCCCTGCTACCCACGCAGGATTCCTGGACTGAAGGCCCAGCTCCTGCCTCCAGTCCCAGCCCAGCTGGCAGCTGCTGTGGACTTGGGGAGAGCAAACCAGCAGAAGGCAGCTCTCTGTCTCTCAGCCTCTCAAATAAATAAATATATGAAAACTAATTTAAAACATAGGAATAATCCAATGTCCATTTCCTGCTGAATGGATATTAAAAACTGTGGGATATCCACACAATAGAATATTGTTTAGCCATAAAAAGGAATTACACACAGATACTTGAACACAGGCCAAGAGAAAGAAATCGGACACAAAGGGTAAATTCTGTGTGATTCCAATTCAAGGCAAATTCATAGACAGCAGACTGGTGGTGGACAGGGTGGGGGAGGGGAGAGCGGGGAGTGACTGCTTAATGGGTACGGATTTCCTTTTGGAGTGACAGAACGCTTTGGAGTTAGCCAGCAGTGATGGTTGCACAACATTACGAAGGCACGAAAAGCCACTGAACTGCACACTCCCAAGTGTTTGATCTTATACTTTGGGAATTCCACCTCAGTTAAAAAAAAAAAAAATAAAAAAAGGATCCTTTGGGCTGCTGTGTGCAGAAGAAACTGAAGTGGGAGGGGCGGGGCAGAAGCCCAAGGAGAGACGCCCCTGGGCCTTGACCAGGCTGGCAGTGATGGTGATGCAGAGGGTCAGAGGTAGGCGGAGTCTGGGAGTTCCCTCAAGTCCTCTCTGAGGTCAGTGATTGGGGGTCCTGCAGCCCTGCCGCTCCCGCTCGCTCTCGGCTCTGAGGAGGGCCGGATTTAAGAAGCCCAGGTGTTGCCCACTTTCAGGGCGGGCTGCCGGGAGGCGGGTGCAGCGGGGCTGCAGGCATGTTTGGCCTGGGCCAACGTGCTGGGAGTCACAGGATCTCCAATTCAGGCCTGCGCGCCCCTCAGGAGCGCACACTGTGCTAAAGCTCCTTATAAACTGTTTTCTTCCCTCCGGTCAATAAACACGGCTTTGAGACAGAGCCAGATGCACTTATAGGTCTTAATTGTTCAGAACAGGGACTAAGCCCCACTTGGTCCAGATTTTCCCGACTTAGTAGCTGTCCAGAAAGTGACAAATTTATGATTTGAAAGCAACTTCATTTTTTTTCTGCCTGAACCACATAATAATTTGTGGGAATTAGCTACCTGATAAGATAAGGGGTGGGGGCGGGGAGCCGGGGAGGGGAGGGGAGAGGGCATTGAATGCCCCTCAGTGTTCCAGGGAGGGCTGTGGAATTTTTGGAGCAGCCCTGGACACACTGCAGGGACCATTAAAGGATTAACCGGCCCTGACAGAGCGGCTGCTCGGCGGTGAGGTTAGTAAATCATGGGAGGCCGGGTCATTATCCGGGGAATTAGCTCCAGTGGTATCCGCAGAGACACCAGCTATCAATCGGAGTCTCCAAGGAGAACGCCGAAACCCCAGGCTGAACTCGGGCACTTGAGGGGCCGAGACTTCCAGGTCACAGGCAGCAGGCTCTTGCTCTCTCTTTTTGGCACAAGATCCTAAATCCCGCCTCCATCATTAGCACACGCCTAGGGTCGAATCCTTTGCAAGTTTATTTCTCCCCACCAAATCCTTCTCAACTCCAGGGCTGAGCCCTTTAGGGGGAAAAATCGCCGAAACGCAATACTATGCATTTATTGGGTAGAAAGGAAGTTTTGGGTAGAGGTTGAGGCTTTTGCCCTTTCTTTTTTCTTTGTATGCGGTTTTTCTTTTTATTTGGTGGAGGCAGGAAAGGGGAGTCTTATTTCACGGAAACATAGGACTATTAAAAAAAAATCCAATGAGTCCATCTGGCCTATGGAATATGGAGGTTGACAAAGGCAATAGTAAGTGGAAATAAAAAATGTATCCGAATGGCTTGTGTTTCACTCCCCAGGTGCCCAGCAAAACAGCAGCAAATCTTTTCCCTCGACCCTCGTCAAGACATTTATTAATTACGCTGCCGAGTGAGACTGTATTTGAGAAATCTGCCTCTGTGTCCTGGCGGACTTGGGCTGCCAGCTGAAGGAGCAATTTTGCAGAAAGAGGGGATTTTGCGTTGCTGGTTTAAGGGCCCTCAGGCCCCCCTAATGCGCCATTGCTGAAGGGGTGTTAACAGATGAGGTGGAAGTATTCAGCTTGATTCAATCAAGTAACCTGCTACCAAGCCAAGGTCCTGAGGCCCTCGGGAGCCTGATAAATAGCGTGATGAACAAGCCCACTGGGAGAATGGAGCAAGAGTGGTGGATGAGAGCTGCCCCACAGCCCGGAGGAGATCCTGGCACCTTCACTTTTTGTCTGTGGTTTCGGACAAGTTACTTGATGTCGCAGAGCCTCAGTTTTCTCAAGTATAAACTGAAGAAGACAATGGGACCTGCTATGTAGGGTGATTGTATCAGGAGGGTCATAGCTGGGGAGAGTTCAGAGCGGTACGTGGCACAGAGTAAGCAGTAAGAACATGTGAGCTAAGCCCTCATCATTTTTTTTTTTTAAGGATTTATTTATTTGAAAGGTGGAGCAACAGAGGAGAGGGAGACATACAGAGAAAGAGAGCGATCTTGATTTCATTGGTTCACTCTCAAATGGTCACAACAGCCAGGGCTAGACCAGGCCAAAGCTAGAAGCCAAGAACTCCATCCGGGTCTCTTGTGTGGGTGGCAGGGGCCCAAGTCCTGGGCTCATGACCTGCTGCCTTTCCATGCACATTTTCAAGATGCTGGATTAGAAGCAGAGCAGCCGGGATTCAACACTGGCTCTCTGATATGGGCTGGCAGTGTCACAGGAGGCGGCTCACCCAGCCCCTAGCTAGCCCTGATTATCTTTGGGAGTAAACGAGGGCTGCCTTGGAAATGGCTGACATAAACAGAGATCATGCCCAGGGACGTTTTCTGGTTTCACGCTGGACTGTGTTTGATTTGTGGTCATTTGCCTACCCTGTGGTCATTTGGAGGGGAAGAACTTTGGACTGGGAAAACTTGATTGCAAGTCTCTCTCCCTCTACCGATGAACAAGAAAAAATTCTTATCCTCTTTCAGCCTCCGTTTCCTATTCTGTCAAAGGGAGACACTCATCTGAATCCCACTGATGTGCAGTGAGGATGCAGTTAGCTGGCTAATTCATGGTGCACATGGCTGTGCTGTGTAGGCTAGGGCTCTGCTTTGGATACGCATTGAGTTTGTCCTCACCAAGGGTTCACGTGTTAGAAGCCTGGTGGTGGTATTGGGGGGAGGAGGTGTGGAACTTATAAGAGGCCTAGTGGGGGAGGTTCTTAGGTCAATTGCAGGCCTGCCCTTAGAAAGGACTGGGGGACCCCAGCCTTTTTCTGGCTTCCCATTTGTTGGTGTGATCTCTTTTCTTGCTGCCACCATGATGTCATCGCCATGTGGGCCCTCGTCGGAGGCTGAACCAGTGGGGCTGCCTGATCTTGCACTTTCAGCCTCCAAAACTCTGAGCCGAATAGACACGTCTTTGTTAAGCGACCCAGTTTCCGGGATCTCATTAGAATCATGTAGAGCTGACTGACAGAGCTGGAAAGGGCTCTGTGAACCTGCGGGGGTGGCATTACAGCTGGAAAGAGTGAAGAGACTGCTCCTGTATGCGCCCACATCCCTGGTCCCAGGGGGAACTTGTGAATGAAGACAGGAGAGATCAGAATGACAGGAACGCAGTTAGTGCCTTTGCTCCCTAGTGGTGGGACGAGTGTCACCCTCACGCATAGATGTCGCGTGGCTCTTTGCAGAAATAGTCCCTGTCTTCCAGCAGCTCCATCTGTATCGTCGAAGCCACATTAGTGATAGCTGACATCATTGCTTCATTCTCCCAGAATGGCCATCTTGAAGTGTGGCATTTAATCTGTCCAGTTCAAGCTCAAGCAAGGGATGGACCAAGTGCACAGCAGGTGAGTGACTGTAGGAAATGGAACAGGCCTTCGTTCCCCAAATCCAGGGGAAACAGAGCCATAGGTGGCCCCAGCCTGCTCTCGGCGGCTCATGGCTTCATGGTGGGAGCAGAGCCGTGAAGACAGGCCAGTGCCTAATTCAGAGGTGGGTCTGGTTGCTTCCTTCTTGCATGGCTGAGCCCCCTTTACTGTGAGATGTGCTAAGATGTAAGGTTTTATGAAAAGTAATAACCAGGTTCTGGATGCGAAGTACCTGACATAGCGCTTTCACAAGGTCTACTCACCGGTTTAGCAGCAAGCAGCTTCCGATGGGCAGGGGGCCATGGTTTGAACATGTTATGCCTGATTTATATATACCTCCCTTCTAGGACTCACATGTGTCTGATCAGAAATCTCCAGATGTGAGGTTTCCCTGGGAGCTATGCCCGGGGATGGAAGTGTGGACACTGAGCCGGTCACTACCATTTCCTGTCTCAGCTCTGTTCCTTTCTGAGCAGGACTTGTTAGGAGCAACTACTGGCAGCAATCTCTAAGAACAGCGATCTTTGGTCAAAATGCTTTGTGTTGGAGGCATCTACATAATGGGTTCCAATTTAAGCCAGAATGACCTGAGGAGATCATTCTATGTGGCCATTTTCCTCCTTTGTCATTGTAGACAAATTCTCTCAGAAATACATTTTTAAGATTTATTTATTTGAATGGCCAAGTAACAGAGAAAAGGAGAAAGACAGAGATACAGATACAGATACACATACAGATGGAGAGATCAGCATTGTGGCGTAGCAGGTTAAGCCACTGCCTGCAACACTGCCATCCCATATGGGTGACAATTCGAATCCTAGCTGTTCCACTTCCAATCCAGCTCCCTGCTAATGAACTTGGGAAAGCAGTGAAAGATGGCCCAAGTGCTTGGGCCCCTGCACCCACATATGAGACCCATATGGAGTTTCAGGTTCCTGGCCCACACCTGGCTGTTGTGGCCATTTGGGGAGTGAACCAGTGAATGGAAGATCTCTCTTTCTGTCTCTTTTTCTCTCTGTAACTCTTTCAAATAAATAAATGAAACTTTTTAAAAAAGATAGGTAGATGAAAGGGGGGGGGGGGAGGAGAGAGAGAGATCTTCCATCTGCTGGTTTGCTTCCCAAATTCCTACAACAGTCAGGGCTGGATCAGACCAAAGCCAGAAGTCAGGAGCTCTATTTGTGTCTCACACATGGGTGGCAGGAATGCAACTACTTAGGTCATCATCTGCTGCCTCTCAGATGCAGTAGCAGGAAGTTGGATGGGAAATGGGGCATGATTTGATGACAGGTACTCTGGTATGGAATGAGATCATTCCAAGCCGAGGCTTAATCTGCTGCCCCACAACACCTGTCACCAGAAATATATTTACAAATTGTTCCTCAGCTACTCAGTTGAACTCTCTTAAATCTGACAATGCTACATCTAAAGAGCCATGAGGGGATGGACAATTAGCACAACAGTTAAGATGTTGCTTGGAGTGTCCGTATGTTATGTTAGGATGCCTGGGTTCCAGTCTCGGCTCCACTTTCAATTCCAGCTTCCTGCTAATGCTTACCCTAAGAAGCAGCAGGTGATGGGTCAAGGAGTTGGGTCCCTGCCCCCAACATGACAGACCTAGATTGAGTTCTCTGCCCCCGACTTCAACCTGGCTCAGCCCCAGCTGATGCAAGCATTTGGGGAGTAAACAAGTGGATGGAAGATCTCTGTCTCTCTGACTTCTGACTTAAAAAAAAAAATTCACCGGGCCTTGAACCAGACCTTCCACAATACCTTCTATTCTGCCCCCTCATTTTCTTTTTCTTTTTTTTTTGACAGGCAGAGTGGACAGTGAGAGAGAGACAGAGAGAAAGGTCTTCCTTTTGCCGTTGGTTCACCCTCCAACGGCCGCCGCGGTAGCGCGCTGCGGCCGGCGCACCGCGCTGTTCCGATGGCAGGAGTCAGGTGCTTATCCTGGTCTCCCATGGGGTGCAGAGCCCAAACACTTGGGCTATCCTCCACTGCACTCCCTGGCCACAGCAGAGAGCTGGCCTGGAAGAGGGGCAACCGGGACAGGATCGGTGCCCCGACCGGGACTAGAACCCGGTGTGCCGGCACCGCAAGGCAGAGGATTAGCCTGTTGAGCCACAGCGCCTCATTTTCTCATCCATAGTAGTTGCTCCTCAAAGTACTGATTCTCAGTCAAGATCAACTGCCCAGAGATGGAAAATGCATCGTCCCATTCAGACATTGTCATGCTTTATATTTTTTACAGGCTAACTTTTATGAAGATTATTATCACAAAGTAATGTGTTTGATTTAAAAAATAATTCTGAATCAAGGATATAAAACAAAAGGTAAAGGTAATCATTTCATTGATCCTACCCGCCTCAGATGCTGAATGTTCATTTAAATAAAAAATGGAATCATGCTATATATACCTGGCTGTGTGCAATCTATCTTTTTTTCCACTTAAAAATATCTTTCCATGAGTATAAATTTTAGAGCAGGAAACTGGGTCCGTGGACCCCCAGGGGAACCCATTGAGGAGTTCATGGACCCTGAAATTTTATGTGACTGCACGTGTGCGTGTTCCAGGGTTCAGAGCATTCCACAGGTCTCAGAGGGTTTCATCACCCCCAAAATGTATAACCAAAAACACCCCAACCCTGCCTGCAAGGTTTTCTTTCTCTCTCTCTCTTTCTTTTCTTTCTTTCTTTCTCTCTCTTCTCTTTCTTTCTTTCTCTTTCTCTCTTTCTTTCTTTCTTTCTTTCTTAATACAGACCTTTAAAATCACAAGTAAAGATATAATTTAGATATCACAGTTGAATTGCCATTGTGATATATGAATATTAGTCTAATGATGACTTTTATGAAATTCCCTTTAAATGCGAAGTATCTTCAAGCATACAAACTCGCTCTAACTCAGTATCTTGCTCAGTAGACCACATTGTGTCTCTGCCTCTCTTTGCTCTGTAAATTTTACAGCAGCTTTAGGCCAAAAGCAATAAAATCTGACCTGTACAAATCCCTGTAGTAACAACCGTGCTATTCCTGGGGTCCCTGTGCTGTGAGGCTACATGACGTTCATCCAAACAAAATGGAAAGTGAAAATAGAGCAAGAGATCGTCCTTAGGTAACCAGTTTAGAAGCGGGGGGAAAAAGCACTTAAAGTCTTTATTCCACATCAGCTTCTGATTCTTTGCTTCCTCCAACGATGGCACAGTTTAATGATTTTTTTGTAAACACTCCTGGCACTTTCCAGCCTCACCATATCCCAACTGGAGATCGTCTTGTTAATTAGTGTGTGTTCTTCCTCTCCGCTGGCAGCCCTCGGAAGGTAGGCTCCGT
Organism: Lepus europaeus; assembly: GCF_033115175.1. Classification (NCBI taxonomy): domain Eukaryota; kingdom Metazoa; phylum Chordata; class Mammalia; order Lagomorpha; family Leporidae; genus Lepus; species Lepus europaeus. The sequence goes on from NC_084833.1 coordinate 32,742,984, forward strand.
CCCTGGGACAACCTCAGTTGTTGAAGAGGTGTGAAGCAAAGATCACGTAATCAACACTGGTTAAACGAATGCACGAAGGTGGCTCTGAACCCCTGGGAACCAGCGTTGTGGTTTGCCCGGGCTTTGTCATTTCAGTTCCTCAAGGAAGTTCCTCAACTCCGGCCTGCAGCATCTCAGCCCTAACTGAGCCATTAACTTCAGTTGTTAAGGGGGTAACAATGACAAACATCTTTTCCATTCCCTGATTACAGATGGAATGAGAGAATGCTGCTTTTTTATTTTTAACCTCGTCCCGGGTTTTAGGATGACAAAATGCACCAGCGCGTACCATGCAGTGATTTCACCCCTGACACAGTGAAGACACGAAGCAGCTGCTGTGCTGTTCGTTGGTACCCTGACCCTGCTCCTACCCCAAGCAGGCAGCAGCCTGTCCTCCTGGCCTGCCCTGCAGCCTGGAGCTAGGTAAGGCAGCCAAGGCTCGGGAGGGAGAAGAGCCCCCACCCCACCCACGCTGCCCCCTCTCTAGCCCAGCCATGTCGTTTTCTTGGACTCATAAATCCTGAGCCAGTATTTGATCCCACAAAGCAAGATTGTGGTTATCTGGGTGGATGGGCCTGTCACGGAGCCTGTAGACAAACCGCAGCCAGGCTGGGCCGTGCTGAATCATTAGTCACCAGGACAGAAGTTCTGCACCGGGTCAACCTCAGGGCCAGTCCAGCTCTGGCCTCAGACAGGGCCCCAGGAGTACAGCTCATTATTGTTCTAAGGAACTCAAAGTCAAGCCTTCCCATTCTTCAGGGAGGTGGGGGGGGGGGGGGCGCTGGTAGGTGAATAAATAAATCTCTTGCATCTGTCTGCTGTGCTTCTTAAACTCCAGGGTGCCTAGGAACTATCCCGTTGAGTGTACACACAAATGGTCTCACACCCATCTCCAGACATTTCGATTCGGGGATCTTCTACGATGACTTCTTCTACCCCCCCTTAAAACTGTCTCTGCCACAACGCGAATATTGGTTCTGTGCAGTCTTCCCATTGCTTCTGCCACCCCGGTTCACCTGCCCAGCCCCTGTGCAGGTGGCAGGAGCACACTGAGAAAGTGGGTAGTCTCCGGAACTCTGGTACAATTCAGCACATGCCTTCCTGCTTTGGGGGACAGGAGGCAATCTGCACTGAGCAGGACTGGGACCAAGGTGCCAGGAAGGCAGAGCCTGGAATCCCCAGGGCCTACCACTGGGAAGGGGGTCAGCTGCCTGAAAACATTATGGATAATAGCAGTAATGGTGACCAGAAGGTGAGTACCTGTGCGTGCCAGGAACTGGGCTGAGGATTTCTGTGCATCACCTCATCAGGCCACAACCCTGCCTGGTAGATTCATGGTGATTCCCATTTTTCTGAGAAGACACCAAGAGGGTAAGTGACTTCATAGGAAGTGTCAGTGAACTTGGCCTCCACCGTCAGCAGGATAACTGGGGACACCGTGTTCCAAATCCTTGTCTCAAGTAGGGGCCAAGGACTGGCAGCAATGGTACCTGGGCTAATTTTAAGAACGTGTTCACAGACTTGCTGATTGGCTTCCTTTGAAGGGGTGACTCTTACCTGCTGTTGCCTTCCCTGTGAGCTGGAATTAGGGACTCGGTTTTGACACAACAGAATGTGGCGGAAGTGAAAGCATGTCACTTCTGGGATTGTGTGTAAATAGACTGTGACTTCCTGTGGAGGGTTCGGTATGGTGAGGAGCTGTACCCTCCCATCAACAATGGTGCCTGGAGAGTCCAGCCCCTGAGGGCCTGTGGCCTGACTGATCATCTTGCTGCCTGTCCCTTCATGAGAGAGTCAAGCCACAGTCATGCATCCCTGACCCTCAGACATGGTGTGGGCTAATAAGCACCTGTTGTTTTGTATCACTAACTTTTGGGGTAATCTGTTATGTAGTAACGATTAATGTGGTAAACGAACATGGCTTTCCCAAAATGCAGACCTGGAGCCTCACCCCAGACATACTGAATTCAAGGGTGCATCTGCGCAAGCTCCCCAGGTGACCGGTGCACCGGAGGTCAGAGAGGCACAGTTCTAAGCCACTGCATTCTCAGTCAAGGATGTAGACAGCGAGACACATGAGTAGGTATCTCCTGGGGAAGTCTAAGCTAGCTCCTTCTCATCTCTCCCACTGCAGGGGAAGCCAGCAGCCTCTGCCCCAGAGCCCCTCCCTGGCTGACATGCTGCTCTGCTCCAGACCCAGCAAGTGACAAAAGTCTCAGAAATGGTTTACTGGCAGCGACTTAAGGGAGTGCTGTAGATACAATCCAGGGAGTCTCCTGGGTACTAGATACTACACAAACTGGGGAAATTCCCTGAGTCCTATGGGGCCACAGCATGAAAGTGAGTTTGATCCATTTTTTTGATAGGGGCCAGGTTGCTTCTAGGAGGTCTCCCTGTAGGGGAGCTCATAGTGCCTTCAAAGGCCAAGTCAATATGTGGGAGAGGGGAATAAGGTGATAGGGGAAGGGGGTGATTCCATGTCAAGTGAGGATCATAGAGTCACTGAGAGATCCTATAATGGGATGACTATTGCTTTTTCATGTCCTCGTCTACAGTGTAGGCCTTTTCTGGGTTTGGGGGCACAGGCACCTCCAAGAGGGCCGAATCCAGCAGGAAACCCCACGGAGCCTCTGCTCTTTCCCAGCTCCTAGGCGTTGGGCACACGGCACCGTCACTAGCCTTTTCTCCAGTCCTATGCCAGTGTTCTTGAAAGCATTTTGGGAACACCACAGAAAATTTAGAGCTGATGCGCGACAGGAGACGATGTCCATTGTATACTTTCTTACTACAGCCAAATGGAGCTATTTTCCATGTTGCAAAAATACTATGGGTTTCAGATGTAGAACCTTTGCACATGTTTCCTTTTGTCTGCTGTCGCCTCTTCCCTTTGCCTACGGCTGACTTGTACCCATCCTTGCATTCCCCGCTAAGCATCACCTGCTCTGGGAAGCCATCCCGGACTCCTCCAGGCTGGGTCCCGTCCCTTCCTCTGTGCTTTGATAACACCCTGTGCACTCCTGCATCTTTGCTTCTCACTGTGTAACTACTGACTTATTTCTCTCCCCTACTACATTGGGAACACCACTGAAGGTCTGTGTCCCATTCATTGCTACATTTAAGAGTTTCTGGCACAGAGTAAGTGCTCTGCATTTATTTCTTGACCTAACGTAAGAATGAATTGTTCTTGTGCCTAAGCAATGCTTAGTGCTGTGCGTACAGTAAAGGATTTCGGAGTGAATTGTGTGCTGCTCACGTCTCTGGGGGAGGTTACGAGGCTAGTGGAACGCTTGTAGAATGAGGGATGCCTGAGGAAGAAAGGCCCCTGGAAGCCCTTGGGAACTTGGGGATGTTCTGCCTGGGACCCTCCCTCTTACACTGGGGCTGACTGTGGGCTCAGCGAGTGCCCTGCTTTCGTCCTGCTTGTTGCTTCTCTCACTTCTCTTGACTTGATAAATGGAACTGAACTTTCTAGTCTGAAAGGTGCTGCCTTATTGATTCAAAAGCTGGCAACAGTGACCCCAGCCCAGAAACATTTCCTGGGGATCAAATAACCAGCTCCTCTCAGCACTCATCAATCTGCAGCCTGGCTAAACGTCCACTTACTCTAGGACTTACTACCTGAACCCTAACCCCAGGTCCCTAGGCCAGGGGATGGCCTGAATAATTTACTATCATCTTTATTTCCCAGGGCTGTAATTTAGAAGGGCTTGCTCTTTGAGGCAAAACAAAGCAACATTTTGGTTCACTGAAGGTTCTGAGTGGTGCTACTTCAATGGAATAAAAATAATCCCATATCAAAAATGCATTTTGCCCTCATTTTCATAAAAATCCAGGGATGACTATTAATAACTACAGTTGATAAATAAGGAAATAAGTTAATTAAAGTTCAGTAACTTACTGTAGGTTGTCCTCTAGCTAGGACAATGCTCTTCTACATGATGATAATAACAAGTTTAATAGTAATATTTATTCTTACTACTAATTATTTATTTATTATTAATTATATATTATTACCATTACTAGTATTTAAATTGTTAAACAAATTGTTTCTTTAGTCTTTGAACACATTTTTGTTTACTTATTTTATTTACTTGACAAGCAGAGACACAGACACAAAGAGAGAAATCTTCCATTCATTGGTTCACTCCCCAAATGCCTACAATTGCTGGGACTGGTTCAAGCTGAAGCCAGGAGCCTGGTGTTCATTCTGGGTCTCTTGTGTGGTGGCAGGGACCCAAGTACTTGAGCCATTACTTGCTGCCTCCCAGGGCGTGCATTAGCAGGAAACTGTATCAGAAGCAGAGCTGGGACTCAAACCAGGCACTTTGATACAGGATATGGACTCCTGGTGTTCTAACCTCCACATCAAATACTCTCCCTACTTTAGTCCTCATTGTGTGTCAGGTGTTATCTATAGTATTATATAGATATAGATATAGATATATATATAGATAATCTATCATATGGGCACCTGTTTGTGTCCTGGCTGCTCTGCTTCCAATTGAGCTCCCTAGTAATGGCCTGGGAAAAGCAGTGGAAGATGGCCTAAGTGTGTGGGCCCCACCATCCATGTGGAAGACCAGATGAAGCTCCTGGCTCTGGCCCAGCCTGGCCCCAGACATTGTGGCCATTTGGGGAGTGAACCAATGGATAGAAGATCACATTTCTCTCTCTCTCTCTCTCTCTCTTTCTCTCTCTCTCTCTCTTTTCCTCTGTCTCTCTCTCTCTGTAACTCTGACTTACAAATAAATAAATACATACATCATTTTTTCTTAAAAAAGTTTTCATGAGATATGAGAAACCACATAATTCTCCCTTTCAATGTGTTGCATACAATGGCTCTTTATGTATTCACAGAGTTGTGTATCCATCACCACAATCAATATTCGAACACTTTAGGCATCCAAAAAAAGGAGCCCCTATACGTTGGCCATCTCCAATCTCAATCCCACTATATTTTTTCAGCCCTAGGCAACTTTCTTTCTATAGATTTGCCTTTTCTGGAGGTTTCATATAAATGGAACATACAATATGCAGTCACTTGTGACTAGCTTCTTTCACATAGCATAATGGTGTCAAGTTCATCCGTGTTGTAGCACGTGTCAGCACTTCATTCCTTACTATTTCCCAGTGACAGTTCATCACATGGATATACTGCATTTCATTTATGCAGGCATCAGTCCATGGACATTTGGGTTGTTTTTTATTCTATTTCTCTTATTCACCTTATTTGTCTCCTGCAGACCATCTGAAGAGCAAATAGAAGTTAGACAGGAAAGCATTTTCACACCATAAAACTCTCTACAAGTAGGAGGTAGCAGTTTTTATCCAGCTGATGGAAACAATGAAGGCGAGTTGGCTTATGTGTGTTTACTTGTTTCCAGTGAGCACAGTGCATCCCGAGGCTGTAGTTGGGAATTTAGTACTGGAATAATAGCGACTTGTTTTCTTCCTGCTGCTAGTACCTCTTCAGCATGCCATTCTGCGATAATAGTTTCTATCTCAACCCTTATTTTTTGCTGTAAAACAAATGATAGCAAGTGGCTCTTTAAGGGAATGACTTTTATTCAGAGTGATTCAAAAGTCTGGCATTTAACTTTTATGGAAAACAGATCTATCTTCCACCACTAAACTCAGGAATTGTTGACTGGAAATAATCTTACTAAACCAATTAAAAAACTCTTCATGGATCTTTCTCATCAGCAGTTCAGCAATTCATATATCTTTCAGATATCAGGAGAGGCTAATCATGTGTGTGTTACTAAGGAGTTCACTGTGTCTATTTTGTAAACACACATAGATGAATCCAAGAAGAAAACCAGGACAGTTAAGAAACTTGCATCCTCTTTTCTTCCTTATCCTGGGGTGAAATGAAACAGAAGTGGGCGATTATGTTCTTTTCCTCATCTTAATTTAGCAAACTAGGAATTGTTTCAATTTAGTCCTGTAAAGATTGCATATGGTGCACAAATATTCCTCATATGCAGCAAACGTTGGGGTAAGGTTTCTGAGCAGTCTGAAGGCACTGTGAAAAGATTCCTGTGAAATCGTTCTTGTTTTCTGCAGCAGGCTGCTCTACCATTTTCGAAGGGGCCTCTGTACAGTTTTACAGATTTATTGAGTGCTGGCTGGATCCGGCAGAGGAATATGGAGACAGGCATTTGGAGAGGTAGCAGCCACAGTGTGAGAAAGGTGATCATCAAGGCCGAAAAAAAGGATGTGGGTGAATGGTGGCAGAGCAGGGAAGCACTCTGTGTTGGGACAGCAAGTCCAAAGGCCAAGATGTACAGGAAACACTAAATAGCTAGTGTTTAAAATACATTCCCTATTTGCAAGACACTGTGCAGACAGCATGGCTTTTCACAGGCTTTCTTGTGCAATCACCCCAACTTGAAGACGTGGCTGCTGTTATTAGACCCTATTTCAAGGTGAGACTTACTTGCCCAAGTCATACCCCAGGTAAGTGATGGAATTCAGGGCTGAATTCAAACAATTCCTAAACCATCTCTCTCAATCCAGCAGGAACCAGACTGCTCGGGGTGTTCCATGTCCTAAAGTGGGTGTGATCTTAACAATCTTTTTAAGGAAAATGAAGTCTAGTTTTCTTACTGCAAATTAGATAATGTAGCTCTGAAATCTGAGTGTCGGATAAGAAGAGATTAGAGTTTTGCATTTTCATCTCTTGAGCATTCTTGGGATGAACATGTTCTTTCAGTGGCCCCCAGAAAGGCTGGGAAGATGCTGACTTTTGTCTTCCACATCCCACCCTTTCTCAAGCCAGTTCAGAACTGCGACCCCCATCCCAACCACCTCTCATGTTGCCATCAGCTGCCAGTTACACCTGGGCCGTCGTGTGTCTCAGATATGATTTGTGTTTTCATTCTTTCCTTTTTAAAAATGTATTTATTTATTTTCATTTTATACAGAGAGATATCTGTATATATCTATATAGATATAGGGAGAGATATAGAGAGATAGAGATCTTCCATCTGCTGGTTCACTCCCTCAATAGCTAGGCTGAGCTAGGCTGAAGTCAGGAGCCTGGAACTGGATCTGAGACTCCCATGTAGGTGGCTGGGACCCAACTATTTGAACTATTGCTTGCTGTTTCCCAGGGTGCGCATCAGCAGGGAGCTGGAATTGGAAGCAGAGCCAGTACTAGAACCTAGGCACTCCCATATGAATGTGGGCTACCCAAGCAGCCCAACTCCTGCACCAAATGTCTGTCCTGGATATGTGCTTTTGCAGGTTATAGAAGAAACAAGCTCCACAGCTGGGAGGGTCAAGACATCAGGTCTAATCCTCTCGTTTTGCAAAAGAGGGAAAGTGAGTCCCAGAGAAGTAAATGATTCCAACTCACAGAGCTGTATCCTGGCCCTCTGGCAAATGACTGACTTTTTCTTGTGCGTAACTGTTGCTTTTTGAGGAAACATGAAACGGGACCCCCAGAATCCCCAAAGTCTGGGATAAGGACTCACTGGTGGTTTGCAGGACAGCTTAGGTGATGCTCAACAGCATAGCCCTTCTCCGCCAATCCTACTGGTTAGGTCAGGGACATAATCTCCATTTCCCCTGTGTACCACCTAACCCCTGTTAATCTCCCTTCTTAACCTACAGAGAACAAAGCCCAGACTCAGCTTTTGACAGCCACTGACCAGCTGGAGTACAATTGCATTGCTTTGTTTTCATGGTTCTTACTATTATGCCCCTAATTAGGGCAAACGATATTGATCAGCTTGCAGTACTGATATATTCCCTAAAATATCTATTTTTTTAATTGATGTAAACTGCCAAGCAAATAATAGTGCAGATAGTTCATAAATATGACAAGAATGTTGATAATGGCAAGCAAATGACTCAAACCAGGGGATGTGACTGCAAACCATTTGAAGGGTCCAGAGCAAAGATCTGGGGCCCAATCCAGGCCCTCAAGGTAGGTCTCTCTCCAGTTACACTGGCCAGCTTCTTGTCTACCCTGAGAAGGCTCACCCGTAGGTGAAGACAAGGTATAAATTCAAGTTCATCAGTCACTTAGCATCATGGTCTATCCCTGGCTCCACAGTCTGCCTCTCCCAGTCTGGCTTCTCCGTTCCCTGCCTGTTCCTTTGTCCTCCTCAGTCCCCACTTCCCTTCCATTCCCAAATGAACTCCAAGCCCCACCCCCACCAGTACCCCACCCCATGGACTCTGACACTGAAGTTGCCAGGTAACGCCTGAGGAATTTCTTCACCTTTGCTGTGGCATCCTTGACCGGACTTGGGGGAGAGAAAGGGATGCTACACGAGCAGTGGAAGGACCCTGGTGTGGGGGCTCCTGGCCCTACCTCTCGGGAACATGATGAGCCTTGTACATGTGACAAGTCACCACTCATCTCCAGGTCTCCATTTCTGCATCTTGACAATGGACTGCCTCCTGAACCCTGGCCCTTTAATTCCTGCCCTAGAACGCTGAGCTCACTTGGCTCTGTCCTCCACTGATATCACCTCTTGGTGCACAGGGAAGGATGCGAGGGGGAGGGGAAATCCCCCGGGGGAGTGTGAAAGGAGAGAGGTGCACGCAGATGCTACCGCTCCAGACTCTCATGGCTACTGTGAGATTGCACTAAATAGGTTCCTGTCTGCAAACATCTCACCACAGCACCCAGCACACAGTAGGTGCTCAGTGTGGCAACGACTACCGTCATGGAACTGCTGAAACAACTTCTATGGAGAGTGGCGCACGCAGAAGGGTCTCCCGCTTCATCCAGGGTGGATGGTGGATGGTGGTGGAGCCACTGCTCAGCCCAGACTGGCCTCACCCCGCCTGGGCTGAAAAACACGCTTTCTCCCTTCCCCTGAGCCTGACCAGGGACAGAGGGCACAGCCAGGAAAATACACCAGGAAGAGAGTGATGGGATCAGAGGCCCTGGTGTAGATGGGGGAAAAAAAATGACAAGGAACCAGTCAAAGGTCAGGAAATCCATTTTTTTTCTCCTTACAGATCTATAAGTTTCAAGGCTTGTAAAGGTCAACGTTGTCCTTTTAAAGTACCTCCAGGATTTACATCCTGAGTAACACTTGGTTTCCTCCATGGTAAACATAAAGATCCAATTAGTTTTCCCTATAATTCAAAGAGATCCGAGAACCAGGGACCTTTCCGGTTGGGAGTCAGTTTGGCTATAAAGTTTCTTGCTACACTATTCTGAGGATGAACTTTAATCCATATCTTATCTCCTGCTTGAAAATGAACATCCCTTCTCTTCTTATCATCATGTTTCTGCTTGCTTTTTCACTTTTTTCCCCCCTTTCCTTTGGAGCCTTGGCCATATTCCTTTTTGGCAATTAGAACAAATTCTTTGGACTTGGTTATTTGCTGCACTCGGTTACCTTAAGAATTTTTTCCCCCTGACTTGACTCCAGGAGGCATTTTAAAGCCCTGTCAAACCAGAATGTTGCTGGAAGCCAAGCTCTCTGGGCCCTGTTTCTGAGTCTTCTGCAGCAATGTGAAGCAGTGGTCACTAAATATTGCTATTTTTTTATGGCATCCTTGACTAGGGAGTGAAATTACCCATATGGGCGTGCCATGAGCCTTGTTACAGGGACTGCTTCTCAGTCTCTTCCTGTCTCCCTTCCCCTCTGGGTTTGCTAATCCATTCTGGTCTTTCCTAGGAAGACGATAAGAGGGGGAGCTGAGCTCTTGCCAATGGAAATCCCCCCTAGCCCCACCCCAAGGCCGATTCTCACCTCTAGCTGGGCTGTGGTGGTGCTGGGGGGCAGGGAAGAGGGTAAAGGGCAAAAGTGATGTGATCCTCCACCCCCTTCAGAGAGGCTGAGAACCAGTCACATTGTAAGCATGCTGAGTTCTTCTGAAAGATAGAACCAAGGTAGTAAGAGGTCTCCGTGGGAGTTAAGGAGTGGTGGGGCCTCCTTAGAAACCTAGAGGGACCTTATTTTACTATTTTTTCACCAAAAGGAGAGGTGTGAGCTCTTCAACAAGATGGTACCTCATGAAAAGATCCCTTGGAAGATTTGTCAGGAGGCATGGAACCTCTCCAGCAAACTCCCAAGTTGACTGGGGGTTCTTGAAAATCACAATAACCAGCATTGTATACCATCAACAGGCCCTTCTGGAAACACGTGACAGGCATTACCACTACCACATTTAATTTCAGAGCCTCCCTGTGAGACAGCTGCTATCATTAGCCCCAGGCTGTACATGCACAAGCCAAGGCTGGGACAGGGTCAAGCTCTTGCCCAAAGCCCCACAGGGTAAAGATGGGACATATGACAGTTCAACAAGATATTTTTTTTTCTCCAGCTTTGATGAGCGAAGGAGAAGATGGATATCCACACACCTACCTAATATGGTAGAGACAGGCAAGGATGTTTTTGCTTTTGCCTCTTTAAAGACTCCTATTTGGTTTTCCTCTTTGCCTGTTGCCTAGCAGTCCAGACAGGAAGTATATCAAATCAGAATGCCTTCTGAAGTTGCAAAGAACAGAAAATTCAGCTCAAACTGACTTTAATAAAGGGGATTTATGAGCTTCATGTAGCTGCAAATCCCAAACTAGGGTGATCTAGCACAGTGATGACATTGCCGTGGCTTTTCTTTTGCAGCTCAGCTTCCTCTGGTGTCAGCTTTAACCACAGAGTGACTTGCTTCACGGTGGCAAAATGGCAGCAGCACTTGTAGGCTTCACATTTGTATAGCCAAAAAGAAGCGACAGCACCTCTTCTCCAGCATTCCAAGCAAGAATCCAAAGATTTACTCCTTGGACAACTTCAATTACAGCTTATTCTTGAATCCCTCTCTCATTCAAGAGCAGGGGAGTAGAGTTTACTAATTGATTTAAGCCAATCACGATTCATGCCCTGGAAGCAGGCATGGAGGGTTGGATGGGTGTAGGGGCAGGGGGTGGGGCAGGATCAGCTTCTACTGACTACATAGGATACATTGGGAGAGTGGATTCAACCAGATGAAATCTGGGTAATCGGGAACAGAAGAGCACAGAATGGTTACTGGGTAAATATATATTTGAATGAATTAAACAAAACATATCTTTGATTAAAAGATATGACTGAAGTGTAGAAATTCATTATTGTCACTTAACATGAAATGTCAAGGTAGGCCATTCCAGTTGGTGTGGTATGTACCCAATCACTGGAGCTCTGTTTTGTCAGACTTAGGGCTTCCACATGGTCACAAGTGGCTGCTAGAGCTCCAGGCATTACATTCTCTATTGTGACCCAACCAAGGAGACAGGAAGGCTAGAAACAAATCAGCTCTCTTCCCATGCATCTCAACTTGTATTAGGGTAGGAAAATCTTTCCCAGAAATCTCTCTGCCGCTGCTCTCTTCCATCCATGGGCCTGAACTGGATCTTATGGTTCTTGCTAGCTGCAGAGGAGCCTGGGAAAATGAGTTTGTGGGATTGTTTTCAGTATCTAATGGGAAGCTGGCAGGAAAAATGTGGACTGAGAATGGCCTTGGGTAGTCATCACTTCATGTCATAGTTTAGTAATTCTGTATTAAAGACCAGAGGCCATGTCCTAAGATCGGCATTCATTACAGAGACTATTACCAGGATCTGGCCTAAGGTCTTCTTAGGAAAACTCAGTCTCACAAGTAGTTAGCTTTCACTCACGCTATCTTCAAATACAATGTTCAGTGTAACATTAAGTATTCAGGTGTTGACACCAATGAGAGGCTTATCAGAAGCAAATGTAGGCATCAGTCTACTTCACACTGTCAGCACTACATCTAATTAAAAAGTCATCTCATAGAAATTGAAAATCCCAATGTAGACTGTTAATTAATCTGGAGTTTGTTTTTTCTAGAGGGCAAAAATATTTTCTTACTAATTAATTGCCTAATCTTCAGGGTTCTCAGCTCAGTCTCAGAGTATATTACAAATATCCTATCACTCAATAAATTGCAGCTAGTATCAGCAAAATATTTTTGGCTTATGAGGCCAAGAAAATGACTCAATAGATTACAGGAACAGTAGAGTGAAGGATGCTGAGAACAATCTGATTACACACACATATATCCATTATGCTTTTAGTTTCGAACTATTCCAACTTTGGACATTTTTTTTCCCCCTTCTGACTTCCCTTGAAAAATGACATGAGTAAATTTTCACTGCAGTTGGAAGCAGACTCTGTTAGAAGAAAGAGGCCAATAGCTGGGGAAACTGTGACAAATGAATCTGCTAGGAGGAAAGAAAAACTTAAGCCATTCGGAGAGCAAAAGATGCAGGAGTAATTGCAGCTTGGCTGGGCAGGGCCAGTTCAGACTTACATTTCAGTACTGACTCACAACCAACTTTTCATGGTGCTGTAGCATTTATGAGGCATTTTCACTTACATTGCCAATTGGCCCTGGCACTAATAAATCTCCACTAGTGCACACTTGGTATGTACAATTACAGTGGGATATAATAGGTATTATTTTTGGCAGCCCAACAGTTCATCTCCCACCTTCCCTTTTCTGGCAGCTGACTCAGGCCTGGCCTGTCATAGCACTCATCCACCTGAACCCATGGAGGACCAAGCAGGTTTTTCCCCTGGGATTCTGATAGAAAATTACCCGCCCACCCCATCACCACCCCATGCATAAAAGCTGGGAGTGGAAGACTGGGGCTGTAGAAGAGAATAATGCAGGTGGAGAGAACTTGGTATTACTTCGGGGCCCAGGATCAATCTTTGCCTGAAGCCAGATCCCTTGGGATGTCTGAGTTAGGTGAGCCAATAAATTCCATTTCTGGTTTACTGAGTTTGAGTTAAGCATCTGTCACTGGCATGGAGTAGCCCTGACTGATACCACCATTTATACAATCCACAATCCATCTTTCCAGGTTCAGCTTGAATTGAGCCTTTGGATGATGTCTTCCTGCTGACCCTGCCTTTTTTCCAGTAGCTACATCACTCACTTACTGCACCCAGCAACACAATGTTGACTACACTCTCAATGTTCTCTCATTTTTAAATGTCTTTTCAATCGTAGAGCCTTGTGGTAATGGATAGTATGGTCCCCAGTTAATACACAAGAAGAGTTCTGAACTTTTTTGGGAAACTGCTTGGGTAGGAGTCAAAATATCTTTCTTCAGATAAATAATGAAAGTGATGGTTAAGTGTGCAGGCTGGCACGAAAACCCCGTTTTATGAAAACGTGTCTACAGTGATAGAGAATAGTGTTGTCATACAGGAAACTCTTTTTTTTTTTTTTTTTGACAGACAGAGTAGACAGTGAGAGAGAGAGACAGAGAGAAAGGTCTTCCTTTGCCGTTGGTTCACCCTCCAATGGCCGCCGCGGCCGGCGCACCGCGCTGATCCAAAGGCAGGAGCCAGGTGCTTCTCCTGGTCTCCCATGGGGTGCAGGGCCCAAGCACTTGGGCCATCCTCCACTGCACTCCCTGGCCACAGCAGAGAGCTGACCTGGAAGAGAGGCAGCCAGGACAGAATCTGGCGCCCGACCGGGACTAGAACCCGGTGTGCTGGTGCCGCAAGGCGGAGTATTAGCCTATTGAGCCACGGCGCCGGCCAGGAAACTCTTGCTTGAGAAGAAAAGTAAGTCTAATTTGAGAAAATAAGAGGCAGACTCTTCTGGACTGTCTGGAGGAGCTTGAGAGTTGTGGGTTATCTTTTTAAAAAATTAGTTTTGACTTTTACACAACTTATACATCTATTTGGTTTATCAAGTCACATAGTTCTACAAGGTTTATCACAAAAAATAGTAGCAGTTTTGGGATAACCCTAGGTCCTCAATTTCCTGCTTCTTAGAGGCAACTGCTCTTCAATCTCTTAGCTGCTTATTTTGGTATTTAACACATATGTCTAATCACGTCTTGGTTTTTCTTCTTTAGATTTTGTCTATTAATTTCCATTATGGAATATATAAGGATTCAGTTTTCAATCCTCACCTGCCCACCTGGCACACTGCTCATACCTCATCTTCTTGATGGAGGTTTTTAAAAAAATAAAAACAAAAACAAAAAATTATTTCAGGGGGAAGCGGGGGAGAGGAGAGCAAGTGCACTGGTTCACTATGGCTGAGGCTGACCCAGGCTAAAGCTGGGAGTTGGGAACTTGGTCTAGGTGTCCCATATGAATGACAGGGACCCAATTACGTAAGACATCACCTGCTATGTCCCAGGGTATGCATTAGTCAGAAGCTGGAATTGGGAGCAGAACTGGGTTTCAAATCTAGGAACTTTTTGAATTGGGATGCAGGCATCTTAACCACCATGAATTTGGTTAGCTAGACATTTAGTGTTCACGTTACTACAATTAGTTCTATGCTATTCACTGCCAAGAATGGTAGTATCCAAGTGTACCAAGATTACTCTTTTCTATCACAACTTGGAGTTTCCCCAGGAATAATCATCTTATATTTTGTTTACTTGCTTATATTTTTGTGTTACCAATTTAGCCTCAATTTCTCTCTCGGTTACAAGTCCTCTCAATAAGGAAAAACCAGTTTTGTTTTCACCGAGTTCACCTTTTTGGAGACTTGGTTCCCTAGATCTTCTGACCAGCTCTGACCTGGAAGGGTTGCTCTCTGGCTCTCTGGCCACCCACCAGCCACCCTGGGCTTTCCTATCATTAGCCCCAGGGGTTCCTTTTACCTTGCTCTTCAGTTGGCATTCAATATGGCATTTTACCATTTTGACTCTTCTTAAGTGTACAGTTCAGTGGCATTAATACACTGGCATTATTTTGGAGCCATGATCTCATTGTTAGAACTTTTTTGTCATCCCAAACTGGAACTCCATATCCATTAAACAATGACTCCCTTTCCTCATCCACAATCCTACTGTCTCTATGTATTTGTCCTAGGTATATCACATGAGTGGAATCATACAATATTAATTCTTTTTCTAGTAGTTTTAAATAAAGGGGGTATGAAAAGTACAGTGGTCCTCCCTTATCTACAGGGGCTATGTTCTCCCAGTAGATAGCGTCAATCCCTACACATAAAGTGGTGTTTTGTTCTAAATGCCTTACACTGTTGCCACACAGTGTCAAAATTAATATGTTTTTCTGTGTTTTATGCTTCCTGTCTCCTTTCCATCACTACTCTTGCACTTTGAGGTCATTGTTAAATAAGAGACAGCTAGAAATGACTAACAGGTGGGTAGCAGACGCAGCAGGGATACACTGGAGAAAACGAAGTTCACAGGCATGAGATTTTTATCACACTGTCCAAAACAGCATCAATTTACAACTTATGACTTGTGAAATTTTCTGTTTAATATTCAGAGAACTAATTGTGGATAAGGGAAAGGGACATTAGTATACATTTTTTGAGAACATACACACCTAAATAATGCTTATATCAACCTTCTTCTCACTTACTGATAACTTGGTTGGAAACATTAATTCTGGTTTGGATGTATTTTACTTTGAGGGCACTAGTCCCATATGATATCCCAATTAGGATTACTGAGTTGGAGCTAGCACTACCATTTATTAAATGCACCATTTTGAGTGAGTTACTTTGGATCTCTATTTCTATTTGTCAAATGGAGTTGGGTCTATTCATACGCTTGCTGTGAGAATGAATTGCAAAGAACTAATATGATGCATAGCATAGAGCTCAAGACTACCCTAAGAAGTGGCTTTATTGCTTTCCAACTCCGGGTGCTGCTGTTGAGAGGTCTGAAGTTGCTCTGATTCTTGCTCCTTTCTAGGTAACTCACTTGTTTTCTTTATAAGTGACTAAAACCTTCCTGCATCAATGTTCTGTAGGCATATTTTCAATCACTGTTCTAGGTACTCAGCCAATTCTTCAATTCGGGAAACTCAGGCCTTTCAGGGGAAATTCTATCAGCTAATTAATTAATTACTTATTTAATGACAGCCTCATCTTTTTTCTTTCCTCTCTTTCTGGAATTTCTATGGCTTAATTTTTCTAATCCGTCCTTTATTTTAATCTACATCTTTCATCCTTTAGTCATTTAGTCATATATTTAATGTTTAAGAGCTTTCCTTTGGGGGCCGGCGCTGTGGTGCAATGGGTTAATGCCCTGGCCTGAAGCGCTGGCATCCCACATGGGTTCTAGTCCCAGCTGCTCCACTTCCCATCAAGCTCTCTGCTATGGCCTGGAAAAACAGTAGAAGATGGCCCAAGTCTTTGGGCCGCTGCACCTGCATGGGAGACCTGGAAGAAGCTCCTGGCTCCTGGCTTCAGATTGGCGCAGTTCCGGCCGTTTCGGCCAATTGGGGAGTGAACCATTGGATGGAAGACTTCTCTCTGTCTCTCTGCCTCTCCTTCTCTCTCTGTGTAACTCTGACTTTCAAATAAATAAATATATCTTAAAGAAAAAGAGCTTTGCTATGTTCTCATTTCTTTTAAAACAAAATCAAACCAAAAGCCTGTTCTTGGTTCATGGATGCATTTTCTTTGATCTCTGAAAAATTTAATGAAAAATGCAAAACCATTTTTTTTTTCCTTTTATGGCCTTAGTTGCCTCCAAGTTGCCTTTTATTTTCCGATTCACTCTTACCGCTACCTTCAACATTAGAATCTTTTTTCTAATGTCTGGTAGTTCTTGGCTCTCTGCCCGGTGGGGCAGAAAAGGGCTGATTGAAAGCTCTGTGTATGGATGGGATTCCTCGACTATGGCCTTCAGCACAGGGTCTGACCAGGAGCCCTGCGTTTCAATACCTCTTGTCTTTTCTCTTTGGCTGGTTGGCTTCTCCACGGAAGGATCTTGCAACCTCCTCTCTGGGGGATGTATGTCAAGCTGCCAGCGTGCTGGGCAAGAAGCATTGGGCAGTATGGAAATTGTCATGGGATGCTCTTGTTTTTCATGCATTTACCTGTCTACAGAACAAACTTCAGCATTTCCCAGTGCTGGGGTCAGTCACCCAGCTGTAATGACTTGGACGAGGTATCTGCATGCTTCTTCAACAGTCTTCCGACATAAACTCTGCTTTCTCCTCTCCCCAGTTCCACAGTGCAAACCGGGATCTTTCTGGATTCACTACCACCAGTTTAGGACTCTACTTTGCTTGGACTTTTGCAGGTTACCACTAGCCCTGCCCTCTTTTTTTCTTCCAAATAAAAAGGGAACAATTGTCCATGTTGCTCTTTTCACTTTATTTAGCGAGAACATCTTTCCATGTCAATAGATATGCTCTTGGCTGGTGCTGCAGCTCACCAGGCTAATCCTCTGCCTGTGGCGCCAGCACCCCCGGTTCTAGTCCCGGTTGGGGCGCCGGTTCTGTCCCGGTTGCTCCTCTTCTAGTTCAGCTCTCTGCTGTGGCCTGGGAGGGCAGTGGAGGATAGCCCAAGTGCTTGGGCCCTGCACCTGCATGGGAGACCAGGAGGAAGCACCTGGCTCCTGGCTTCGGATCGGTGCAGCACACCAGCTGTAGCGGCCATTTGTGGGGTGAACCAACAGAAGGAAGACCTTTCTCTCTCTCACTGTCTAACTGTGCCTGTCAAAATATATATATATATATATATATATATATACGCTCTGGAATACAGTGCTCAGTAGCTGCTTTGTATCCCTTCTTATAAAGGCATCATAATTTATTTAACCAACTTTCTACTGCTGGACAAATCTGAATTACTTCCACATTCTTTATAAGCAACAGCATGTTGAACATCTTTGTGGCAAAAATTCTGCCTTCATTTCCTCAAATTTGATTCAGCGCTCTTTCTAACAGAACCACTTTTGATAGCTCACCAGTCCCATAAGATGCTTTGTCAAATAAAGTTTCTGCAAACAAATGTTTGGGAATGCTGGGATTCTGTGCGGCTACACATCAGTCCAAAGGCCCTGTGGATTTTTCTGTTGTGTGCTTCCTCTTGGAAGTCATCATGATCAGAGACTCAGCTTTGGTCTGGCCTAAAGAAAACTGTGCTGACCCAGACCTGAGGGAAGTAGTAGAAGAAAAATTGGTAGGGCGGGGTGGTGGTGCTGGTGTGTCTGGCTCAGAATGACAAACTGCCTGAGATTAGTGGACTGCACACAGCATAATCCACCTACTTACCATCAGGATGCGTTTAGAGTCCTATAGTAGTGGGAAGTAATGCTTGAAGCATAATTTCGTTTAAAAAATTCATGACTCTGAAATAAGGCACACTGGTTTGGAAGCCAAACTTCAAAGTGTTCCTTTTTTTGTTGTTGTTTAAAGAATGTTTTACACCGCTGAGAGTTTTGAGGAAGGGCTCCAGA
This sequence comes from Lepus europaeus, assembly GCF_033115175.1. Classification (NCBI taxonomy): domain Eukaryota; kingdom Metazoa; phylum Chordata; class Mammalia; order Lagomorpha; family Leporidae; genus Lepus; species Lepus europaeus. Next base: position 32,761,192 of record NC_084833.1, read on the forward strand.
TGGGAAAAGCAAGCACCAGCTCAGCACAGTCGAGTAAGGGGCCAAGTCTAGTAATTCTCAAATTACAGTGAAGAGACATCGCACAAGCTTGTTAAAATGCAGATTTCTGGGCCTCCTGGCTGTAGTCTAATTTGTCAGCTATACTGTAGGCCTTAAATCTGAACCTGTAACAAGGACCCCCAGGGAATCTGATGTAGGTGGTCCACAGACCACAGTTTGAGAACCCGGCTTAGACTGCACATCTCAGAAATTGCCAAGTTGCATGAATCTGGAAACTTCTCCGGAATTTCCTTTGTTACCTGTCACAGGATCTTGGAGGATAGACTGACAGTAATTTTTTTAACTGTTAAATAGGGCACCAGGCCCAGAAGATGGGCTCGGTGACCCACCCGGAGTTTTTACAGAGCCAATATGTCAGGTAACCTTTTGGGGTAGTTGTGCTAAGCTGGTCTGGCAGCTCTCTCTCCCGGAGGTTCTTAAAATTCATGCAGCCCTCTCTGGAAGCCATGGTAATGGGCTTTTAAAATAGTAATTAGGGAGGGGGGGACCACAAAACCAACCAACCAACCAACCAACCAAAAAACCCAAAACAGCAGGATTGCTTTTTGGACCAAGAAACAGGAAGCGGCCGTTTAAAATTTGGAAGCATATTTTTGGGGGTTCCCTGTTCCTCTCTGCGCCCTGTCGACGGTCCTCTTCCTGTAGCCTCTCTCTACTCCGCCTAACTCTAGAGTCTAAAGAAAGACACAAATGGACCCTTGTCCCTAACAGCCAAAGCCACTGGGAGTCCCGCTCCGGCTGGGCGCGGCAGAAATCTATCAGCGAGGGCCACGACCACCCTCCCACTGCGGCTTCCTCGGGTCAAAGGTCGCGGGAGTAGAGCCCGCGCGGGGCTCCTGGGAGTTCAGAGTCCCCGGGCGCGCGGCAGGCTGGGAGCGGCTCCTGGTGCCGCGCGGGGCGCTCTGTGGCCCGGGGCCCCACGTCACTCGCGACCCGCCCCTCTCCCTGGAGGCGGGAGCGACGCCGGCGGCCCAGGGTAAGCGTTGCGGGGCCCTCGAACGTGCTGGAGCGCGGGGCCCGGCCGTGGGGAAGCGTCCCGCGGGCTCCTCCGCGCGCCCGGGGCCTGGGGCCCGCCGGGGGTGCCGCTTCTGAGGCGTGGCGATCGTGCAGCCGTTCTTCCGCCTGTCGGGGGCGAGCGGCTTCCCTGGGGCCGTCCCGTGAGCGCCCCCCGAGCTCCCGCGTGGCGGGGCGCCCGCGGCCCCCGTCCCGCCCGTGTACTCCCTTGCCCTTGCGCCGCCTGCTTCCTCCTGCGCTCGGTTCCCCAGTCCCCGCTAGAAAACACACCGGAAGGGGGAGCTTTGGGTCAAGCGAAGGCTTTTCTGTCCAAAAAGGCCTGCTTTTTCCGCACACCTGGTTTTAATAAGAGCCTAGGGAGAAATATGGCCTGAAGGCTCCCCGAGAAATTCAGTCCCTAGAGGAAAAGCAAACGTGTGCGTGCGCAGACGCGTGCACTGTGCAGGGGTTCGTGAAGACCTCGTGCACTTTGCAACTTTTAATATAGCCTGGAGAGGATGTAGGCTGTGTTAGGAGACGCAACAGAAATGGCAGTTCCTCAGAACACTTCGTTAACCTCGAGGACAAGGAGGCCACACAATGTATTCTTTTCTTGCCTGTCTTAATAAGGAAAAAGGAATAGTGACAAAAACAACCACCTCCCCTTCCTGCACTCCCACCTCGGGGATCCTTGTGCCGCAGCTTTTTTCTTTACAGAGTTGCCTTTCGAAGTACGCCTCATTCTCACTGCAGATTCGGCATCCTGGGAGATCACGTCCCAGCAGAGTGGAAGTCTTTAGTTCTGAGAAAAAGACCTCAGAGTACACGAACTGCAAGTTCAAGATTGTATCGTGCTTTCAACCTATATTATAAAAGTTTAAAGGATAACGGACATGAAAGGCTTTTAAAAAAGACCCTCGCGAGACATATATATTCACACACATTCGTAGTGCATCTTTGTCTCAAGCCAAGAGGAAGTTTCTTTCCAACACATTGCTTTGATCTTAAGAGAAAATAGCTCTTACCTTTGTACTGGAGTTTTGAGGACACTGAAGTTGTCATAAACTTTTCTTAAACCCCTCATCTGAAGCCTGGGTCTTATACTTTGTCTAGAATCTCAGACCTCAGGTCAAATAAACATCCATGTCCCGGGTCATCTTAAGCAGTGATGATTTTTTTTTCCAAAGCACCCATCACTGTCTTTCAAGTCTTATTTATTTCCATTTTATTTAAAAGGTGGAAATAGAGAAACAGATCTTCCTCCAGCTACTTCACTTCCCAAATGCCCGTAACAGCTGGGGCTGGGCCTGGCCAAAGATAGGAGCCCTGAACTCAGTTTGAGACTCCCACGCGGATGGCAGGGACCTAAGTACTTGGTCAACAACTGCCTTCCAGGTGCCTTAGCAGGAAGCTGGATGGGAAACAGAGTAGCCAGGACTCAATCTCATCCCCTCTGATATGGGATGCAGGTGTCCCAAGCCGCATCTTAACCTAACATCCGCTCCCAACGACTCATTGTCTGAAATGATCATTTGAGTTTGATTATCGCCGGTCTTCCATCCCCTTAGTAACTTAAGTCCTACAGGTAGGGATTTTGCTCTTTTGCTTACTGTACCCTCTTCCTTACTCCTGGTGTCTACCAGGACAGGTACTTAGTAGTCCTTTAAGAAGGTTTGCAGCATAGGGTGCAGCTCAGGGAGCACTTGCTAAGAGAATGTGACCTTTAAGAAAACGTCCTTGGTCTCCAGGCCCCTATCCCTTGCCTGCTTCCCCAGATGGCTTGGGTGCAGTTGCTGCCCGACCTGCTGGTCCTTGTTGGGGTCCCACCCACTGTATTTCAGGCCAGCCCTGGGAAATAGGACCAGGAAGCAGCTGAGTCTTCAGACAGTTTCTCTTGGGCCTGGATTTTGGACTGGAGAGCAACTGGGCCTCTCCCCCAGAGGCCTGGGGACTGCTGGCCACACGAACCGTCTGACCCCCTGGCACCTTCCTGTGCTTGGCTGTGTTGTGAGGTTCCAAGGTCCGTGCGTGGCGGGAGCTGCTTGTGAAAGATACTCTGTTTTTGTTGGACTCCAGGCACAGGGAATTATTAGAGAAGTGACAGGCTGCGAAAGTCAGAGCCTTTCCCTGTGGCTCATGAGGCTGCTGTCTGGCCTGCTTGCTGGCAAACACCCTGGATTCCTGTGTGGTTCTCAGAAACCAAGTCTACAAGGAGGAGGCTGGGAGCAGGGGCAGGAGAGGTTGGATTTATCCTGCTGCCCCGGGGACTGATGGTTGAGAACCCTGCCGTGGGCGGCAGCACCAGAGTGCAGAATCTGGGACTACACGCCTTTCCTTGAGGTCACATGGGGCCCATGGGGCCTTACAGATCCCCTGACCACCCGCCCCTGGCCAGAACTTGGGCGTCCAATGAGTGAGTTCAGAGATGAGAGCTGCAGGAGGAACCAGATGTTCTGGAAACTGCCAGTTGCCAGCTGGGAAGGTTTTCCTTACGCTTCATCATGCCCAGTCTGGTGCCTAGCACCTAGTGGGAGCTTAATAAATGGTCTTTCAGGTAGGCAGCAGCCCGGCAAGCCTTGTTTCAATCCTGAGTGTATCAGGTGTTCTGTACAAATGTTTGATTTGACAAACATAGACCCAGGGGGGCCAACTGCCTGGGTTCAAATCCTGATCTCTCCACTTAGAAGCTGTGCGAATGACCCCATTCTTCCCCTGTAAATGCAGGTGACAGTACCCACTATGTGGGGTTCTTATGAGGGTGAGGGTGACAAGGGATAAGCTTAATAAAGTGCTAGGACAGAGCCTGGCCACTAGGGAGTGGTGTTAGTCTGTTTTTTTTTTTTTTTTTTTTTTTTTTTTAACTATACCAAAATACATTAGGCAAGCTAACTCTTTAAAGAGCAAGGGTTTATTTAGCTCCCAGTTTCGGAGGCTAAATGACCAATGGGGAGAGTTAAGGAGAAGAAAATGAAGACACGAAAGGCTTGGGATTGGGTGCTGCTGACAAACGGCGATGTCAAGAGGAGAAGGAACGAGGCACAGGGAGGAGGTGGGAACCGTGCACCTAAAGGGTGTGAAGCCGAGAAGCTGGAATTGGGATTTCTGCAGTGCAGAACTTTTCCGGTCCTTCAGCAGGAGTGCGTCATGTGGCGTACCTCAGACTGAGTACAGAAAGCCGTCTTTCCTCTTGCCTCAGGGTTTCTCAGAACACAGTTGGACAGCCATCCACAGACCAGGCCTGCCAGCAAGGCCTTGGATTTTCTTTAACAACATCAGCCCTACAGCAAAGCAAGGAAACACCCCATGGTCAGGCTGAAGCCCAGGCCGCTGGGTTCTGGAAGCCAGGTCAGTTTGTGTTTGCCTAGTTTCTTCAAGCGGCTTTATAGGCCTTATTCCATCACACCTGCAGCAAGCTTTCTAATTGACACTTAAGGACATGATTCCTATAAGAAAGTCATTCTGGTGATTAAAAAAATTGTGGGGCCAGCGCTGCGGCTCAATAGGCTAATCCTCCACCTTGCGGCGCCGGCACACCGGGTTCTAGTCCCGGTCGGGCGCCGGATTCTGTCCTGGTTGCCCCTCTTCCAGGCCAGCTCTCTGTTGTGGCCCGGGAGTGCAGTGGAGGATGGCCCAAGTGCTTGGGCCCTGCACCCCATGGGAGACCAGGAGAAGCACCTGGCTCCTGCCATCGGATCAGCGCGGTGTGCCGGCCGCAGCGGCCATTGGAGGGTGAACCAACGGCAAAGGAAGACCTTTCTCTCTGTCTCTCTCTCACTGTCCACTCTGCCTGTAAAAAAAAAAAAAAAATTGTGGTAAAATGCATGTCATATAAACTGCCCATTCACACTGGTTTTCTGTGTTTAGTGGCATTAGTTACATTTGCACCGTTGTGCAACCATCATCACCATCCATCTCCAGGATTCTTCATTTTGTAAACGGAAACTCCACCTCTATTCAACAATAGCTCCCTACTGCCTCCCCTCTCTATTGCTCTCCCTGTGAATCCGACTATACTGCAGGTGTCTCATCTAAGTAGGCCTCAATGTCTTCAAGGTTCATTCGTGGTGTAGCCTGGGTCCAAGTTCCCCTCCTTTTTAAGGGCAAATGATACTCCATTATATGGATACAGCATACTTTATCTGCTCACCCTTCAGTGGACATTTGGGTTGCTTCCATCTCCCTGGGATCCTAATTAAGTTCTTTAAGTAGCTTCTGCTCGCAACTTTCTTCCACACAGATGCCAGATACCTTTTGGGTTTGCTTTCATTCCATTGGAGTTGCAAACAGAAAACCACAAACTATCTCATTAAATCAAGATGTGCAATTGGGTCTCTCAGACTTTAGAGCAAAGATGCTTTTCCAATTCAGTTTTAAGTGGAGTTGGGTAGCAGCAGTTCTGTACTTCCTTGATAGTCTTTGTCAGATAAGTTAAATGATTCCTGTTGGGAGCAATCTCTTTAGTTCAAGATCGAAAGGGATCATCTTTAAGGGGAGCATTTCAAAGTTGAGGTCCCCTGTGCTTCCCAGGCCTCGGCAAGGCCTCCCTCAGACATTTGGGTCCTTAGGTATGAAGGTTGGGTTAGAATTTAGGCCTAGACTCCCTGAAGAAGGAATGTGGCTGCTTCCCAGTAAGATACTACATGGTGGGCTGCTATGAGTTCAGAGTTCGAGAGAACAGCTTAAAAGAAGACTTTGGTAGAGAGGGGGAGATGGGCATCATCAAAGAACCATTTGCTAAGCCCCTCTTCGCACACCAGCCATTTTTTCCTCCTTCCCGGGAGAAAATGAAATACCTTAAAAATTTATTTATTTATTTATTGGAAATTTAGAATTACACAGATATCTTCTGTCTGCTGGTTTACTCCCTAGATGGCTGCAGTGGCCAGGGCTGAGCCAGGCTGAAGCCAGGAACTTCATTTGGGTCTCCTACATGGGTGGCAGGGGCCCAAACGCTTGGGCTGTCTTCTGTTGCTTTCCCCAGGCCATTAGCAGGGAGCTGAATTGGAAGTGGAGCGGCTGGGTCACAAACCTGTGCCCATATGGAATAGTGGCTTTGTAGGTGGCATCTTTACCCACTGCACCACAATGCCAGTCCCCAGATAGGAATGAACCATTAGGTGTGGGATAACTTAAAGGTGAGTTGGTATTTGTTGTACTCTTTACTTAGTATAGAGTGAATTGTATGTGTATAAAGTTAATTGAAAATAGATTTTAGTGAAAAATAAGAATGGGAATAGGAGAGGGAGGAGAAGGTGGAAGTGCAGGTGAGAGGGCAGGTATGGTGGGAAGAATCACTGTATTCCCGTGGTTGTATTTATGAAAATCATGAAGTTTGTATTCCTTAAATAAAAGGTTTCTGAGGGGGAAAAGGTGAGTTGGAAGTGGCCACGTGATGAGTGTTTGTTCTTCCTCCTTCTGCCTGCCACATGGGATCCAGCTTTGTGGTTTGAATTCACTGGTTCTCCATGAACTCTTCAAGGTGAATTCACTCAGGTGCTGCCGTGTCCTCACAAGGGTGCTGTCAGGTAATTTAGATTTTTGAGGAGGCACACCTATACTCCACATCTCCATGTGGATACCCAGGAGCTGCGAGCTCAAGGAGGCTCATGGTTTCAACATTAGAACCTGCATGTTTGTTTCATTGAGGTCATGTCTTTGCAAAGCTGATGTCTTTGAGCACCTGATGAAAATCTGTGTAGACTAGGAAATGAGCTCAGCAGTGTCCAGTGTGCATTAATTTTTCACATGGATGCTAAATTATCACCTAAGTACTTATTATGTTGTATGGGCCTCATTATTTAACAAGTGAACTTTTTTTTTTTCCCATCCCAGGGATAACATTACTGAGATAGTCAAGGTACCATGTATCAAGAGAGTTTGGCACCAAGAGATTTTGGCTGTCTCTGCTCCAGTCAATCAGAAATACCCACACTCACTTGCATATTTATTTTAAACACATAAAAACACGGAGTTTAGGATGAGATTGCAAGAGGAATAAAATAAGCACTTTGCTTTGAGGGTGCCTAAGCTTTTCTCATTATAAAATTATTACGTATAAGTTATAAAAAAATCCAGAAAGTTAAAAAATACCCTCTCCCCTTGTCCCCAAGAGATAAAAGCTGGTAATATTTTGGTGGTTATTCTTTCAGACTTTTTTCCTATGACTATTTAGGAACAGATATTTTACCAAAATTGGATCATATAAATTCTACTTATTGCGTTTTAAGATTCACTGTATTAGAGCCATCTTCCCATGTCAACATGTGCGTTTGTAACTATATATAATGCATAGGAATTTACTGTAAACAGATTTACAGTACACTTTCAAGGGAGAAAAGCCACTGAACTCAAACCTTTCTTTTTGCAGAATGACTCACTCCACTAAGAGTAGCTCAATTGTGCCCCCTTGTGGCTTAATGCAGTATTTAACATTCTCCTTCTACAGAATGAAAGATCTTTTCCAGACGTTCATAGTGTACAAGGAGAGATGAACATATAATTATGGAACTATGAAATAAAAAAAGTATATAAGAGAACTAAAGTTAAATTACCATAAACAAATACCTGAATCCTAAATATTACAGACTCATTAGCATAGCACCAGCAGCAGCAATGATGATAACAGATCTCATATATTGAAACCATATGAACCAGGAAATCCTCTTAACAATTTCCATGGAAAAGATGGAGTTTCTGTTGTCTAGAGCTTTACACGTGGGTAGGATTTTGAGCTCGAGTGGTGACAAGGAGATGGAATACTGGGAGGGGAGGGGACAGTGCTCCAGGTGGGGCAGCTGTAAGAGCAACAGCATGGAGTCTGCACAGGGAGGAGCGAATCTTGCAGACTCTTGGAGTGGACTGGGAAATGGCATTAGGAAGTTAGGGTAGGGTCTTAAATCCTTGGCTAAGGAATGTGACCGTCATTCTGTTGAAAGATAGTAAGTAAGAACCAATGATTCAGATTTGTTTTTTAAGTGAAGTAATTTGATCAGAGCTAGACACTTAGAAGATTTAACCCCTCAGTAGTGTGAAAGATGAGAGAGAGACTGAGGGCGGGGGGACTGGTTAGAAGGCAACTGCAGTGGTCCAGGTAGGATAAAACAACCCCGAAGAGGGCAGCAGAAGACAGAAATGAATGGAATGGATGTGCGCTTGGTTAGGAAGCCAGCAAGGCCTGATATTCTTGAGTTTCACAATTGTTTTATTCTTGTGAAGCCAAACTTTGTTAAACTTGAATGGAGGTCTTCATATCCAGTGGGCTTGCTTCACATGAACTAAATGGATCCCTTCACCAATGTTTCTATGCTGTTCCCCCCAACCGCATCCCCAACTCTACTCCAAGAAAACAGTTATTTTAAGGACATCAGCAAGACCACACTGTTCAGCCCTTGATGTGGTAATTTGGTAGGTACATTATTCCTACCTATTTTGTATGTTTGTGATGGTGACATGATATTTGCAGAATGATGTGACAATTTCTTTCTCTTTTCTAATAAACTTAAAACCCAGGGAATTTGCTGAACTAGAGTAAACAGGATTTGGATTGTAACAAAAGTGCTCATTTCAAGATTGAGTTAACTGAGGTTACCTGGTTAGGGGGCTGGAGCGTGCTGTTTCTTGGCTATTTTAAAAGAGTGAGACAGTTAATTGAGATGATTGGAGGTTAGTTTGTCTTCCAAAGTAATCAATTTTTAAACTAGTTCATAAATGCATATAAAAGAAATCTTGCCTTTACTATTGTCCACTTGAAGAGATTCTCAAATCAAGTCTGCAGTTCATTGATGAGCCATCAGAGCCTTCTTGATGAGCTCAGGCCTATCCTGAAAGGATATTGTTTTAGAAGATAATAGGCTCATAAGTTTGTATTTGTTTTTATCAAACTGGTAGTACCTGATGCTACTTCTTCCTAATTCTTTGTTATGTTATCTGTGGTTCTTCCTGCCTATGTGGCCATGACTTTACAGAGTTTGAGGGCCATAGATGTGGAAACCAGTGATTGGGTTGATCTCCTTTTGTGCATTTTCACTGTAACCAGTGAACTTATTTTCATTTTATGGGTGCTCTTAAATATTGTTCCTTGAGGGGTAGGAACTGTGGCACTGCCCACATCCAATATTGAAGTGCTTGGATCCTCTTCTAATAGAGCTTCTTGCTAAGGCGCTGGAAGGTAGTGGATGATGGCCCATGTACTTGAGTCCCTGCCACCCATGTTAGAGACCTGGATAGAACTCTCAGCTCCTGTCTTTGATCTGGCCCAGACCTGGCTATTGCAGGCATCTGGGGAGTGATCCAGAAGATGGAAGATATCTTCCCCCCTCCCTTTCAAATAAATAAAATAACTTTAAAAAAATAAAAGATTGTTCATTGAGAAGCTATCTTGAGTTATAAAACATTTTAGGCTGGCACCGTGGCTCAATAGGCTAATCCTCCACCTTGCAGCGCCAGCACACCGGGTTCTAGTCCCAGTCAGGGTGCCGGATTCTGTCCTGGTTGCCCCTCTTCCAGGCCAGCTCTCTGCTATGGCCCGGGAGTGCAGTGGAGGATGGCCTAAGTGTTTGGGCCCTGCACCCGCATGGGAGACCAGGATAAGCACCTGGCTCCTGGCTTTGGATCAGTGAAATGCGCCGGCCGCGGCGGCCATTGGAGGGTGAACCAACGGTAAAAGGAAGACCTTTCTGTCTGTCTCTCTCTCTCTCACTATCCACTCTGCCTGTCAAAAAAAAAAAAAAACAAAAAAACAAAAAAACAAAAAAACATTTTAAAGATGTATGAGGAAAGTTGTTTCTGGGGCATCCTGAACCTAGAATTCAAGAGGATTTGCATGCTTTCTATCTCTGACTGTTAAAGACTGCTTTTGCTCATGGGCAAAGAGGTGTGACTGAATAGAGTATAAAATATACTGTAGTTCTTGAGTTTGTGGCTCACCAATTAACATGCTTGAGTGATTGCAAACTTTACTGAAATCATAATTCAAAACTAATTTGCCCTCAGCATCCAGCAGTATCATAGTTCAAATCCTATCAGATTAGAGTTATAGCCTTTATCACTTTTTAACCATTTAAATTATGCTCTTATTAATAGGATCTATGTTTGAAGATCAACAGGCAGATGGTTGGATTGCATGGTTCGTGTCTAGTTGAGCTTTTATGGCTCATTGGGCACATATGTACTAAACTAACCCCTCTATTTAGAAGTGAAGGGTTTTACTAAAAGTGAGCAGATTTTTATAGCAGGCAGCTTATTTTCATCTGCTTAAGTAGTTTTTAAAACATGAAGCATTTTTCAGTACAGCTGTATCTTAATGTGTTAACTGTATATTTTTTAAATACAGACTTCTTTCACTAACTTAATGGGAATTCACAGAAATCATAGCTTTTTAATGAAAGCCAATATGTTTCAGTGCCAGATATCCTGAAGAATTCCAATGAACCAAAAAAAGAACATATTTCTGAACTGCAAGTATGCATATGAGACCCTTCAGAGGCTTGACCGAAAAGCTTGATGGAAGGTCTTAAAATGGGAGAAATATTAACAAGGGGGACGTCGGGGTGGTTTTCAGAATGGCTTAAATAATGTGTGTAGTGAAATGATTTTCTACACCAAAGGATGGTTTGATTGAAAAATTGAGATTGTTGCATGGTCTTAATTTTATGTAGTCTAAGTCAGACTTCAATCCATTTTGAAATATTAGAGGGTCCATGATAGCTGTATTTTTGGAACCTTCAACTACCACAAGTGACTCTATTTTCAAAACTAGTATAACTGCTCTGACAAAATTTGGAAGACAAGGGAACAGAGTATTTGATGCAGGAAAGATTCTTTTTTTTTTTGGACAGGCAGAGTGGACAGTGAGAGAGAGAGACAGAGAGAAAGGTCTTCCTTTGCCATTGGTTCGCCCTCCAATGGCCGCCGCGGCTCATGCGCTGTGGCTGGCGCACTGTGCTGATCCGAAGCCAGGAGCCAGGTGCTTATCCTGGTCTCCCATGGGGCCCAAGCACTTGGGCCATCCTCCACTGCACTCCTGGGCCATAGCAGAGAGCTGACCTGGAAGAGGGGCAACCAGGACAGAATCCGGCACCCTGAACCCGGTGTGCCGGTGCTGCAAGGCGGAGGATTAGCCTATTGAGCCACAGCGCCGGCCGGCGGAGAAGATTCTTGAAATTCTGGGATGAGAATGGTTGCAACTGTAAGGAAATCACACATTCATTTGGTTGCACTTTGTTCAGACATTAAGGGCTTGGGACCAGAAGTCAGATGATTTCAATTTTAATACCTGTCTGCACTTAACTAACTGTGGGACTAGGCAGCTGACTTAACCTTGCCATGATTCTGTTTTCTAGGGTTTACACCATCTTGTGAGGTTATTGTGAGGCTCTGATGACCTACCATGCATGCAGTTTTCTTGAGAAGTCGCGCTCAAGCATTATACCCATGGAATTATTTCTCTGCTCTTGAATACTAATAGCCAAATAGAGACCACACCTTATTCACTTTTGCTTTCAGATGCTTAACACCTGGTCAGTGGAAGGGAAGGCTGATGTTTAGTGCAGAATGAATGAATGAGTGAATGAATGAATACTTGTCTTTGCTCTAGTTTTGTTGTATACCTCAGAAACTTGAGCAAAAAATGAAACTGAAGTTGTGGTTTGGGATTCCTTGGAGTTTTACACAGGTGCTCTGTGCTGGTACCCATCCAACTTTGAGCCACGTGCGTAAACACAAGTGTATTCTCATAGACATTCTAGCATTCCATTTGTACAGGATGTTTGGTGGGTTTTTCCTGTGCTCTTGGACTTGGCAGCTAAAGCTGCAATTGCAAACATAACATTTTAAAGAAAGCCAGTGACGGTTGTGTTCTCTGTCCTTCTCCACTCCCCAATTCTCCAGGCCATCACTGGGCAGCCTGCTTGGTTCTCCTGTCTCCTCTCTCATCGTGTGGGCATTTAATAAAGGATGATAGGATGGAGGGAGAGACCTCTTGGTTGGCCTTTTGGGGGAACAATGTTCATGGCTTATTGTTCTCTCTACAAAGGAGGGAATGAGTTGGAAGGGTGATTCCCCAAAAAATTAAATGAGGAGAGAAATTGTTTCTTGCTTGCAAGAAGGGAAAATGGGCGTTTTTTGTTTCCCTGCTGGTCATCCGCGTGGTCTACAAGCTTGCTGTTCTGCCCCTTGGCCTACTGGAGCAGTGAGAATGGGAGAGGAGTGGCAGAGAGGGGCCGGCTGTGGGGCAGCCTGCCTGTGAACTAGTTGATGGGACAAGGGTGTGTGAGTGTGTCGTGCAGGGCTGCTGGGTTTGAGTCTCTTGCTTGTTCTCCCACCCAAGAGGGTGGCCCACTGGGTGAGGATACATCCCAAAGAGACACACTTTCAGCTCCAGCCTGCCCTATAGGGGCAGGGAAGTGATGAGACTTAAATGAGTTGGGATTGACATAAACTAGCAATAAATGGCAGTGACCCAGAGGTGATGGAACTTGCCTGGGATCCACTCCTCAAGTGGGGATGGGACATTTGACAGCACACAGTGGAGAACAGCAATTAGAAGATAAACAGAAAGTAAAGCAAAACCCAGTCTTGTGTTATATGGCACTGAACAGTCTTCCATGGAGTCCCTGCGTGATTAGAAATCATCCTTCTGTGGTTGACTTCAGGTGACTTAATCACATAATCCCGACTCTGAGCAGAAAGTAATAGCTTTAGCGATACTAAGATTTAGGCTAGCAGATTCCCGACACTCTTCTAGGAAGTTCAGGGTGAGAGTGGTAGCCCCCTGGGGGTTTAGGTGCTGGGAGTACAGAGGAGGATAAGAGCAGCTGGAAAGGTGGGATTTTGTTACTCCTTCACTTTAACTGAGAATAAGTTTGCTTGTACCTTTTTTGTATATCAGGCTTTATTGTAAGATTACTTTTGGACAAAAACAGCTTCCTCATCATGCACCCCCATTATTTCTGAGATAAGTAAACTGAAGTTCAGACCAGGGAAGTGACAAGCCACAGGCCACAGAACCTTGAGTGGCAGGTCATGATCCAGATCATTTAGTTCAATACCCTGTCCCAGCCTTCAAGGTGCATTTATTGAGCACCTACTAGATAGAGTCACACAGTGGTTTTCTCTCTCTTCTTTCTAAGAGATTAATGCAGTTATTGCATCCATTTGGTGCCTTTACAGCCGGAAAAATCACAGCCAGCAGGGGCTTTCTTGGGTTAGCTGGGCAAGAGATCTCTGCAGTCAAACACTATTAACTTTAATGAAGCAGCTTTGATGGTGGGGAAGAGATAGCTGACACTGTATTTCCCTAACCATAAACCACTCTGACAGATAAAAACAAACAGGCTCAAGATAACGTATAGCATTTCAGAGATCAGGGCCAATAATGAGGCCGACGGATGTGAGCTGGGCTTTCCTCTAAAGCTGTTCTCCTCCATCTGTTGTGGAAACTTCTGAAACCCTGAGCTTTTGCTGAAACCACTGCCTGGCTCATTATGATGGCCTTGAGTGGAATTTTTAAATAAATGTGGTCCTGTGGAGGGCTCCTTCTGAGGACCCTCTTTGCTTTGCCTTAGCAATGGGATCTGAGCGCTGATGGTTTGTTTATCCAGTTCTAGCAGCCTGGGTAATATACTCTTCCACCTCCCTGTCATGGGCTGACCTAACCTGCTCATTCCTCTCTAAGGGGGAGCACCTCAGCCTGCAGCAATAGTCACGGGACCAATGAGCATTACACACGGGCTGCCGTGGTTTACTTCATCTTGGCAGATCCAGTGGAGAACTTTGCCTAAAAATAATCACAACAAGAAAACCACACCAAGGTTGGACCAGGTTTGGTTCTAATGCTTGTTGGAGGCTAGAAGAGGAAAACAGTATGTAATTTGGAGCTCTGACATGACTTGATCATTAATCATTAAGTTCAGGTTTCAGTTAGACTGTGATGCATGGCAAATCTTCATTTTAAAAAATGTTGATTTCAGTTCCCGCACCAGGCCCACTTAAAATGCCCTGTGCTGCACCTTTTATTGAAATCTGCTCGTGTGTGGGTGGTGGGGGAAGAATCATTATCATCGTGCTTTTGAATTGTAAATCATTTTCTGCATGCATTTGCTCATCTGTCCCTCATGAACTTCCCACCAAGGTAGGTTTCCTGTGGTCCCACTGGTTTGCCTGGATCATAAAGATAGGAAACGTCAGAGCCAGGATTGAATGGATTGTAAGGCTTATGTCACTCTTATGGAAAGCTCTGCATTTTCCCATGTGTGCACATGTGTGTGTGTGTGTGTGTTTGCTGAGGATTAGGGGCAAGTGGGAAGTACTAGAAAGCCCAAGAGTCCAGCTTAAATTACTTATAGAAACACACTGGTAATGCGAGAGCTGTGGTTGAGTCTCAATGCTGTATTCTTTGCTTAGAATTGCCTTTCTTCTACTAAGACAATCAGTAAGTTGCTTCAACACAGTGTACTTCGAGAGATTTGTGGAGAAATAGAACCAAAAGAAAATGCTCATTTCCCATGTACATTTTGATGACCCTTCATACTTGCTTTCATAAGGGTTTGATAATTAATAGACTAGGTGCACATGCAGGCACTTAACTTTATCTTTACTACTCACATCAGTCCTAGAGGAAACCGAGGCTAAGAGACATTAATTCACTTTCCCAAGGTCACACAACTGTAACTGCCCGCCTTGAAGCTGTGCTTGTCTTACATAGCCTCATGTGGTCAAAGTGAACAGCTGGAGACAGAGAGGCTCTGAATTGACCTAACTATACATTAATAATGATGAAAACAATAACTTAATATACACACCAGCCCCTCTGCTTATAGTTTCACAATTATCTCACTTAAATTTTTTTTTTTTTGGCCAGCACCGCGGCTCACTTGGCTAATCCTCCACCTATGGCACCAGCACCCTGGGTTTTAGTTCTGGTCAGGGCGCCAGATTCTGTCCAGGCTGCTCCTCTTCCAGTTCAGCTCTCTACTGTGGCCCGGGAGTGCAGAGGAGGATGGCCCAAGTGTTTGGGCCCTGCACCTGCATGGGAGACCAGGAGGAAACACCTGGCTCCTGGCTTCGGATTGGTGCAGTGCGCTGGCTGCAGTGTGCCGGCTGTAGCGGCCATTTGGAGGGTGAACCAACGGAAAAGGAAGACCTTTCTCTCTGTCTCTCTCTCTCACTGTCTAACTCTGCCTGTCAAAAATAAAAATAAAAAAATTTAAAAAATAAAAATTTTTTTCAAAAATTTTATTGATATAAAGAGGATAGAAGAGATTTCATGTATTTCACAGGTACAGTTCTAAGAAGATAGCCAGGCTGGTGCTATGGCTCACTAGACTAATCCTCCACCTGTGGTGCCGGCACTCCAGGTTCTGGTCCTGGTTGGGGGCGCCAGTTCTGTCCCAGTTACTCCTCTTCCAGTTCAGCTCTCTGCTGTGGCCTGGGAAGGCAATGGAGGATGGCCCAGGTGCTTGGGCCCCTGCACCCGCATGGGAGACCAGGAGGAAGCACCTGGCTCCTGGCTTCGGATTGGCGCAGTGTGCCGACCGCAGTGCACCAGCTGTAGCGGCCATTTGTGGGGTGAACCAATGGAAAAGGAAGACCTTTCTCTCTGTCTCTCTCTCTCACTAACTCTGCCTCTCAAAAAAAAAAAAAAAAAAAAAAAAGGAAGATAACCGTATTTCCTTTTCTCCCCTTCTCCTACTCTTAGTCCTACTCCTTCTTTTTCTTTTGCAAAGGCATAATTTCAGTCCACTCTGTAATCATATGGTTAAATCACCACTAACCATAATATTTAACAAGTAAAAAGTAGGAAGCCACAGTTCCACAGGTGTATAAACAAGGGCTAAAAACAAGTCATATCACAAGATGTCCAGTTAATTCCTATATATTTTTTTGTATTCTATATTAGCTGCCACATATCAGAGACAATTTCAGTAGCATAATGGTTTCCAGTTGCATTCATTTTGTTGCAAGACAGGATTTCATTCCTTTTATGGCTGAGAGTATTGCATAGTTTCTATATACCACATTCTGTTTTTTTTTTTTTAATTTTTGACAGGCAGAGTGGACAGTGAGAGAGAGAGAGAAAGAGAGAAAGGTCTTCCTTTTTGCCGTTGGTTCACCCTCCAATGGCTGCCGCGGTAGCGTGCTGCGGCCAGCGCACCGCGCTGTTCCGATGGCAGGAGCCAGGTGCTTATCCTGGTCTCCCATGGGGTGCAGGGCCCAAGCACTTGGGCCATCCTCCACTGCACTCCCTGGCCACAGCAGAGAGCTGGCCTGGAAGAGGGGCAACCGGGACAGGAACCACATTCTGTTTTTAAAAAATATATATTTATTTATTTGAAAGTTATAGAGAAGGAGAGGCAGAGAGAAAGAGAGAGGTTTTCCATCCACTGCTTCACTCCCCAAAAGGTCACAACAGCCACGGCTGGGCAAGGCCAAAGCCAGGAACCAGGAGCTGCTTCTGGGTCTCCCCTATAGGTACAGAGGCCCAATCACTTGGGCCATCTTCAGCTGCTTTCCCAGGTACATTAGCGAGAGCTAGATTGGAAGTGGAACAGACAGGATTTGAACTGGCATCCTTATGGGATGCTAGCACTGCAGGTGGCAGCTTTACCAGCTGTGCCACAGCACCTTCTCCAATATATACCACATTTTTTTTATCCAGTCACCAGGTGATGGACATCTGGGTTGCTTCTATATCTTAGTTGTTGTGAATTGAGCTACAGTAAACATGGGGGTACAGATAACTGTTTCATCTGCTTATCATTTTGTTTGGATAAGTTCCAAAGAGTGGGATGGTTGGGCTATATGGTAGATCTATTTTCAGATTTTGGAGGAATCTCCATACTGTCTTCCATAATGGTTGTACTCATTTACATTCCCCCCAACAGTGTATGAGGATAGCATTTTCCCCACATCCTCACCAGAGTTTATTGTTTATTGTTTTTTGGATGATAGCCATTCTAACTGGAGTCAGGTGAAACCTCATTGTAGTTTTTATTTGTATTTCTATGATAGTGATCCTGAGCATTCTTCGTAAGTCTGTTGGCTGTTTGAATTTTATCCTTTGAAAAATGCCTGTTCATGTCCCTTGCTCATTTCTCAATTGGATTATTTGTTTTGTTGTTGTTGAGTTTCTTGAGCTGTTTGCAGATCTTGGATATTTTTTTTTGATAGGCAGGGTAGACAGTGAGAGAGAGAGAGACAGAGAGAAAGGTCTTTCTTTTACTGTTGATTCACCCTCCAACGGCCGCTGCGGCCAGTGCGTTGTGGCCGGCGCACCGCCCTGATCCAAAGCCAGGAGCCAGGTGCTTATCCTGGTCTCCCATACAGGTGCAGGGCCCAAGCACTTTGGACATCCTCCACTGCACTCCCGGGCCACAGCAGAGAGCTGGCCTGGAAGAGGGGCAACCAGGACAGAATCCGGCGCCCCGACCAGGACTAGAACCCAGAGTGCCGGCGCCGCCGGCAGAAGATTAGCCTATTGAGCCACTGCGCCAGCCTGTAGATCCTACAGATATTATCCTGTAGATATTAATCCTTTATCAGTTGCATAGTTTGCACATATTTCCTCCCATTCTGTCAGTTGCATTTTTATTTTGTTGAGTGTTTCTTTTGAAGTGCTGAAGCTTCTTAGCTTGATGTCATTCCATTTGTCTATTTTTGCTTTTATTGCTTGTGCTTCTTGGGTCTTTTCCAAGAAGTCTTTGCCTATGGCAATGTCTTGCAGAGTTTCTGTGATATTTTTTTCTAATAATTTGATGGTATCAGGTCATAGATTTAGTTCTTTGATTCATTTTGATTTGATTTTTGAATGAAGTATAAGGTAGGAGCCTTATTGCATGCTTCTCTGCATGTGTAGATCTAATTTTCCCATTACCATTTGTTGAGGAGACTGTCCTTTCTCCAAGGATTGTTTTTAGCTCGTTTGTCAGAGATTAGTTGATTGTAGATGTGTGTACTAATTTCTGAGGTTTCTATTCTGTTCTGTTTGACTACATGTCTATTTTTGTGCCAGTACCAGGCTGGTTTGATTGTAACTTCCCTGTAGTATGTCTTGAAATCTAGTATTGTGATGACTGGCTTTGTTTTTGTTGTTTAAGATTGCTTTAGCTATTCAGGGTCTCTTGTGTTTCCATATGAAGTTTAGTACCATTTTGGGGGGTCCTGACAAGAATGTCCTTGATATTTTGATAGGGCTCACATTGAATCTGTAAATTGCTTTGGGTAGTATAGACATTTTTAAAAGCTTTTGTTTGATGAATACAGATTTCATAGGTATACCTTTAGGAATATAGTGGTTTTTTTTTCCCCATACCCACCCTCCCTTCCCAACTCCCCTCCCACCTTCTACTCCCTCTCTCATTCCATTCTTCTTTAAGATTCATTTTTAATTAACTTTATATACAGAAGATAAACTCTATATTAAGTAAAGATTTCAACAGTTTGCACACATATACACACACAATGTAAAAAGTACTGTTTGAGAACAAGTTTTGCAGTTAATTCTCAGAGTACAACTCATTAATGACAGAGGTCCTACATAGGGAGTAAGTGTACAGTGACTTCTGTTGTTAATTGAACAATTAACACTCTTATTTATGACCTCAGTGATCATGCAAGGCTCTTGCCATGAGCTGCCAAGGCTATGGAAGCCTTTTGTGACTGTAAACTCCATCAGTGTTTAGACAAGGCCATAAGAAAAGTGGAAGGTCTCCTCCCTTCGGAGAAAATTACATCCTTTTTTGATGGTCCCTTCTTTCTATTGGGGTCTCATTCACAGAGATCCTTCATATAGGATATTTTTACCACAGTGTCTTGGCTTTCCATGCCTGCATTGCTCTCATGAGTTTTTCAGCCATATCCGAATGTGTTAAGGGATGATTCTGAGGTCAGAGTGTTACTTAAAGCGATTGTCATTCTATGAGTCTGCTGTGTGGGACTGCTTCCCATGTTGGACATTCCCTCCTTTTTAATTCTGTCTGTTGTTATTACCAGGCATTTGCTGCTATTTATATGGTCTCTTTAATACTTAATACTATCTATATGTTCACTTTAACACTTAATGTGATCACTTTAACAATTAAGATGGCATTTTACAGCTTTGCAGTTTGAAACTTCCTCTTCCTTCTCTTATTACCCCTCTTATTTTTTTTTTTTTTAAATTTTTGACAGGCAGAGTGGACAGTGAGAGAGAGACAGAGAGAAATGTCTTCCTTTTGCCGTTGGTTCACCCTCCAATGGCCGCCGCGGTAGCGCGCTGCGGCCGGCGCACCGCGCTGTTCCGATGGCAGGAGCCAGGTGCTTCTCCTGGTCTCCCATGGGGTGCAGAGCCCAAACACTTGGGCCATCCTCCACTGCACTCCCTGGCCACAGCAGAGAGCTGGCCTGGAAGAGGGGCAACCGGGACAGGATCGGTGCCCCGACCGGGACTAGAACCCGGTGTGCCGGCGCCGCAAGGCGGAGGATTAGCCTGTTGAGCCACGGCGCCGGCCTACCCCTCTTATTTTTTACTGAACTCTATTTTCAATTGACTTTATACACACACACACACACACACATGATTAACTCTATGTTAAGTAAAGAGTTCAACATATAGTATGAAGAAAATAAAAAAAACCCCAAATATATAAAAATAAAAAACTGTTCCTTGACAGTGAAGATGAGGGCTGTTCAAGTCATTGTTTCTCAAAGTGTCAATTCCACTTCTACAGCTTTCATTTTAGGTATGCTATTAGTTCTCACAGATCAGGGAGAACATAAAGTATTTGTCCCTTTGGGACTGGCTTATTTCACTAAGTATGAAGATTTCCAGATTGGTCCATTTTGTTGCAAATGACTAGATTTCATTTTTTTTCTGCTCTGTAGTATTCCATAGTGTACATATCCCATAATTTCTTTATCCAGTCTTTGGTTGATGGTCATTTAGGTTGATTCCATGTCTTAGCTATTGTGAATTGAGCTACAATAACATGGAGGTGCAGGTAGCTCTGTTTGCTGATTTCATTTCCTTTGGGTAAATTCCCAGGAGTGGGGTGGCTGGGTCATATGGTAGGTCTATATTCAGATTTTTTTAAATTTATTTGATAGGTAGAGTTAGAGAGAGAGAGAGAGAGAGAGAGAGAGAGAGAGAGAGAGAGAGAGAGAGAGAGAAATCCTTCCATTGGTTCACAGTGCCACCACAGCCGGCACTGTGCCAATCTGAAGCCAAGAGCCAGGTGCTTCCTCCCGGTCTCCCATGCGGGTGCAGGGCCCAAGCACGTGGGCCATCCTCCACCGCCCTCTGGGCCACAGCAGAGAGCTGGACTGGAAGAGGAGCAACTGGGACTAGAACCTAGCATCCATATGGGATGCCAGTGCCGCAGGCGGAGGACTAACCAAGTGAGCCACGGTGCCGGCCCTATATTCAGATTTTTGAGGTATCTCCAAACTGTCTTCCATAGTGGGTTTACCAGTTCACATTCCCACCAACAGTTGATTAGGGTAACTTTTTCCCTGCCTCCTCTCCAGCATTTGTTGTTTGTTGATATCTGTATGAGAGCCATTCTAACTGGAATGAGGAGAAACCTCACTGTAGTTTTGATTTGCATTTTCCTGACAGCTAGTGATCCTGAACATTTTTTCATGTGAATATGGACATTTTGTTGGCGTTAATTCTTCTAATTCACAAAAATGAAAGATTTTCCCTTTTTTATGTGTCATCTTCTATGTCTATTCTTAATATTTTGTTACTTTGATTGTAGAGCTCTTTCACATACTTGGTTAAATATTCCAGAGTATTTAAATTGTTTTTGTAGCTATTGTGAATGGTACTGATCTTACAAGTTCTTTCTCAGCCATGACATTGTTTATATTGATTTTTGTTGGTTTTATATCCTGTAGCTTTACCAAACTCTCTTATGAATTCCAATAGTCTCTTATTAGAGTCTTTTGGATCTCTTATATACAGAATCATATCATCTGCAAAAAAGTCATATTTGATTTCTTCCTTCCTAACTTGTATACCTTTGATTTCTTTTTCTTTCCTAATGGCTCTGGCTAAAACTTCCAGGACTATATTGAATAGTAATGGTGAGAGTGGGAGCCAGAACAAGGATGCTGTATCTTGTTCTGGTTTCAGAATTTAGATGATGCTGGCCTCATAGAAGGAGTTTGGGATTGTATATATCCAGAATATATTGTATATATCCAGAAATATATCCATTTCTACTAGATTTTCCAATTTGTTAGCATATAGCTGATTGTAGTAATTTTTGATGAGTCTTTTTATTTCTGTGGTATCTGTTGTAACATCTACTTTTTCATCTCTGATTTTATTAATCTGGGTCTTCTCCCTTTTTTTGGTTAGGTGGGCCAGTGATGTAACAATTTTGTCTGTATTTTTTTTTTCAAAAAATAAACTCTTGGCCTATACCATGGCTCACTTGGCTAACCTCTGTCTGTGGCGCCGGCACCCCAGGTTCTAGTCTCGGATGGGGCACCGGATTCTGTCCCAGTTGCTCCTCTTCCAGTCCAGCTCTCTGCTGTGGCCAGGGAAGGCAGTGGAGGATGGCCCAAGTGCTTGGGCTCTGCACCCACATGGGAGACCAGGAGGAAGCACCTGGCTCCTGGCTTCGGATTGGCGCAGCGCGCTGGCCACAGCATACCGGCCGCAGCACACTGGCTGTGGTGGCCATTTGGGGGGTGAACCAACGGAAGGAAGACCTTTCTCTTTGTCTCTCTCACTAACTCTGCCTGTCCAAAAATAAATAAATAAATAAATAAATAAACTCTTCATGTCACTGATCTTTTGCATGTTTTTTGTTTCAATTTTGTTTATTTCTTCCTGATATTATTTCTTTCCTCCTACTAATTTTGTGTTTGGTTTATTATTGTCTTTCTGGGTCTTTGAGAGCATTGTTAGATCATCTCCTTGATTCCTTTCCAATTTCTTGACATAGGCACTAATTGCTACAAACTTCTCTCTTAGCATTGCTTTTGCTGTATCCATAAGTTTTGATATGTTATCTTAATTTTATTCCTTTGTAAGAATATTTTGATTTCAGTTTTGATTTCTTCTGTGACCCACTGTTCATCCAGGAGCATGTTCAGTCTACATGTGTTTACATATTGTCTTGAGTTTCATAAATTTTTAATTTCCAGCCTCATTTCATTATGGTCAGAAAAGATACATGGTATGATTTCATTTTTTTTAAATTTGTTGAGATTTGCTTTATATCCTAGCATATGGTATTTCCTAGAGAAAGTTCCATGCACTGATGAAAATGAATGTGTATTCTTCAGCTGTGGGATGAAATATTCTGTAGATATCAATTAGGACCATGTAGTCCATAGTGTAGATTAACTTTGGTTGTTTTTTGATTTTTGTCTAGCTATTCTGTTCATTAATGAATGTGGGTTGTTGAAGTGCCCCATTATTATTGAATTGGAGCCTAAAATCTCCCTTTAGATCCATTAACATTCATTTTAAATAGCCAGATACCCTTGCATTGGGTGCATATACATTTTACTATAATCACATCTTCCAATTGAATTTGTCTTCATCATTACAAAATGTCATTCTTTTTTTTTTTTTTTTGACAGGTAGAGTTATAGACAGAGAGAGACAGAGAGAAAGGTCTTCTTTCCGTTGGTTCACCCCCCAAATGGCCGCAATGGCCAGAACTATGCCGTTCTGAAGCGAGGAGCCAGGAGCTTCTTCCTGGTCTCCCATGGAGGTGCAGGGGCCCAAGAACCTGGACCATCCTCCATTGCCTTCCCAGGCCACAGCAGAGAGCTGGATTGGGAGAGGAGCAACACGGACTAGAACCGGCGCTCATATGGGATGCTGGTGCCACAAGGTGGAGGATTAACCTAGTGCGCTGTGGCGCCAGCCCCAGATATAGTTTTGAATCAAGGATTGTTCTAGGAGCCCTAAGGGAATCGAGCTGTGTGGTCTTCTTTGTTAGTTCACAGATGAAGAAGCTATACATCTTTTTATGAGGTCACATGATAGATTTGGAGTCATTTCCTGGTGATAGTCAGAATAGACCTGACTGTGCTCAGGCTACATCTCAGGCTGTGGTGGGTGACAGGAAGTGCTGTAGGCTATTGAGCACCTCTCCCTGGGGATTTGTGGATAGAGACTGGGAAGTAAATGGAACTCAGGACCTTGCAAGGATTTCATTGTTATCTCATTCCAGCCTTCAGGGTTCCAGAGGAAGTTAGTCCTATTCTTAACTTTTACCAGGTTGGGAAACCCAGGCTTGGAGCAATTGCATGTAGAAAAGCTTTTACTGTATGTAGCTTAGGACTGTAACTCCAGATTTGAAAGGAAAGGGAAAATCCCTGCCCCTTCCCATACCCCAGGCTGAGATCAGATGTCTCACTGGTGGATGACAGACTGGGAGCACTTGGGTTCTGAGGGCCCTCACTGTAGGCAGGGTGATGATGACGGTCATTAGCCACAGCTCTTGTGTTCAGGTTCCCAGGCAGGCACAGGGACAGTGAAAGTTTGTAGAGCCCCAAGACCACACTTCCTTTGGTTCCAGCATAATGCCTCTGAGAGGCAGAGCCTCCTGACATGGATTCCAGCACCTACTCAGATTCCCCCGAGCTGGTTTCCCGAGGCTCACAGCTGCCCTCAGGAGGCTGCCTCCAACTTTGACTCTGGCTCCTCCAGACTCCCAGCCCAGCAGTCCAGAGAGAGACCAGCAGGACAGGATCTTCCTGGTTCCCTGTCCTCCCTCACCCCCAGCATTTTTATATGCAGAAGAACCCACAGGAGAACACAGATCAGGGCTCAGTAAAGGTGGGGAGGAAGGTGTGAGTGGAACTTGCCATGTGCCTGGAAGGACCCCTCCCCAACTCCCCGGCCGGCCCCCCTGGTTAGTTGTCAAGAGAGGGGAGGATGCTGGAGCTGCCTCTGGGTCTCTGAGCCTCTGATCCTTCTTGAGCCCTTTCAGCAGGGAGCACTCCCGACTGAGTTGCTTTCCTCAGGCAGGCATCGTGCTACTGGGAGCCCCAGTCCTGCCTGGGAGCCCCAGTCCTGCTTTCTCCTGCGAGGGAACAGAGCCCGTCAGAGGTGTCTGCCGGTTGCTTAACATGGACTTCGGCACAGGGGACCCAGCCACTGCCTTTCCTGTGATATCTCCTGGTGGTGGCCAGGATGCTGGGCTGGTTTAGCAATGATTACTTTCGAAACATCGCCAGGCTCTGCCCTCTAGTGGGTCTTTGTGAAACATTCCCATTCTCTGAAACAAACAGGGTAACTTAATGCAAACTGGATTTCAACACAGTGGTCAGGGAGCAGGGTGGCTTGAGCAAGCTGGGTCCCTGATCTCCACAGTAGAACATCCCTTTCTGCCTCAGTGGCTTCTTTTTGGCCACTGAACCTGAGAACTGCACCAACCAGTTTAGACAGTTTTAATAAAAAATGAAGCAGCACATCCTAAAAAAGCTCAGTTTGGATTCCTTGGTCTTGCTCAGGACGGTGCATCCAAAGCCATTTGACTCAAAACTGTTGCTTGTTCGCATTACTGACTGATAACATGTGTGATTCATGGATGGCATCAAACCTCCCATTTTCTTTGCATCATCCCTGTGGCATTTCTCACCCTGGAACAAGAATTCTATTTTGAGATGAAAATGCCTTCAGTAGCACACCTATCTTTATGTTTGACTTTCTCTTCAAAGTGAGGCCAGATCTTAATTTAATACGGCAAGCTGAACTGCATGCTCCCTTCTCTAAGTTTTTAACTTTACCCTTAAGTTGACTCTTGTCTACTTGGTGACCTCACACCCTAATTTTTCCATTTACTTCCTGTACTGCATTTGAAGTGCCTATAAATCACATCTTAGGTCAACCCTTTCCTTAACGTGAATAATATTTGTATTCTCGTTCTCCAACACAATTTTACAACAATGCCAATTTATTATTATTATTTTTTGGCAGTCTAGACTTTCATTTTCTTACCTTCTGTAGTGGTCACTGCTTTAAAGCAGCAACTTTTCAGTTCTCAAGGCATATCTGGGATATGTTCCCTGGGAGATTCTTCATGGGATGACTCAGTTGGATGCGGGTTCAAAGCAGAGTTGGGTGCAGTCAGGGACTGTGAGTGGAGGCAGAACCAGAAGAAGGAATTGGTGAGATGTGGGCCATGGTGACTAGATTATCATCTGGTACTAGGGTTGGTGACCACTGGTTGGCTTCTTGCCCCTCCTCATAGGATCATCCTTCAGCTGAAATCACAGAGTTTAAGGATATTGTAATTGTTGGTCTGATTCCAGCAGCTATCAGATCAAATGAGGAAAAGTCAGTGAGGCAGAAACAAGATCTACTGATCTCATGTTCCAAGCCATGAGGGAGGGAAATTCAGCATTTGGTGCAGGATGGTGACAGGAGATAGAATTTTGGTTTCAATCATATCTTCTAAAAACTTAGCTTTAATGATAAACTTGGGCCAGTCTCCATTGTACCATTCCTTCCTCTGGTGAAAAATATTTCACCTGTCGTTTGCATCCTTTATTTGCTTGTGATCTTATTGTCCTGTTGAATGCTCTCTGCTGGAACACTTAGAATTCCAATTATTTGTGCCCTTACCTGGTGTGAAACTCAGCCAGCACCTGCCCAGGCAGTCAGCAGGGCTTACAAATTTATGGAACACAGAACTTCATGAAATTGTGAGGATATTGCCCAATTTGTTCTTCAGGCAGATGTAGCAGAATGACTAGGAGGGAGTGCTTGTCCCCAGATGACTTCCCTGTGTGACCACAGTTGCTTCTACTCTCTAAACCTTGTTTTTGTCACACCTGAAAATGGGAATAAGAACATTATAGGGCGAGGATTAGGTGAGGGCATGCATGGTTCTTAGTATATAGTGTTCAATAAATTTAGTTCTTATGAGAGTGGAAGTTCTGTTATAGGAACAGCTTGTGTGGTAGGAACATAGAGTGTGGGATCAGAAAGGCCACGTTTGGCCCCTAACTCACGTGTTAGTTCAGTGATTCCAAAAACTGCATATAACCACCTGAGCAACAATCCCCTTGGGATTGTTGTGCAGGTTGTGTTAGATGCAGGATGGCCCACGATTGGCATGTAGAACTCTTCAGCAAATGTTGGTGGACTGCCTATTCCCCAGTCTTTCTAAGACGGTGGGTATCGGCTCCATCAGGCATCTTCAACTCTTGTTTTACTTTGACATTAGTCAGCTAAAAGAAAGGGAGATCTCTTAGATCAACATCCTCTAAGTTAGAAACAACCATTTAACACTTCTTTTCAGACATCTTTAAAAACCCAAGAGCCTTTGTCTCCATGATTTAAAATATTAGGTTAACTGAAACAAACAACTGTTGTTTGGTTGAAATGAACTCAATGCATTTTGTAACAAAACAGTGAACAGCAAGTTCTCCTAATTGTTCCTCTGTAGAACAGGATGCCCTCTTGGGAAGTTGTATGCAGGTCCGCAAAAGTTCTTGGGTCACAGAGTACTTCAGATGCTAACAGTCTGGCTGGAAGGACACCACTGTGGGAGTGTCTTCCGGATGTCCCAGGTGCCTGGTTTGTCCCTAGCTCACCTCTGAGCAGAGGTTTTGGTTAATTGTTCCCAAAGACTTTGTAAAGACTTAGGCTTATAATCAGTACTTTCCGGTGGTGTGGTCGGATTGGTGAGAGAAGGGGCTCAGAGGCAGGGGAGCGACATGACAGCTGCTCTCTGCTCTGCTCAGACCTGGGGTCCTGTCTGCTTCAGCAGGGCTGTGAGAAATGGCAGCACCCACTCTTTGTGTGAGCAGTCTGTGCTCTGCTTACTTACACAGGCTTGATTTATACTCGCAGCCCGGACGGCATCTGAGTCTAATTACCTGGGTATACTGAAGTTCAGGAGATCTCAACTAAGTTAGCAATTCAGGGATGCGCTTTACCAGAAGCAGATGGAAAAAATAAAACACTTTAGTTTATGACTATTTTTCTACTCGGGGGAAGGAGAAAGAACAAAAAGAGTTGCCAAATTGATCCTTGTCAAGCGCTAATTAAATATTATTCATGATTAATTTTGATGTTGATGTATTCAGTGTTTTAACAGTGTCATAAATATCTGAAAGGATGAAATAACTCTACTTTGTATAGCTATAATAAATCATGCATACCACAGTCCCCACGTGGCCTCCTAAGACAGCCCCTGTTATTATTTTTTAAATACATACACTTGTTAGTGACTTTTCTGGAAAATTATTAGAGGGTGTGAAAAAATAATTTCCTAATCATGCTTTGCTATTGGCATTTCATTTGATTAACAACTAATATTTTAAACAGCTTACAAAAATTTGTTTGAAAGGCACAATGACACACACAGGTTGACAAAGACAGAGAGATCTTTCATCTGTTGGTTTACTTCTTAAATGCCTACAACAGCCAAGGCTGGGCCAGGCTGAAACCAGAAACCAGGAACTACCATCTGGGTCTCCCATGTGGGTAAAAGCAGGGCCCCAAAAACTTGAGAAATCACCCATTGCCCTTCAGGGTACACAATAGCAGGAAACTAGAATCAGAAGCAGAGCCAGGATTTGAACCCAGGCACTTCAACATGGGATGCAGCTGTCCCAAGTATGACTTAACTGCTGCACCACAATACCTTCCCCTTTAAAAGAATTTTATTAATCTATTTTCATTTTGTCTGAAACAGAGAGAGAGAGTGAGAGAGAGAGAGAGAGAGAGATCTTTCATCCACTGGTTCACTCCCCAACTACTGGCACAGCCTGACGTAGGCCAGGTGGAAGCCAGGAGTCTGGAGCTCAGTCTGGGTCTCCCACGTGGGTAACAGGGATCCATGTACTTGAGCCATCATCTGTTGCTTTCTGGGTGTACATTAGCAAGAAGCTGGATCATAAGCAGAGAAGCTGACACTCAGACCAGGCATTCTGACCTGGGTTGTGGACATGCCAACTGATGACTTAACTGTTGTGCTACATGCCTACCTCTAATACTCTCAAAATTATAAAAAATTAAGAATGCCTGTTACTTAGATGTAGATATGGAAATAGCTACAGATGAAATGATATGGTAGCTGGGATCTCTTAAAAAAATTGAGATTGATGGGGAGACAGTTGAGTGGGTGGGACTATACATGAAACAAGACTAGCCATGAATCAAGCATTCTTGAAACTTGGTGAGGGGATCTGTGGACATTCATTATAATATTATCTATTTTTATGGGTTTTTGGAATCTTCAGTAGTAAAACTTTTAAATGATATTTATTTGAGAAGGAGCTCCAGTTTACTCCTTAAGAAGAATGATGGTAATTTCATTATCAGCATTTATGTAAATTAGAAATCATGAGTCAGAAAATGTTGTTGATTTAGATAGGTTTGATAGTCTGATAATAATGAGGAAAATACCAATAATAGCTTCTGTTTGGTTGAATATCAACTATGCCAGATACTCTACAATATGTTTTACGTACTTATTTAATCCTTAAGATCCTTATGCTTGTTAACACTCTTTATCCTTGTTTTGTAGATAAAGAGGCTTAAAGAGATGAATTACTCACTATAGGCCCTATACTCAATGACAAAATGAAGTCTGTAAAGTTCTAAAACTAATTCTATTACATTTTTAATTATATTATAAAGAGATTACATTTAGTGAGGAATTGAGCTAGAACAATTAATTGAAATAATTTAGCAGGAAGGTATCTAGATATGCCTTAGTGAAAAGATGGCAAATAGATGACAAGTCTACTGCTGCTCCTGTGCTGACTGTGCAGACATTGCTAACTGATGGTGGCACTTTCCAACCCTGGCTCAGAATCCTACCCAACAGAGCGCTCAGGGTAGCTCAGTTGACTCAGAATTGGCATTCATATGGAAGCCCATTCATCATCTCTCATGTATCTCACCACTGTAACAGATAATAAAACTGAGGCCCACTTCAACAGATAAGAAAATGGAGGCTGGACTTGCTTGAAATCTTGTAGCTAATGGGTGGCGAAGTGCTCATTCTTCCTGAAAAAGGTTCAGGGCTCTTTCCACCATCGCAGTGAAGGCACCTTCCAGGTAGAGCTTGCCGTAATTATTCACACATGTTAATACATAGAAACCACTTAGAATAGTGCTAAGTAGTGGCTATTATTATTACTGTGAGAAGGGGAAACTTAAAAGATGACAATTCTAAGAGGTAGGGGCTGTGAATGAAACTGGTTAGCTTGTAAAAGTATCTACTAAGTTTCCTAAAAAGGCAACAGAGCCCTGGGCCCCTGGCAGCACAGGCCCCTGAGCCTTCGGTCCACTGTCACTGCTCCTCAGGAATGCGTGTGGAAGGCTCCGCTCTGTCCAGTCTGGATGATGTAAAGCAGCTGACCTTAGCATCGCCTTTGTGTGGCGCCAGCTCTACTCTGCCAGCCTCACCTTGCGCAGGCCTGGCCGACCCGTAAACCACTCAGCTGACTCCTGAGGTCCTGCTCTTCTAGGGTTTCTAGATTTGGGCTTCATCATGATCTCAGGCTTCCTTCTCTTTCTTAGAAGACTTTTGAGTCTTTGGCTACCTTTGACCAACCTTATTTCTGTCATTCATAGCAGAATTTTCCTGCCTACCAAAAATGTGCCAGCCCTCCAACCTTTATTAGTTGGCGGCTTTGTGGGTTGGTTCTGCCTTCTCATGGAGACACAGGAATGATGAAGGTTTATGTGTGGAATTTCTTTTTTCAAATCTATGTATTAGTAGCTAGTACAAGACCATGTAATTTGCGTGACAAGTGACAGCTTGTGTGAAAATAACTTACCCATATCCTGTTACACATTTGCATCCATTATGTTGGGTAAAGCCGTATGTCACTGGTAGACCATTAAGACACACTCACCAGTGTTTTCCCAGGTTAAAGGGTAATTATTTTTGCTGTTTGTTCGTAATTTATTAATAGTCAGTGAAGAACATTAGGGTAAAGGATTATTTCAAACCAAGTGACAGATCAAATGTGTGGAAGGCATAGCGATCTAGAGGTTGATAAGAAAAGCTATTAGTGTAAAGATAAGGTTTGGTTTGAGATCTGCATGTACTACTACCGATTGGCATTTCAGATAAAATAGGTGCGTGCAAAAGACAGAATGGATTCTTTGGAGAGAATCAACTGTGCTTTGAGTAAAAGCACAATTTCCTATAGGATTGTGTGCATGCAATAGTAGTTCACAGAGTGGTTGTAAATGGTACTTGGATATTTAAAAAGCGAGTGACATATTCATCCCAAGTGTGCTAAGGAAGGAGTATAATAACATATATGAAATATGATTTCCTAGATTACTATTTATACAATTGGATTTTATGCTTTAAAAAGTGAGCTAGGAAAAGAAATAATAATAGTAAGGGTATGTTCAGATATGACAAAAATTGATACAATGCTATGCACATGAATGTTGTCTAGAGAACACTGGACTAATGAGTAATTTTCCAGGAACCCCAGGATTTGCCTCTGTGGCCCTATGTCTTCACATAATACCTCTTGTGATGAAACCATCTGAGCTGTTACAGCATCCCACTTCTGTTTCAGTTTTCAGGATCATAGTATTCTTCGGCTTGTGAAGCAAAAAAGCAAAACAAAACACAGAATGCAAATCAAAGTGGGCATGGGGAGGAGTTTGCTGGGTTTTTCCTGTGTGTGTGAGATGAAAGGACTATCAAGTCTCGAGTGAGTCTGCGGAGGAGCTGAGGTCTCAGCTGAACTCAGCCACTATTCTCCTCTGGAGCCTCAGCTTTCCCTGCACCTCCTTCCCCCCTCTGTAGAGTGAGGGGTTGAGGTGATCTCCAGGTTCCCTTCTAGCTTTGACTCCTTGAATCAGTCAGAAGTCTAAGAGGTAGGAAAAGTGATGCCACCTTCAATGGCTTAATGTTCTGGGGAAACAGAGAAATTTCTGAGCCTCCTAAGAGGGGTACTACCACCATGAACTCAGCTGATGGCTTAAAAATGGCCTGCGTGACTTCTTTTTTTTAAAAGATTGATTTATTTATTTTGATAGAGAGAGAGAGACAGACAGACATGACTTCCAGCTGTGGGCTAGGCCAAAGTCAAGAGCCAGGAGCATCATCCAGGGGTCCCTTGTGGGTGGCAGGGTTCCATGCATATGGGCCATCTTCCACTGCTTTTCCCAGGCCATTAGCAGGGAGCTGGATCAGAAGTGGAGCAGCTGGGACTGGAACTGGCAGTGTATGAGATGCTGCTTCATGGGTGGCAGTCTTACCCAATGCTGGCCCCAGTTTCTTTTTTTCTTTCTTTTTTTTTTTAAAAAAATTTTTTGACAGGCAGAGTGGATAGTGAGAGAGAGAGACAGAGAGAAAGGTCTTCCTTTGCCGTTGGTTTACCCTCCAATGGCCTCCGTGGCTGGCGCGTTGCAGCCAGCGCACTGCGCTGATCCGAAGCCAGGAGCCAGGTGCTTCTCCTGGTCTCCCATGGGGTGCAGGGCCCAAGCACCTGGGCCATCCTCCACTGCATTCCTGGGCCATAGCAGAGAGCTGGCCTGGAAGAGGGGCAACCGGGACAGAATCCGGCGCCCCGACCGGGACTAGAACCTGGTGTGCCAGCGCCACAAGGCAGAGGATTAGCCTGTTGAGCCACAGCGCCAGCCCCCAGTTTCATACTTTATGCATGGCTACAGTAATAAAGACTTCACTGTTAGTGGAGGGATAGATACACAGATCAACAGAACAGAATAGACATCTCAGAAAAGACCCATAAATAAATTCCTAACTGATATCAGTGTGTATCAGTTTTGCTGCAGATGCAGTGATTAGTGAAACTTTGTTTTAAATCTTTGTTGAACAATCTTTTTTTTTTCCGAAACCTTTTATTTCATACATTTCATATATGTAAATTAGGTACATAGTGGTTCTTCCCACCCTAGTCCCCCTCCTGCCTGCATTCCCACCTTTTTTCCTCCTTCCTCTCCTATTCCAATTTTTATTTTTTTAAAAAAAATATTTTATTTATTTGAAAGAATTACAGAGAGAAGTAGAGCTAGAGAAAGAGGTCTTCCATTCTGCTGGTTCACTCCCCAGATGGCCACAACAGCCAAAGTTGCACCAATCCGAAGCCAGGAGCCTGGAACTTCTTCTGGGTCTCCCATGTGGGTGCAGGGACCCAAGGACTTGGGCCATCTTCCACTGCTTTCCCAGGCCATAGCAGAGCGCTGGATCAGAAGAGGAGCAGCCGTGTCTCGAACCAGCGCCCATATGGGATGCTGGTGTTGCAGGCTGGGGCTTTAACCCGCTGCGCCACAGCACCGGCCCCCACCATTATTTTTGCAAAGATCTATTTTTGATTACTTTATATACATAAGATTAACCCTACACTAAGTAAAGAGTTAAACAAATCGTATGGAAAAAAAAAAAATCTGTTCCTCAACAGTTGAGATGAGAGATGTTCAAATTCATTGCATCCTGAAGTGTCAATTTCACTTCTATAGACTACCTTTTAGGTACTTTATTAATTACCACAGATCAGGGAGAACATATAATATTTGTCTTTTTGGGACTGACATTTCTTTTTTTATTTTTTATTTATTTGACAGGTAGAGTTATAGACAGTGAGAGTGAGAGACAGAGAGAAAGGTCTTATTCCATTGGTTCATTCCCCAAATGGCTGCTGTAGCTGGCCCTGCACCGATCCGAAGCCAGGAGCCAGGAGCCAGGAGCCAGGTGCTTCTTCCTGGTCTCCCTTGAGGGTGCAGGGCCCAAGCACTCGAGCCATCCTCCACTGCCCTCCCAGGCCACAGCAGAGAGCTGGACTGGAAGAGGAGCAACCGGGGCTAGAACCATCATCCTATCGGATGCCAGTGCCGCAGGCAGAGGATTAACCTAGCGGGACTGGCTTATTTCACTAAGCATAATGGTTTTCAGTTGCATCCATTTTGTTGGAAATGATAGGATTTCATTTTTTTTTTTTTTACTGCTATGTAGTGTTCCATGGTGTACATATCCTATAATTTCTACACAGCAGTAAAAAAAAAAAAATGAAATCCTATCATTTCTGTTTCTTTAAAGTTTTATAATTTTCATCATAGAGATTGTTGATATCCTCGGCTAAATTTATTCTAAGGTATTCAATTTTTTGTAACTATTGTGAATGGGATTTATCTTAGAAGTTCTTTCTCAGCCATGGCATTGTCTGTGTAACAAAGGCTGGTTTTTTTGTGTTAATTTTATATCCTGCCAGTTTACCAAACTATTTTATTAGTTCCAATAGTCTCTTGCTGGAGTCTTTTGGATTCCCTATATATATAATCATATCTGAAAATAGTACTAGTTTGACTTCCTCCTTCCCATTTTGTATCCCTTGATTTCTTTTTCTTACCTAATGGCTCTGGTTAAAACTTCCAGGACTATATTGAATAGCAATGGTGAGAATGGGCATCCTTGTCTGGTTCCAGATCTTAGTGAGAATGCTTCCAACTTTCCCAATTCAATAGGATACTGGCTGTGGGTAGTCATAAATTGCCTTGATTGTGTTGAGGAATGTTCCTTCTATTCCCAATTTGCTTAAGGTTTTCATCATGAAAGGATGTTGTTTTTTATCAGATGCTTTCTCTGCATCTATTGAGATGATCCTATGGTTTTGTTCTTCAGTTTGTTAATGTGATGTATCATATTTATTGATTCGCAAATGTTGAGCCATCTCTACATATCAGGGATAAATCCCACTTGGCCCAGGTAGATGATCTTTCTGATGTGTTGTTGGATTCGATTAGTTAGTATTTTGTTGAAGATTTTTTCGTCTATGTTCATCAGGTAAATTGGTCCATAGTTCTCTTTCTTGGTTGTATCTTTTTCTGGTTTAGGAATGCTGCTGGCTTCATAGAAGGATTTTGGGAGGATTCCTTCCCTTTAAGTTGTTTTGAATAGCTTGAGAAGAATTGGAATTAATTGTTTAGTTCTTTAAATATCTGGTAGAATTCAAAAGTGAAGCCATCCAGTCGTTGGCTTTTCTTTCTTGGGAGGGTCTTTTTATTTATTTATTTATTTATTTTTATTTTTTGACAGGCAGAGTGGACAGTGAGAGAGAGAGAGAGACAGAGAGAAAGGTCTTCCTTTGCTGTTGGTTCACCCTCCAATGGCCTCCGCGGTTGGCACGCCGCGGCCAGCGCACCGCGCTGATCCGATGGCAGGAGCCAGGTACTAATCCTAGTCTCCCATTGGGTGCAGGGCCCAAGCACTTGGGCCATCCTCCGCTGCACTCCCGGGCCATAGCAGAGAGCTGACCTGGGAGAGGGGCAACCGGGATAGAATCCGGCGCCCCGACCGGAACTAGAACCTGGTGTGCCAGCGCCGCAAGGCGGAGGATTAGCCTAGTGAGCCGCGGCGCCGGCCGTGGAGGGTCTTTATTACTGATTCAATCTCTGTCTTTTTTATTGGTTTGTTTAGGTTTTCTATGTCTTCATGACTCAATTTTGGTAGATTGTATGTGTCCAGGTCTATCCATTTTTTCTAGGTTTCCCGATTTGTTGGTATACAGTTAGTTCTTTGTAGTAGTTCCTGATGTTCTTTTTATTTCTGAGGTATCTGTTACATTTCCTTTTTTTTAAAAATTTTTTTTTTTTATTTATTTATTTTTGACAGGCAGAGTGGACAGTAGAGGGAGACAGAGAGAAAGGTCTTCCTTTTTTTTTTTGCCGTTGGTTCACCCTCCAATGGCCGCCGCGGTAGGCGCGCTGCGGCCTGCGTACCGCGCTGTTCCGATGGCAGGAGCCAGGTGCTTCTCCTGGTCTCCCATGTGGTGCAGGGCCCAAGCACTTGGGGCATCCTCCACTGCACTCCCTGGCCACAGCAGAGAGCTGGCCTGGAAGAGGGGCAACCGGGACAGGATCGGTGCCCCGACCGGGACTAGAACCCGGTGTGCTGGCGCCGCAAGGCGGAGGATTAGCCTGTTAAGCCACGGCGCCGGCCTACATTTCCTTTTTTATCTCTGATTTTATCAGTTTGGATCTCCCTTCCCCCCCCTTTTTTTTGTTTGTTGGGCCAAAGATATATTTTTGTTTATTTTTTTAAAACAGTAATTCATTTAACTGATCTTTTGTGGTTTTCTTGTTTCAATTTTATTTATTTCTTATTTCTTCCGACTAATTTATGGTTTGGATTGTTGTTTTTCTAGGTCCTTGAGATGCATTGATAGCTCATTTAATTTTTTTTTTTTTTGCCTTTTCAATTTCTTATGTAGCACCAATTGCTGTAATCTTTCCTTTTAACACTGCTTTTGCTGTATCCCATAAGTTTTTATATGTTGTATTGTCATCTTCATTCATTTCCAGAGATTTTTTTTAATTTCTGCTTTGATTTCTGTATGAGCCACTGTTCATTCAGGAACATGTTGTTTGGTTTCCATGTTTGCATGTGTTTTAGAGATTCTTGAGTTCTTGATTTCCAACTTTATTCCGTTGTGGTCAGAGAAGATGCATGATATGATTTAGATTTTTGGATTTTCTGAGACTTGCTTTATGGCCCAGCATGTAGTCTATCCAAGAGAAAATTCCATGCACTGGTGAGAAGGATGTGTATTTTGTAACTATAGGATGAAAAGTTCTGTCTGTATCTGTTAGGTTCATTTGATCTATAGTATCATTTAACTCTGTTGTTTCTTTGCTGATTTTCTGTCTGGGTGATTTGTCTATTGCTGAAAATGGGACGTGTTAAAGTTCTCTATTACTATTTTATTGGAGTGTGTATCTCTATTTAGATCCATTAGTATTTCTTTTAAATAGCTAGCACCCTATAATTGAGTGTGTATACGTATATTATAGTCACATCTTCCTGTTGAATTGATCCATTAATCATTATATAGTGCTCTTCTTTGTCTCTTTTAATAGTTTTTGTATTAAAGTATATTTTATCTGATATTAGCATGGCTACACCTGGTTTTTTATTTCTGTTAGCATGGAATATCTTTTTCCATCCTTTCACTTTCAATCTGTGTGTATCTTTGTTGGTGAAATGTGTTTCTTGCAGGCAGCAAATAGATGGGTCTTGTTTTTTAATTCATTCAGCCAGTCTGTATCTTTTAACTGGAGAGTTTAGGCTATTTACATTCAAGGTTACTATTGATAAGTAACGATTTGGCCCTGCCATTTTTCCATAGTTTTTTCTGTTGTTTACTTTGGATTTCTTTTGTGCTTTTACTGGGAAATTTTCTGCCTTCACCTTGTTTCATAGTGATGAACATTTTTCTGTGTTTCTGTGTGTAGCACTTCCTTAAGCCTTTTTTTGTAAGGCTGGTTGAGTAGTGACAAATTCTTTTCAATTTCTGTTTGTTATGGGAGGTCTTTATTTCACTTTCATTCATAAATGAGAGCTTTGTATGGGACAGTATTCTTGGTTGACAGTTTTTTTTTTTTTCTATTAAGACTTGGACTATATCTTGCCATTCTCTCCTAGCCTGTAGGATTTCTGAGGAGAAATCAGCTGTGAGTCTAATTGAAGATCCTCTGAAAGTAATCTGGAGTTTTCCTTGTGCACATTTTAGAACCTTTTCTTTATGTTTTACTGTGGAAAGTTTGACTACATTGTGTGGTTGTGAAGATCTTTGCTGGTCATGTCTATTAGGTGTTATATGTGCTTCCTGTACTTGGACATCCCTTTCTTCCTCCAAATTGTGGAAGTTTTCTGTAGTTATTTCACAAAATATGCCTTATAATCCATTCTCTATTTTCATGCCTTCAGGAACTCCTAAGACCCATATGTTGGATTGTTTCATAGTATCCCATACATCTCCAAAACAGTTTTAAATTTTTCTCATTTCTTCTTCTTTTTTTTTTTTTAAGTCTGACTGTAAAATTCCCAGAGATTTGTCTTCTAATTTGGATATTCTTTCTGTTGTCTCACCTAGTTTATTGTTTAGGCTTTCCACTGCATTTTTTATTTGATTTATTGAATTCTTCATTTCTAATATTTCATTTTGATTTTTCTTTAAAATCTCGATTTCATGGGTAAAATTTTTATTCGTATCATGTATGGATTTCTTTAATTCATGGATTTGCTTCTGAGTAATCCTGTGATTAATCTTTTGATTTCCATTTCTGGCATTTCATCATTCTCTTCATCTTCACATTCTAGTATTGAAGTGTTATCATTTGGGGGTGTTATGTTATCTTCCTTATTTCTTGAATTTCTGCTTTTATTTTTAGACTTTTGTGGAGATACTGTTTTTTCCTCATAATGGCTTTTTTCTTTAGACTATGTTTTGAGGCTTAGTGGAGTTTCTGGTCTTACAGTGAATACCCAGAGGTGTATGTTGGGTGTGGCCAGGGAGCTCTGTTCAGTGCTGCAGTGTGGGGGGAGTATCCAGGGTGATACCCAAGATGAGAATGGGCATGGGAGATATTTTTTTTTGAAACCATAGGGGAGAGTTTGATCAGTTCTGTTGGTGTAACTTACACTCACTTCCTCTCTTCCAAGGTGATCAATGCCCATGTGCTAGCCCCCGTAGGTAAAATATTTTCAGCACTGCCACAAGAACCACACAAAGGATTCATGCAGTCCTCAGTGTGAGCATGAATCCTGCCATAGTGACCCACTCCAGGCAATTAGGGAGCCCTGAGCATGTAGAGCTATCCACACCAACTGCCCAGAGACCCAGCCATGCTTTGCACCCTTCCACGCAGCCACAGCGTTTCCACAGTCCTCATACACAAGGCTGTTAGCATCACTGGGTGCTGAGGATCCACTCCACCCCACCTGTCAGTCCTATCCACAGAGAGGCATACATGCTGTCAGAGCCGGTTTCCTGTGGGTGTTCCTCCTAGGCAGGCAGTTTGAGCCCCAGAGCCTGTGATGTGTTGGGAGGCTGGGGGCCCCCTATGGTACTATGTGGGTGTCTAGCCACCTTCAGTCCTCCCAGCCAGATTTAGGCATCTTCTCTTGGCTGATTGCTGGGTGCACGGACACTAGCTGATGCAGTTGTTAGGTACCTTCAAATGGTGCTTGCATCTCTCAGACTGGTGCAGGGTGCCGCTGTCTGGGGGAATGGGGAGTGAGAAATGTGCTCCTTTTTCTCCTCTAGGTTGGCAGGTACCCTGTCTGCCAGAGGGCTCCAGGCTGGACTCACGCCACGCTCTCCCTCAGTGGCTTGGGCTACTGCAGTCTGCTCTCCCTCTCCAAAGCTGGTGCTGAGGCTCTCAGCGGCTGGGGTCCTGCATTTCAACTCTCTCCATGTAGAGAGAGTGGACAGTGTCCTCCTTCCTTCTGTGGAGTTTCCACTGCAGTTTTCTCCCTAACTCTTCCCTAAGCTTGCACTCTCTCCACTTCTTTGTTTTTCCAGCTGTCTTCCCTAGCCTAGAGCAGTAAGCTCCCTCCCTATTCTGCCATCTTGGAATTCCTCTGCATGACTTCTTTATAGGGGTAGTGCTTGTTTGTGAAGGTAAATATGGGTGTGCCTGTGAGCACAGACACGTGCGTGTCTTGTCCTTCACACCCAGGATCTTTCTGGTAACTGATCTTCCTAATGCAGCTCAGGGAGAGGCAGACACTTTTCCAAGTGAGGAGAATTCTAAAGCTGATTCATTTAAAAAGAAAGTTAGAGAGAAAGAGAGAAAGGGAGAAAGAAAGGGAGAAAGGGAGAGAGAGAGAGACCTGAGCCAAGACCCAGATATGAAAATGAACATGGTTCATTTCGGGAAATGCAGGTGTTTTCTTTATAGCAAGTGGTGGTTGTGTTGTCTCCCTGTGCTGGGCACTGTGGCAGTACGGTGGTGATTGATGCACACTGTGAGGGGCTGGTGTTGTGGTGCAGCAGGTTAAACTGCCACCTGCTTTGCCGGCATCCCTTATCAGAACACATGTTTGGGTTCCAGCTGCTCCATTTCCTATCCATCTCTCTGCTGCTAATGGCCTGGAAAAGCAGTAGGTGACAGCCCACGTGCTTGTGCCCCTGCCCTCCATGTGGGAGATGCGGTTGGAGTTCCTGGCTCCTGACTTTGGCCTGGCCTAGCCCTGGGTATCTCTCCTTCTCTCTCTGTAACTCTGCCTTTAAAATAAATAAAATACATTTTTAAAAAAGCAGACACACACACACCATGTTTGGGCAGGCTGCAGTGTGGTACGGGGAGATGATGTGGGAGGCTGATGAGCAGTGCTGGCTCATGAAAGGCCTCAGAGGCCTTGCTCAGGAGTTTGGGCTGCGGCAAGCACTGTGCACTTTGAGGAAGCAAGTGGGTAAGAAAGCTTTGAGATTAGGAGGGTTGACGGAATGATGTAGGCCTTGGGCTCTTGTTTACAGGGTTGGGCTCAATCCAGGGTTTTCTCTACAGGAAGTCTTTCTGAACGGGGTGATGGGAAGGCCCCTGGAGCCTTTGGGAAGGCCCCTGGAGCCTGCAGTTGCAAACACCTGTGCCCCCTAGATCTGGGGATGGGGAATAGTAGATGACTGTGCCCAGCATGTGTTTCCATTACCACCTCTGATGCTGGTTCACAGACTTGTTGGAGGCTGACTTGCCTTTGAGCTTCTCTGCTTGGATGAGGAAGCAGATACAGAAAAGATACCTTCTGTAAATTGGAAGACATGGCCATGCTTCTCTGCAAAAATTGTTCACTTTGTAGCAAGTTATGCACAGACCATGTAAGGTATCCTCCTGGAGATGAGCTGTGTGTTCCTTCTGATTATCTTAGACACAGGCAGTCTGTTCCTTTCCTTCAAGCAGATCTGGATAAGCTATTGCCAACTCTATGAAAGTGCAGCATTGGAGCCTGTGAAACAGTGCTGAGCCAGGCAGCCAGAGGTGTGCCCAGGCTTTCCAGCAAGAGTTAGATACATTGTGGAGAAGATAAGGAGAACCGGAGAACGCAACATCTTGCTCTGATTCACACAGCTATTTAAAACTGCAGTGAAAAAAGAACCCAGGCCACATTCCCGCGCCCCCCCTCCCCCCCATCCCAAACCTAAAAAGAGGCCTACCATCAGGATTGATTTGTAGTGTTGCATTTGATGTTCATGGGTTTGAGAAGTTAAAAACAAAGGAGGATGTCAGCTTGTCTGGTGGACTTGTTGGATTGCCTAAGTTCAAAATCTGTAGTTCTGCTGCTACCTAGCTGTGGGGCCCTGTGCAAATGACCCAGTGTCTCTATCCCTGCCTTTTGTTTCCTGCATACAGAAGAATGACATAACTTCTTTAAAAGATTTCAAGGAGGAGTAAATTTAAAGAATGTGGCAAGACTCTTGGTAAGTGTTCGATGAATAGAAGCTATTGCTGTTACCATATGGGCTATTTTTGGGTAGCTGTTACCCTTTGCCCATCCCTAAACGACATATCAGTGATACCAACTTAGATACATAGAGCACAGAGTTTTAGCAGGGTTTATGTATTTTACAAATGTGAGCTCGGCTGGAACTGGAACGTCAGTAAGGCGTTGTTTCTTCTATTTTAGAGTGGGCATAAATGAGAGTAGTTAACTGATGTGGCCAAGTTCATGGAGGTAATAAGAGAACTGGCATGTAAGACCTCAGGCTTTCTAGTGGAATTTTGTGCTTTCTGCTGCATCACAGTGTCACTCTTGTTTATACCAAGAATGTCTTTAGGATCATTTCCATATAAACACTGCTTGCTTTCGAGTGGACTGTCCCTAATTCCCATGAATCCAAGCACCACCAGCAGCTGTGGCCTGACATGAGATTGCTGGGGCACATCTGATGATCTTAGTTTCAAGGTTCAGGCAAGCAGGTGAGTTGTTGGTGGACACAGCCAGGAGGAAGCTGGCAAGGCTTGAGTGAAGTTTGTTACCAGCAATGCCAGTAACAAACATGAAAATCCCAAACCTACCATTCTATTTAATTTGAGCTATGGAGAAAGCTCCTAGCTGTGAAGGGAAGGTTGTTAACATCACTTGGAAAGTGAGTATCTTTACATCCTAGGAATGGCAGCAACAGCTATAGTGATATCCTCCAACCACCTTCTGCATAATTAACAGTGGCTGCAGAGTCTGTGCCTGGGACTAGTGACAGTCACTTCTTCCCGAGGGTTCCTGCCCAGGTCTGTCCCCCCTAGGTTTGTTTGTGTTGGTTCACTATGGTTTATGAGGCTAGGTTGCTGGAGGTTCTCGGATTTGGTCTTTATTTTTTTTTTTTTAAAGATTGAGTTATTTATTAGAGAGGCAGAGTTATAGACAGAGAGAGGGAGAGACAGATAGGTCTTGAGTCTGGCTGGTTCACTCTCCAAATGTCCACAGTGGCCAGAGCTGGTCCAATTCAAAGTCAGGAGCCAGGAGTTTCTTCCAGGTCTTTCACATGGGTGCAGGGACCCAAGCACCTGGGCCATCCTCTACTGTTTTCCTAGGCCATTAGCAGAGAGCTGGATCAGAAGAGGAGCAGTCAAGACATGAACTGGCACCTATATGGGATGCTGGCACTGCAGACGAACACTTAAACTGCTATGCCACAGCTCCAGTCCCATGGGATTTGGTCTTGTGAATGACTTGTTTCTTCCTGTCCAGATGGGTGTAAGATATGTAGTTTTGAGTCATAGCTCAAGTGCTAGTTTCTTCAGATTTGCGGAGAATGATTTTTCTGTAACTCAAGACCTCCTGTGGAAGCTGTTCAGGCAAAGTGTCTGATGACTAGCAGAGAGTGTTCACCACATGGTTGTGTTCCTGAGGGGAAGTCCTAACCTCTATGCTGATGTTGCCTCCTGTCTGCTAGGAGAGAGTTGGAGGCAGTGGGATCCAAGGCTTCTCCAGTTTTTAAATTCTGTGATATTTAAGCAGTACTTTAGGAGCAGTTAGGAAGAATCAGGAGCAGCTGACTATACCTGAGACTTGCTAGGTTGGGGAGACATTATTGTTTTTATCCTTTAAAAAATTTGTTTTGTAGCAGCTCAGGGGATAATAAAAACATGTTATTAAGCAGTTTCTATGTATCCTGTTTGCATAAAAGTGAAAATTTGTATATCATGAAAAATATTCTTATTGTCTTCATAAAGCATTTC
The DNA here is from genome assembly GCF_033115175.1 of Lepus europaeus. NCBI lineage: Eukaryota > Metazoa > Chordata > Mammalia > Lagomorpha > Leporidae > Lepus > Lepus europaeus. The sequence goes on from NC_084833.1 coordinate 32,803,157, forward strand.
CAGATGGGTTGTCAGCCAGGCCAGAAGTTTCTATGATGCACTTATGGTCAGAAACACAGAGGGGACATTTAAAAAGAGGGCTGGCATTGTGGTATAGTGGGTTTCGTGCCACCTGTGACACTGGCATCCCATATAGGAGCTGGCTTGGGTCCTGGTTGCTCCACTTCCAATCCAACTTGTTACTAATGGCCTGGGAAAGCAGCAGAAGATGGCCAAAAGACTTGGGCCCCTGACACCTGTGTGGGAGACCTGTATGGAGTTCCTGGCTCCTGGCTTTGGCCTAACCCAGCTTCAGCTCTTGGAGGCCATTTGGGGAGTGAACCACTGTATTGAAGATTTTTCTCTCTCTCTCCCTCTCTCTGTAACTCTGACTTTTCTTTTGCCTTTTTTTTTTTTTGAGAGCAGAAGAAGTGAAGTTTTATTTAAGTAAGAAAAGAAGCTCCAAACAATATGATTTCAGGGGCTGGTAGAGAGACCAAGCTGATGAGGTCTTACAGTCTAGGGGTATTTGTATGTCTTTATCATGTTATCTCCAAGGAACAAAGGTAGTGATTCTACATTAGTTACTGTGAATGCATGCCAGGGCAGTCTTTTTTTTTTTTTTTTAATTTGAAAGCAGAGTTACAGAGAAGCAGAGAGGCAGAGAGAGAGACATAGAGAGAGAGGGAGAGAGAGAGAGAGAGAGAGAAGGAAATAGAGAGAGAGGGAGGTCTTCCATCTGCTGGTTCACTCCCCAGATGGCCGCAATAGCTGGAGCTGTGCCGATCCGAAGCCAGGAGCCAGGGGCTTCTTCTGGGTCTCTGAAGTGCGTGCATGGCCCAAGGACTTTCCCAGGCCATGGCAGAGATCTGGATTGGAAGTGGAGCAGCTGGGACTCGAACTGGTGCCCATATGGTATACTGGCACTGCAGGTGGTAGCTTTACCAGCTATGCCACATCACCGGCCCCAACCAGGGGCAGTCTTAATGGAGCCCTTTATGGGTTGTTTTTATTGAGACCTAGATCTTGCCCTTGAAACCTAGATCTTGTCATTGTTGATAAGTATTTGTTACAAAGGGCTTCCATCCTGATTTGTTTAGTGTGTATTTTCTGGGAAAGAACTGCAGGATGGAGCCAGTCTGGGCTGCTTTTGGTCCCTAACTCCCTCATTCACCTCTCTGCTTATGGAAACTCTGGATGCTGACAGGGTTAGGGCGATGACTGCTCTGACTTCTTTAAGCTGAGTAGGAGTGAAGTAGGGGGCCCATGATGAGGACAAGGTTCCAGCAGGCGTGACCTTCCAATGGGGGGCCTTGGTACCATCAAGCAGGCACTGTTTTCCATCTGAGGTTTCATGTGCATGACCATCTAGAATGTCACTGCTTCAGATCTCGAGGAAAAAAATCTAACAAGTGAATGAAATATACAGGATCCAAAACAAAGGATAGATCATTATCAGAGGACCTAGAAAAGGTGCTATCCATTCAGAATCAGCCCTTAAGGCATTTGGATCTGGCTAAAAAGCCTGTGAGAGCATTTCAGGCATGGAAAGCCAAGACAATGTGGCAAAAAATGAAATAAATGAAAGATCTCTGAGTGAGATCCCAGTGGAAAGAAGAGGCCATCAAAGAAGGAGGTACCTTTCTCTGAAGGGAGGACAAAACTTCCACTTTGACTATGGCCTTTGTCTAAATAAGGTCAGAGTTTGTGGACTCAAGAGGCTTCCACAGCCTTGGCAGCTCATGACAAGAGCCTCAGGTGATGACTGACGTCATAAAAAGAGAGTCAATTGTTAAATCAACAACAAGAGTCACTGTGTACTTACTCCCCATGTAGGATCTCTGTCCTTAATGTGTTACTGTGTGAATTAACAGTAAAACTAGTCTTCAAACAGTACTTTATACTTTGTGTGTCTGTGTGGGTGCATACTGTTGAAATCTTTACTTAGTATAGAGTTGATCTTCTGTATATGAAGGTAATTAAAAATGAATCTTAGTGAAGAATGGGATGGGAGAGGAAGTAGGAGATGGGATGATTTGGGCGTGGGAGGGCGGGTATGGGGGGAAGAACTGCTATATTCCAAAAGTTGTACTTTTGAAATTTATATTTATTAAATAAAAGCTTTCTTAAAATACAATTAATACTCTTATTTATGGTGTTGTTGATCACCTGAGGCTCTTGGCATGAGCTGCCAAAGCTATGAAAGCCTTTTGAGTCCACAGTCTCTGTCAGTGTTTAGAAAAAGCCATAAGCAAAGTGAAGTTCTCTCCTCCCTTCAGAGAAAAGTACCTCCTTTTTTTTAAAAATTTAATTAACAGGTAGAGTTATAGATAGTGAGGGAGAGAGAGACAGAGAGAAAGGTCTTCCTTACATTGGATCACTTCCCAAATGGCCACTTCAGCTGGTGCTGCACTGATCCGAAGTGCCGATCCGAAGCCACGAGCCAGGTGCCTCTTCCTGGTCTCCCATGTGGGTGCAGGACCCAAGCACTTGGGCCATCCTCCACTGCCCTCCCAGGCTACAGCAGAGAGCTGGACTGGAAGAAGAGCAACTGGGACTAGAACCCAGTGCCCATATGGGATGCCGATACTGCAGGCAGAGGATTAACCAAGTGTGCCATGGTGCCGGCCCCCAGTACCTCCTTCTTTGATGGCCACTTCTTTCCACTGGGGTCTCACAGAGATCCTTCATGTAGGACATTTTTTTTTTTTGCCATGATGTGTTGGCTTTCCATACCTTGAAATGCTCTCATGGGCTTTTCAGCCAGATCAAAATGCCTTAAGGGCTAATTCTGAGGTCAGAGTGCTATTTAGAACAATTGTCATTCTATGAGAACTGTGTAGACTGCTTCCCATGTTGGAGCACTCTCTCCTTTTTAATTCTATCTGTTGTTACCAGAACTTGATTTTACTTATATGATCCCTTTAACACTTAATCCATCTATATGATCAATCTAACAATTAATATGATCACTTTAACACTTAAGATGGCATTATTACCAACAGGATTAATGGGATTTGGAGTCCCATGGCAAGTTTTTAGCTGTACCTTTAGAAGTAAGTCTGTAAGAACATATGCAGAACTATTTAGCTTTATAGTTACAAATTTCCTCCTCTCTTATTCCCACTCTTATTTTTTTTTTAAACTGGGATCTAGTTTCAATTGACTTTATACACATATGATTAATTATATGTTAAGTAAAGAGTTCAACCAATGATATGAAGAAGAAGAAGGAGGAGGAGGAGGAGGAGGAGGAGGGGGAGGGGGGAAAAGGGAGGGGGAGGGGGAGGGGGAAGAGGAAGAAGAGGGAGGAGGAGGAAGAGAGGGAAGAGGAAGAAGAGGAAGAAGAGGAAGAGGAGGAAGAGGAAGAAGAAGAACCTGTTCCTTGACTATCAAGACAAGGGCTGCTCAAGTCATTGCTTCTCAAAGTGTCAATTTCACTTTTACAGATTGCCTTTTAGGTCCTCTGTTAGGTATCACAGGTCAGGGAGTACATCTGATATTTGTCCCTTTGGGACTGGCTTATTTCACCAAGTATGATGTTTTCCAGATTCATCCATTTGTTGCAAATGACCAAATTTCATTTTTTTTAACCACTGTGTAGTATTCCATAGAGTACATATCCCATAATTTCTTTATCCAGTCTTCAGTTGATGGATATTTAGGTTAATTCCATGTCTTAGCTATTGTGAATTGAATTGCAATAAACATAGGGGTGCAGATAACTCTTTTATTTCCTGATTTCATTTCCTTGGGTAAATTCTCTGGAGTGGGATGGCTGAGTTGTATGGTAGGATTATATTCAGGTTTTGGAAGTATCGCTAAACTCTTCCATAGTGGTTTTACCAGTTTACATTCCCACCAACAGTGGATTAGGGTACTTTCTTCCCACATCCTTTCCAGCATTTCTTGTTTGTTGATTTCTGTATGAAAGCCAATCTAACTGGGGTGAAGGGAAACCTCATTGTGATTCTGATTTGTATTTCCCTGACAGCTAGTGATCTTGAGCATTTTTTCATATGTCTGCCATTTTGATTTCCTCTTTTGAAAATGTCTGTTGGCCGGCGCCACGGCTCACTTGGCTAATCCTCTGCCTGCGGTGCTGGCACTCCGGGTTCTAGTCCCGGTTGGGGCGCCAGATTCTGTCCCAGTTGCTCCTCTTTCAGTCCAGCTCTCTGCTGTGGCCAGGGAAGGCAGTGGAGGATGGCCCAAGTGCTTGGGCCCTACACCCGCATGGGAGACCAGGAGGAAGCACCTGACTCCTGGCTTCGGATCGGCACAGTGTGCTGGCTGTGGTGGCCATTTGGGTGGTGAACCAAAGGAAAAGGAAGACCTTTCTCTCTGTCTTTCTCTTTCTCACTGTCTAACTCTGCCTGTCAAAAAAAAATAAAAATAAAAATAAAAATAAAAATAAAAATAAAAGAAAATATCTGTTTAAGTCCTTTGCTCATTTCTTCACTGGGTTGTTTTGTTGTTGTTGAGTTTCTTGATCTCTTTATATATATATATATACTTTATATATATATATATATATATATACTTTATATATATATATGTATGTATATATAAAGAATATATATTCTGGTTATTAATCCTTTATCAGTTAATCCTTTATCTTGATCTCTTTATATATTCTTTATATATATATATTCTGGTTATTAATCCTTTATCAGTTGCATAGTTTACAAATAATTTCTCTCATTCTGTCAGTTGCCTCACTTTCCTGTTTCTTTTGCAGTACAGAAGCTTTTCAATTTGATGTAATCCCATTTGTTAATTTTGGCTTTGATTGCCTGTGCCTCTGGGGTCTTTTCCAGTAACTCTGCCTATACCAGTGTCTTGCAGGGTTTCCCCAGTGTTCTCTAATAATCTGATGGTATCAGGCTGTAGAGTTAGGTCTTTAATCCATTTTGAAAGAATTTTTGTATAAGGTGTAAGGTAGTGGTCCTGCTTCATACTTTGCATGTGAAAATCTAGTTATCCCAGCACCATTTGTTGAAGAGAATGTCCTTACTCCAGGTATTGATTTTAGCTCCTTGGTTGAATATAAGTTGGTTGTAGGTGCTTGGATTGATTTCTGGTGTTTTTATTCTGTTACATTGGTTTATTCATTTGTTTTTGTACCAGTACCAGGGTATTTTGATTATAACTGCCTTGTAAGTCTTGAAATCTGGTATTGTGATGCCTCAAGCTTTGCTTTTTTTGTATAATATTGCTTTAGCTATTCAGGGTCTCCTGTGTTTTCATATGAATTTCAGCATCATTTTCTTTATAACTGAGAAGAATGTCTTTGGTATTTTGATCAGTATTGCATTGAATCTGTAAATTGCTTTTGGAAGAATGGACATTTTGATGATATTGATTCTTCCGATCCATGAACATGGAAGATTTTTCCATTTTTTTTATATCTGCTTCTATTTCTTTCTTTAAAGTTTTGTAATTCTCATCGTAGAGATCTTTGACATCCTTGGTTAAGTTTATTCCAAGGTATTTGATTTTTTTGTGAGTGGGATTAATCTTAGAAATTCTTTCTCAGCTGTGACATTGTCTGTGTATACAAAAGCTGTTTTTAGTGTATTGATTTTATATCCTTCTACTTTACCAAACTCTTCTATGAGTTCCATTAGTCTCTTAGTGGAGACTTTTGGACCCCCTATGTCTAGAATCATGTCATCTGCAAATAAGGATAGTTTGACTTCCTTTTTCCTGAATTGAATCCCTTTAATTTCTTTTCTTACCTAATGGCTCTGGCTAAAACTTCCAGGACTATACTGAATAACAGTGGTGAGAGTGGGCATCCTTGTCTGGTTCTGGATCTCAGTGGGAATGCTTCCAACTTTTCCCCATTCAACAGGACGCTGGTCATGGGTTTTTCATAAATTGCTTTGATAGTGTTGAGTAATGTTTCTTCTATACTCAATTTGTGTAGAGTTGTTATCATGAAAGGGTGTTGTGTTTTATCAAATGCTTTGTCTGAATCTATTGATATATTGTTTTGTTTTTCAGTTTGTTAATGTGATGTATCACATTTATTGTTTTGTGAATGTTGAACTATCCCTGCATTCCAGGGATAAACCCCACTTGTTCCTGGTGAATGATCTTTCTGATGTGTTGTTGGATTGGATTGTCCAGAATTTTGTTGAGGATTTTTGTGTCTATGTTCAATAGGGAAATTGGTCTGAGGTTCTCTTTCTTTGTTGTATCTTTTTCAGGTTTAGGAATTAAGATAATGCTGGCTTCATAGAAGGAGTTTGGGAGGACTTACTCTCTTTCAATTGTTTTTAATAAGTTGAGAAGAATTGGAGTTAGTTCTTCTTTAAATGTCTGGTAGAATTCAGCGGTGAAGCCATCTGATCCTGGGCTTTTTTTGTTGTTGTTGGGCATGTCTTTGTTGTTGTTGGGCATGTCTTCCTATGTCTTCATGGCTCAATTTAGTTAGGGTATGTGTCCAGGAATCTATCCATTTCTTCTAGGTTTCCCAGTTTGTTGGCATACAGCTCTTCATTGTAATTTCTAATGATTCTTTTTATTTCTGTGGTGTCTGTTGTTATATTTCCTTTTTTTAAAATCTCTAATTATATTGATTTGGGTCTTCTCCTTTTTTTGGTTAATTGGGACAATAGTGTGTCAATTTTGTTTATTTTTTAAAAAAACTAGCTCTTCCTTTTGGTGATCTTTTGTATTTTGATTCCAATTTTATTGATTTCATCTCTAATTTTAATTCTTTCTTTTCTACTACATTTGGGTTTGGTTTGCTGTTGTTTTTCTAGATCCTTGAGGTTCATTGATAGTTCATTTATTTCCAATTTCTTGATGTAGGCACCAATTGCTATAAACTTTCCTCTGAATGTTTCTTCTGCTATATCACATAAGTTTTGATATGTTGTATTGTCATCTTCATTTGTTTCCAGAAAATTTTTGATTTCTCTTTTGATTTCTTCTATGACTCACTTTTCATTCAGGAATGTGTTCAGTCTCCATGTGTTTGCATGTATTCTAGAGATTCCTAAGTTGCTGATTTCCAGCTTTATTGCATTGTGGTCTAAGAAAATGCATGGTATAATTTCATTTTTTTTCAGTTTGCTGAGACTTGCTTTATGGCATAGCATGTAGTCAATCCTAGAGAAAGTTTCCATGTACTCATAATAAAAAGTGTATTCTGTGGCTGTAGGGTGGAAGGCTTTGTAGATATCTGCTAGGTCTATTTGGCCCATAATGTTGATTGTTATTTCCTTGTTGATTTTTTGTCTGGTTGATCTACCATTGATGAAAGTGGAGTATTGAAGTCTCCCATTACTATTGTATTTGAGTCTCTATCTCCCTTTAAATCCATTAACATTTTTTTTAGATAGCCAAGTGCCTTGTAATTAAGTGCATATACATTTATAATAGTCACATCTTCTTGTTGAATTGATCCTTTAATCATTATGTAGTGTCCTTCTTTGTCTCTTATAATATTTTTTGTGTTACAGTCTATATTGTCTGATAGTAGGATGGCCATGCCAGCTCTTTTTTGGTTTCTTTTAGCATGGATTATCTTTTTCCATCCTTTTACTTTTAATCTTTGTGCATCTTTATTGGTAAGATATGTTTCTTGTAGGCAGCAAATATATTGGATTTTCTTTTTTAATTCATTCACCCAGTCTGTGTCTTTTAACTGGGGAGTTGAGACCATCTAGATTCAGGATGACTGTTATAAGCACTGACTTTGCCCTGCTATGTTTCCGAAAATAGTTCTAATTTTGTACTTTGGGTTTCCTTTGTACTTTTACTAAGTTTTTCTGCGTTTATCTTCATTCATAGTGATGTTCCTGTTCCTATGTTTCTGTGGATAGCACATACTTGAGCATTTTTTGTAGGGCTGGGCGAGTAGTTACAAATTCTTTCAATTTTTGTTTGTTGTGGAAGATTTTTATTTCTCCTTCATTCATAAATGTGAGATTTGCTGGGTACAGTATTCTGGGCTGACAGTTTTCTTCTCTTAAGACTTGGAATGTATCTTACTTCCTCTCCTTGCCTTTAGGGTTTCTGATGAGAAGTCTGCAAGTAAGTCTAATTGGGTTTCCTCTGAATGTGATTTGGCATTTCTTTCCTGCACATTTTAAGATTTTTTTTTAATGTTTTACTGTAGAGAGTTTTACTACAGTGTGTCGTGGTGAAGATATTTTCTGGCCATGTCTATTGGGAGTTCTGTGTACTTCCTGTACTTGAATGTCTCTTTTCTTGATTGGGAAAGTTTTCTGTTATCATTTCATTAAGAAGGCTTTCTAATCCTTTCTCTCTTTCTGGAACTTGTAGGATCTGTATATTGCATCGTTTGATAGTATCTTGTAGAGCTCCAACTGTGTTTTTTCGTTTTCTAATTTCTTCTTCTTCTTTTTTTTTTTTTTTGGTCTGACTGTAATATTTCCAGAAATTTGTTTTCTAGTTCTGATATTCTTTTTTCTATCTCACCTATTCTGTTAAGGCTTTCCACTGCATTTTTTATTTGATCCATTGAATTCTTAATTTCTGGTATTTCATTTTGACTTCTCTTTATTTTATTTTTTTTAAAGATTTATTTATTTATTTGAAAGTCAGAGTTACACAGAGAGGAGAGGGAGAGCGGGAGAGTGGGAGAGAGAGAGAGAGAGAGAAGTCTTCCATCTGCTGGTTCACTCCCCAAATGGCCACAACGACTGGAGCTGCACTGATCTGAAGCCAGGAGCCAGGAGCTTCTTCCCGGTTTCCCACATGGGTGCAGGGGCTCAAGGACTTGGTCCAACTTTTACTGCTTTCCCAGGCCACAGCAGAGATCTGGATTGGAAGTGGAGCAGCCGAGACTTGAACCACTGTCTATATGGGATGCTGGCACTGCAGGTGGTGGCTTTACCCGCTATGCCACGGCGTCAACCTCAGTGACTCTCCAGTTGTAAAATGCTAGCTTCTCCCTGTGTGAGAGGAAGCCCAGGCTCGTGCCAAGGGCTAAGGCTGGTTTGTCCAGTTCACGCAGGGTGATCATTGGGCTACATATCAAACTCTATGGTTGGTGCCTTCCAATCTTACTCTGCTGTCCCCTTCCTCTCAGAGCTTTGCCTGCCCAAATGTGCCTCCTGATCCAAGGCCACGCCCTTCTCAGAAAATCATAAATCCCATCCTGTTCAGGTAATTTTTCTTCTGTTTGAGGGAGGAATAGCTTTACTGAGATACAATTCACACACCACATGATTGACCACTTAAAGTGTATATTTCAAAGATTTTTAGTATGTTCACATGTATGTGTAACTGTCCCCTGTCAATTTTAGAACATTCTCATCGCCCAGCAAAGAAACGCTGCACCTGTTAGCCAACATTTCCTCCACCTCCCCACTCTGCCAGCTCTGCACTACCACTGATCTACTTCCTGGCCTGAAGAATTTGATTATTGTAGACATTTCATATAAATGGAGTCATGTAATGTATGTGGCCTTTTGTGATTGCTTCTTTCACTTAGCATAGTGTTGCCAAGGTGTATCCATGTTGTAGCATGTATCAGTATGTCTTCCTTGTTACAATAAAATATGCCTAATATTCCATTACATGGATAGTCCACATTTTTGTTTATTTATTAATTGACGGGCAGTTGTATTATTCTGACATTTTGGCTCTCAGTGAGTAATGCTGCTGCACACATTTGTGCATGATTTTGTACTTGGCTATAAGCTTCCATTTCTCTTAGGTACATACCTAGCAGTAGGGTTGTAGTGAGTCATATGGTGACTTTGTGTCTAGCCTTTTGATGAACTCCTAGACTGTTTTGCAAAGTGGCTGCATCACCACCATCAGTGTAGGAGGGCTCCAGTTTCCCACATTTTTGTTAATTCTTGTTATTTACTCCTTTCTTCTCCTTCTTTTTCTTCTTTTTAAATATGTACCCATGCTAGTGAGTATGGAGTGATATCTCAGGTGCAATTTGCTTTCTTTCATTTTAAATTTTAAGATGGCTTCTACCAAATAAAATTTAGTTAGTTAATCTGTCCAGGGAAGATCATTTTAAAATTAAGATGATTCTTAGTTACTTGTTAGAGAAAAACTAGAAAATGCAGAGAAGCATAAATATAGAAAGCCCACCACCTTACCAGCTGGGGAAGACGAATGCTACACTGTGGAATATCTCTTAGGCTTATTTTCTATATAGTGTCCACTTAAAAAATTATTTTGTTTATTTGGGAGACGCAGAGAGAGAGAGACATAGAGATCTTTCATCTGCTGATTCACCTCCCAAATGGCTGCAGTGGTGGGGCTGGGCCAGGCCCAAACCAGGAGCTTCCTTTGGGTCTCCCTGGGGGCGCAGGGGCCTGAGCTCTTGGGCCATCCTCCACTGCTTTCCAAGGCTAATTAACAGGGAGCTAATTGGAAGTGGAGCAGCTGGGACATGAAAAATTGTGCTTATTTGGGAGGCTGGTGTTGCAGGTGTCAGCTTAACCTACTAAGCCACAGTGCTGGACCCCAGTGTTCTCTTTTTTATTTTTCTTAAAGATTTATTTATTTATTTTTAGATCCAGTGAAACCCATTAATGGAATTAAGGGGGGAGTGTTTCTGAGCAGGAAGAACCTTGACCTTGCTTTCTTCCCTTCTGAGACAAGAATGAGGCTAGGCCTTCGAGGACCCACCCACCCGTGAGCTTCTGATCTGCAGATGATAGAGGGGCTCCTTTCTGACCCCAGCAGTCTGTTGAAAACTGCATCTAACTTTCAGCTATTTAGCTATTAGCTGGTACTGCATAAACATCCCTAATTCCACTTAGATGTTGAGTTTGGGGTGGGCATTGGATGTCCTAAGTTCTCTCATATGATGAACCTAAGAAACTTTTGACATGGTACTGTGAAAGACATGTGTATTTAATATTTTTATTATTTTTAAAAAGCCTGTCCTGGAAAGATAGAATTTTAAACATTTATTTTCATTTTATTTGAGAGACACAAAAAGATCTATCTTTTGGTTCGCTTCCCAAATGTCCACAACAGCCAGGACTGGACTAGAGTGAAGTCATGAGCCAAGAACTCAGTCTGGGTCTCTCATGTGGGTGGCTGGGGCCCAAGTACTTGAAACATCACCTGCTGCCTCTTTAAGTGCACAATAATAGGAACTTGGATCAGAAGTGGAGAAGCTGGAACTGAGACCAGGTACGTTGATATGGGATTTGGCATCCAAGTGGTGACTTAGCCACTGCTCCAAATGCCCTTAATCATAATTTGTAAACACTGATCACGTTAGACTTAGATGAAGAAGAGTAATACATGTTGCAGTGCCATCACTGACATTTTTGCATTGGCAATCTTTTACTGACATAACTAGCTGATTAAGGGTAGAATAGTGACTTATTTGGATAGCAATCCAAACTGTCCAAATTTATTGTAAACCAGTGATTTGTATCATAAAATGTATGCCCTCTTGGGAACAGTGTTGTGGCATAGAAAGTTAAGCTGCTGCTCCTGATGCTGGCATCCCATATTAAATTGCCAGTTTGAGTCCTGGCTGCTCCACTTCGAGTCGAGCTTCCTGCTAATGTGTCTGTGAAGGCAGCAGAAGATGGACTAAGTGCTTGGGCCCCTGCTACCCATGTGGGAGAGTAGGATGGAATTCCAGACTCTTGTCCAGAGCTAACTATTGTGGCCTTTTGGTGGAGTGAAACAGCAGATGGAAGATCCTTCTCTCACTCTGTCTCTCAGTGCCTGTCTTTTTTTAAAAATTTATTCATTTGAGAGAGAGAGAGAGAAAGAAACATGCGAGAGAGAAAGAGAGGTATTCCACCTGCTGGTTCACTCCCCAAATGGCCACAATGGCTGGGGCTGGTCCAGGTTGAAGCCAGGAGCCAGGAACTTCATCTGGGTCTCCCATGTGGGTGCAGGGGCTCAAGTATTTGGGCCATCTTCTTCTGTTTTCTTAGGCACATTAGCAGGGAGCTGGATTGGAATTGGAGCATCTGGGACTGAAACCAGTGCCCATATGGGATGTTGGCACTGCAGGCAGTGGTTTAACCTGTTCTATAATGCTGGCCCCTCCCACTCTGTCTTTAATCCTGTGCTTTTCTTTCTTTCTTTCTTTCTTCCTTCCTTCCTTTTTTTTTTTTTTTTTTTGACAGGCAGAGTTAGACAGTGAGAGAGAGAAACAGAGAGAAAGGTCTTCCTTCTGTTGGTTCGCCCCCCAAATGGCTACTAAGGCTGGTGCGCGAGTGCAGGGTCCAAGCACTTGGGCCATCCTCTACTGCCTTACTAGGCCACAGCAGAGAGCTGGACTGGAAGAGGAGCAACCGGGACAGAATCCGGCGTCCCAACCGGGACTAGAACCCAGGGTGCCGGTGCTGCAGGTGGAGGATTAGCCAAGTGAGCCGTGGTGCCAGCCAATGCTGTACTTTTCAAATCAAGCAATCTTAATTGTGTGTGTGTGTGTGCCCTCTTGGCAAAAGTAGCTTTCTAACTGCGAGGCAGTTTTTAAAGGCTAGCACAAGTCTATGCTTTCTTCAATAATAGAAATTAAATGCTATGGAGTACTCACTATTTATTTATTTATTTATTTTATTTATTTTATTTTTTTTTATTAAACTTTTATTTAATGAATATAAATTTCCAAAATATAGCTTATGGGTTACAATGGCTTCCCCCCTCCCATAACTTCCCTCCCGCCCGCAACCCTCCCCTTTCCCACTCCCTTTCCCCTTCCATTCATGTAAAGATTCATTTTCAATTCTCTTTGTATACAGAAGATCAGTTTAGTGTATATTAGGTAAAGATTTCAACATTTTGCCCATAAAGCAACATCGAGTGAAAAAACTACCATTGGATTACTAATTATAGCATTAAATAGCAATGTACAGCACATTAAAGACAGAGATCCTACATAATTTTTTTTTAAATTAATTAATTTTCTATGCCATTTCCATTTTAACACCAGGTTGTTTTTTTTTTTCATTTCCAATTCTCTTTATATACAGTAGATCAATTCAGTATATAATTAGCAAAGACCTCATCAGTCTGCGCCCTCACAGAAACGCAAAGTATAAAAATACTGTTTCAGTACCAGTCATAACATCACTTGGCTTTAGACGACACATTAGGGACAGATCCCACATGGGGTGTAAGTACACAGTGACTCCTGTTGCTGACTTAACAATTTGACACTCCTGTTCATGGCGTCAGTAATCTCCCTAGGCTCTAGTCATGAGTTGCCAGGGCTATGGAAGCCTTTAGAGTTCGCTGACTTTGATCTTATTCCGATAGGGTCATACTCAAAGTGGAGGTTCTCTCCCCCCTTCGGAGAAGGGTACCTCCTTCTTTGACGGCCCCGTTCTTTCCACTGGGATCTCACTCACAGAGATCATTCATTTAGGTCTTTTTTTTTTTTTCCATGATATCTTGGCTTTCCATGCCTGCTATACTCTCATGGGCTCTTCAGCCAGATCTGAATGCCTTGAGGGCTGATTCTGAGGCCAGAGTGTTGTTTAGGACATCTGCCATCCTATGAGTCTGCTGTGTATCCCACTTCCCATGTTGGATCTTTCTCTCCCTTTTTGATTCTATCAGTTAGTATTAGCAGATACTTGTCTTGTTTGTGTGATCTCTTTGACTCTTAGACCTATCAGAGCTATCAATTGTGAGCTGAAATTGATCACTTGGACTAGTGCGATGGAATTGGTACATGCCATCTTGATGGAATTGTGTTGGAATCCCCTGGCACTTTTCTAACTCCACCATTTGCGGCCAGACCGATTGAGCATGTTCCAAATTGTTCATCTCCTCCCTCTCTTTTTCCACTCTTAGATTTAACAGGGATCACTTTTCAGTTAAAATTTAAACACCTAAGAATAATTGTGTGTTAATTACTGAGTTCAACCAATAGTACTAGAACAACAACAACAACAACAAATACTAAAAAGGATAAAGTATTACATTGTACATCTAAAGTCAGGACAGGAGCTGATCAGTTCATTGTTGCTTGTAGTGTCCATTTCACTTAGCAGGTTTCCCCTTTGGCGCTCAGTTGTCACCGATCAGGGAAAACAAATGATATTTGTCTCTTTGGGACTGGCTTAATTCACTCAGCATGATGTTTTCCAGATTGCTCCATCTTGTTGCAAATGACTGGGTTTTGTTGTTTCTTACTGCTGTATAGTATTCTATGGAGTACATGTCCCATAATTTCTTTATCCAGTCTACTGTTGATGGGCATTTGGGTTGGTTCCAGGTCTTAGCTATTGTGAATTGAGCTGCAATAAACATTAATGTGCAGATGGCTTTTTTATTTGCCAAATTAATTTCCTTTGGGTAAATTCCAAGGAGTGGGATGGCTGGGTTGTATGGTAGGGTTATGTTCAGGTTTCTGAGGAATCTCCAGACAGACTTCCATAGTGGCTGAACCAGTTTGCATTCCCACCAACAGTGGGTTAGTGTCCCTTTTTCCCCACATCCTCTCCAGCATCTGTTGTTGGTAGATTTCTGAATGTGAGCCATTCTCACCGGGGTGAGATGGAACCTCATTGTGGTTTTAATTTGCATTTCTCTGATTGCTAGTGATCTTGAACATTTTTTCATGTGTCTGTTGGCCATTTGGATTTCCTCTTTCGAAAAATGTCTATTGAGGTCCTTGGCCCATCTCTTAAGTGGGTTGTTTGTTTTGTTGTTGTGGATTTTCTTGATTTCTTTGTAGATTCTGGTTATCAATCCTTTATCTGTAGTATAGTTTGCGAATATTTTTTCCCATTCTGTTGGTTGCCTCTTCACTTTCCTGACTGTTTCTTTTGAAGTGCAGAAACTTCTCAATTTGATGCAATCCCAAATGTTAATTTTGGTTTTGACTGCCTGTGCTGTTGGAGTATTTTCCAGGAAGTCTTTGCCTGTGCCTATATCTTGCAGGGTTTCTCCAATGCTCTCTAATAATTTGATGGTTTCAGTTCGTAGATTTAAGTTTTTAATCCATGTTGAGTGAATTTTTGTGTAAGGTGATAGGTATGGGTCTTGCTTCAAGCTTCTGCATGTGGAAATCCAATTTTCCCAGCACCATTTATTGAATAGACTGTCCTTATTCCAGGGATTAGATTTGGATCTTTGGTCAAATATAAGTTGGCTGTAGATGTTTGGATTGATTTCTGGTGTTTCTATTCTGTTCCATTGGTCTATCCATCTGTTTCTGTACCAGTACCATGCTGTTTTGATAACAACTGCCCTGTAGTATGTCCTAAAATCAGGTATTGTGATGCCTCCGGCTTTGTTTTTGTTGTACAGGATTGCTTTGGCTATTCGAGGTCTTCTGTGTCTCCATATGAATTTCAGCATCATTTTTTCTATATCTGAGAAGAAGGTCTTCGGGATCTTGATGGGTATTGCATTGAATGTATAAATTGCTTTTGGGAGAATAGACATTTTGATGATATTGATTCTTCCAAGCCATGAGCATGGAAGATTTCTCCATTTTTTGGTATCCTCTTCTATTTCTTTCTGTAAGGTTTTGTAGTTTTCATCGTAGAGATCTTTAACATCTTTGGTTAAGTTTATTCCAAGGTATTTGATTGTTTTTGTGGCTATTGTGAATGGGATTGATTTTAGAAGTTCTTCCTCAGCCGTGGCATTGCCTGTGTATACAAAGGCTGTTGATTTTTGTGCATTGATTTTATATCCTGCTACTTTGCCAAACTCTTCGATGAGTTCCAGCAGTCTCTTAGTAGAGTTCTTTGGGTCCCCTAAATAAAGAATCATATCATCTGCAAAGAGGGATAGTTTGAGTTCGTCCTTCCCAATTTGTATCCCTTTAATTTCTTTTTCTTGCCTAATAGCTCTGGCCAAAACTTCCAGAACTATATTGAATAGCAGTGGTGAGAGTGGGCATCCCTGTCTGGTACCAGATTTCAGTGGAAATGCTTCCAACTTTTCCCCATTCAATAGGATGTTGGTCGTGGGTTTTTCATATATTGCTTTGATTGTATTAAGGAATGTTCCTTCCATACCCAGTTTGCTTAGAGTTTTCATCATGAAAGGGTGTTGTATTTTATCAAATGCTTTCTCTGCGTCTATTGAGAGAATCATATGGTTTTTCTTCTGCAGTCTGTTAATGTAGTGTATTACGTTGATTGTTTTGCGAATGTTGAACCATCCCTGCATACCGGGGATGAATCCCACTTGGTCTGGGTGGATGATCTTTCTGATGTGTTGTTGCATTCTATTGGCCAGAATTTTATTGAGGATTTTTGCATCTATGTTCATCAGGGATATTGGTCTGTAATTCTCTTTCAATGTTGCATCTCTTTCTGGCTTAGGAATTAAGGTGATGGTGGCTTCATAGAAGGAATTTGGGAGGATTCCCTCTTTTTCGATTGCTCTGAATAGTTTGAGAAGAATTGGAGTTAGTTCTTCTCTAAATATCTGGTAGAACTCAGCAGTGAATCCATCTGGCCCTGGGGTTTTCTTTGTTGGGAGGGCCTTTATTACTGTTTCAATTTCTGTGTCAGTTATTGGTCTGTTTAGGTTTTCTATGTCTTCCTGGCTCAATTTAGGGAGGTTGTATGTGTCCAAGAATCTGTCCATTTCTGATAGATTTCCCTGTTTGCTGGCATACAAGTCCTTGTAGTAATTTCTGATGATTCTTTTTATTTCTGTGGCGTCTGTTGTTACGTTTCCCATTTCATCTCTGATCCTACTGATTTGGGTCTTTTCTCTTCTTTTTTTAGTTAGTTGGGCCAATGGTGTGTCAATTTTGTTTATTTTTTCAAAAAACCAGCTCCTCGTTTGGCTGATTTTTTGTAATGTTTTTTTGGATTCAATCCTGTTGATTTCTTCTCTGATTTTAATTATTTCTCTTCTCCTACTGGGTTTGGGTTTGGCTTGCTGCAGATTTTCTAGATCCTTGAGATGACTTGAAAGCTCATCTATTTGGTGCCTTTCCAATTTCTTGATGTAGGCTCCTATTGATATAAACTTTCCTCTTAACACTGCTTTTGTTGTATCCCATAGGTTTTGGTATGTTGTGGTGTTATCCTCATTTACTTCCAGAAAATTTTTGATTTCTCTTTTAATTTCTTCTATGACCCATTGTTCATTCAGGAGCATGTTGTTCAATCTCCATGTGTTTGCACGTGCTCTAGGGATTCCTGAGTTGCCAATTTCCAATTTCATTCCTTTGTGGTCTGAGAAGCTGCATGGTATGATTCTAATTCTTTTGAATTTGCTGAGACTTGCTTTATGGCCTAGTATGTGGTCTATCCTAGAGAGGGTTCCATGTACTGCTGAGAAGAATGTAAAGTCCTTAGATGTAGGATGAAATGTTCTGTAGATATCTGTTAGATCCATTTGGGCTATAGTGTCATTTAAATCTACTGTCTCCTTGTTGATCTTCTGTCCTGTTGATCTGTCTATCTCTGAGAGTGGAGTATTGAAGTCCCCCAGTACTATTGTATTGGGGTCTAAGTCTCCCTTTAAGTCCCTTAACAAGTCTTTTAAATAAGCTGGTGCCCTGTAATTAGGTGCATATACATTGATAATCGTTATATCTTCCTGTTGAATGGTTCCCTTAATCATTATATAGTGCCCCTCTTTGTCTCTCCTAACAGTTTTTGTGGTAAAGTTTATGTTGTCTGATATTAAGATGGCTACGCCCGCTCTCTTTTCATTTCTGTTGGCGTGGTATATCTTTTTCCAGCCTTTCACTCTCAGCTTGTATGGATCATTGTTGGATAGATGGGTTTCTTGTAAGCAGCAAAAGGATGGGTTTTGTTCCTTAACCCAATCAGCCAATCGGTGTCTTTTAACTGGACAGTTCAAGCCATTGACATTCAATGTGACTATTGAGAAGGAGTAACTTTGCCCTGCCATTTGCCAAAGATATTTTCTAATATCTGGTTTGAGATTCCTGTGATCTTTTGCTGTGAGTTTTCCTTCCTTTACCTTCTTTCATATTGGTGACCGTTTTTCTGTGTTTCTGTATGTAACACATCTTTAAGCATCTTTTGCAGGGCTGGACGAGTGGCGACAAATTCTTTCAATTTCTGTTTGCTGTGAAAGGTCTTAATTTCACCTTCATTCACAAATGAGAGCTTTGCAGGATATAATATTCTGGGCTGGCAGTTTTTCTCTCTTAGTACCTGGGCTATATCTCGCCATTCTCTCCTGGCTTGTAGGGTTTCTGATGAGAAATCAGCTGTAAGTCTAATTGGAGATCCTCTGAGAGTAATCTGGCGTTTCTCTCTTGCACATTTTAGGATCTTTTCTTTGTGTTTCACTGTGGTGAGTTTGATTACGATGTGTCGTGGTGAGGATCTCTTTTGATCATGTTTATTAGGGGTTCTCTGAGCTTCCTGTACTAGGATGTCTCTGTCCTTCTCCAAACTTGGGAAATTTTCTGCTAGTATCTCACTAAAAAGGCCTTCTAATCCTTTCTCCCTTTCCATGCCTTCAGGAACTCCTAGAACCCGAATGTTGGGTTTTTTAATAGTATCCTGTAGATTCCTGACAGTATTTTTTAAATTTCTGATTTCTTCTTCTTTTCTTTGATTTGACTGTTTCCTTTCCTGTTCTCTGTCTTCTAATTCCGATATTCTCTCTTCTGCTTCACCCATTCTGTTTTTAAGGCTCTCTAATGTGTTTGCCATTTGATCTATTGAGTTCTTCATTTCATTGTGTTTTTTTGTCATTATCGCAAATTCCTGTTCCACTAGTTTTTTCATTTCATTTTGATTCCTCCTTAATATTTCATTTTCACGGGAGAGATTTTCTATCTTGTCCATTAAGGATTTCTCTAGTTCAAGAATTTGTTTTTGAGAACTTCTTAATGTTCTTATCACTTTTTTGGAATCTGCTTCCTCTATATCTTCATCTTCATAATCCTGCATTGGCGTGTGTTGTTCACTTGGGGGCGTCATAGTGCCTTCATTGTTTTTGGTACCTCCGCTTCTATGTTTCTTGCTTGGCATGTTAGAGATAATTTGTGGTGTTTTTGTTTTTGTTTTTTTCTCTCATTATACTATGCCTCTAAGTGAGCTGTCTGCTTTGTTGGAGCCTTAGGGGCTGTGTTGGGTGTGGCCAGAGAGCTATGCTTATTTCTTGGGGTTTAAGGCTGTGTAAAGAGCGACTCTCCCAGATTACTTGCTCCTTGCTGGCTCTCTCTCTCTCTCTCTCTCTCTCTCTCTCTCTTTTTTTCTTTTTTTGACTCAGTTGGGAGTGGAGTTGAGGGTAGTTGAAATCTGGCCTCTGTGAGTATTCGTTTGATCTACCCCTGGGACCATACACAGAGTTTATGCAGCCCTCAATGTGTTCTCCAGTTTCGCTAAAGATACTGAGTTTGGCTGAGCTTTACATATGTAAAATCGCGGTGCTCTTTGTTTTGCTTGGTGAGTGAAGGGAGAGGCCTCTGTTCCCCCTCCCCCCAATGTCTCGGACTTCTCAGGTCTTTGTCTTACCGTCCTCCGTTCCCGCGCTGGCGAGATTCTGTGGCTCTGGCTCCTCTCCCGCTGCTGCTCGGCTCGTCTCGGTTGGTTTTCCACGCGGTGGGTTCCCTGTAAGTCCTCTGTGTCTCATCCACAAGATCCGGAAGCGTTTCCTCTGCAGTTTTTTTCTTGAGTCTTTTCCTGAGGCTACAGTAATTCCACTTTTATGAAAGTTTATTTTCCCAAACTAAGGCACACGTCCTCACTATCCGCCATCTTGGCTCCGCCCTATTTATTTTATTTTTGACAAGCAGAGTAGACAGCAAAAAGAGAGAGAGAGAGGTCGTTGGTTTACCCCCCAATGGCTGCAGCCGGTGCACTGCGCTGATCCAAAGCCAGGAGCCAGTGCTTCTCCTGGTCTCCCATGCTGGTGCCAGGGCCCAAGAACCTGGGCCATCCTCCACTGCACTCCCAGGCCACAACAGAGAGCTGGACTGGAAGAGGAGCAACCAGGACAGAATCTGGCGCCCTGACCGGGACTAGAACCCAGTGTGCCAGCGCCACAGGCGGAGGATTAGCCTATTGAGCCGCAGCGCTGGCCACTATGGAGTACTCACAATTTACCAATTGTTTTACATGAATTATTTCGTTTTTTTTTTATCCTTTCCTTTTCCGTCTTTCCCATTCCCATCCGAAGTGCAAGGTCATGAAAAGTTAAGAGCTTTGGGGAGAGAGAAGCCACAGCAGCACAATAGGAACTGTAGGAGGATGGGGCAGTACAGCCTTTCGGAGGGCCAGCAGGATGAGGAATGGATGTGTGAGTCTCCACCACCTTAAAGATGCCCTGACTGGCAGCCAGCAGTGAGCCAGGCACCGTGCAGGGCTTCCTCGTGTAGCTTCATGAAGAGCCAGTAAGATTGTATTTTATTCTGACTGCCACTGGGTGAAGTAGGCGTGATTAGCTGCCCTGTATCCTTTTTGTAATGAGACTGGATTAAAAGAGTTAAGGCTGTTGTCGCTACTTTATGGGCGAGTTCAGTGGCTCTGAGAGGTGAGGTGATGTGTCTGAGATCACAGTTAGCCCGGGGCGGAGCCAGGGCTGCAGTTCTTCCTTGGTTCCACAGGCTGTGTTAGTGTTTAGTCACTGGTTTTCTGGACCTTAGGATTCCAGGGCAAGCCTCACAGAACCCTCTTGGCCCCAGGGGCAGGCGAATGCCGTGATAGCTGGCCGGATGCCTCAGCTTTTGTCCCCCAAATAACTGGAGTGAAATACTAAAGAGGTTTGAGCCGGTCTTTACAGCTTTTGCCTTCAGTGGTTAGGGACTCAGGTTCAGGGTCAAACCTGGCTTAGCATTCAGACTCTCTTGCCCACTGGCCTGTGAGCACAGGCTTCTAACTCAAGGGCCATTGCCCTCCCTTAGGAGAAGCATAATTGTACCCTTTTGGTGGGCTTTTGGGAGCATAGTGCCCAGCATCGGTGATTGCTTCGGAAGTGCTCACCATTTCTCTTGTCCCTGTCCACCTGTTTGTTCCTCTTCCCCATTTTCTTCTATATTCCTGGAAAGCCCTCTTGCTACCCTTTACCATGCACCTTCATGGAGACCCTCTAGGGTCAACTGTTTCATGGAAACTTTTTCAGGGAGTTAACAGAATCTGCCTTTGTTTGGAGTTTGCAGATTGATTGGGTTTGGGGCTTCCGGGCTCTTAGAGATTTGTTTGCTGAACAGGGTCTCCAAGGCTGTGCATAGCAACCCCATTGACACCTCTTTGGGGCCAGAGCTGCTCTATCAATTCTTTATTAAGACAAGCTATTTTTTATTTATGATGCTTGTGGGTTCATTAAAAATGGCACTCCCTGTTGGGGATACCAGCAAGGCTTTTAGCCAGTTTTTATCAGGTTGTTAGAGTAGATATGAATATTTTAATAGAGAGAAAGAGCAAAGCCTTCTACAAACTTAATTTGTTCTAGAATCTAAGTGACAGGCTTAACAGGGGTGCCAAGTAATTCAGTATAATCAGCCCAGATAGTGGAATAAGGAACACAATTAAATGGACCAGAGAGCTTTTCCAGAGGAGCCACAGGGGGATTTTTCCCCCCTGAGCAGCTGTAAATCACTGTCTCCCTGGATCCTTTTAGTCCGTGTAAGATCCAGCATAGCCACAGGCAGCTTCTAGCTCCAATGAAGTTCCCAGGAAGCCAGGAGAGTGTTTTTGCAGATTCCATTTTAACATTTATAGAATTCTTTTCCCATGGTGCCAATCTTATTAAATTATGTACCAAACGATGGATAAGTCAGGTCCCTGCTGCCCACCAAAAGCATATTTGAAGATTCAGTCTTGATTGCAGTCTTGGAGACTATGGGTGGTTTCTTGATGTAGTTTCAAGAATCTCCACTTGGGGGAGCTTTATGATTGGCCTTTAAAATCCCTATCAGATTTAATGTGGCATGTGAGAGCCAATTGACTGCTCCCCCAACACCCACTGCAGTGACAAGCTACTGAAGCAAGCAATGGTTGCAGAAATACAATGATAAATCAGAGTGAGTAGTTTTACTTTATTGGCAATCCCTCCCTTTGGATTTTGAAGTTATTCTTGATTTTTTTAAAGCTGCTTTTCTTTCAAACTAAAATAGCTTAAGGTACTTTCTGCTGTTTCTTGGATGAGTGTTTTGCATATGTATACAGACATCAATGCATCCTTAAATAAATGCATGTCCCAATTGCTCTTAAATAGCCCAGCTACATGACAAATCTCCTCTGAGGTTTTAAGAATATGGTCAGTTGCAAGGAGGATCTAAGAAGACCATATGTCTGTGCCGGGAATGCTGTTCTCCTGCACCTCCGCCACGTGATTCCCCATCACCCTTTCTCTCTATCAGATAGGTGGGATATGGAGAGGTCTAATGAAGGACAGTCTATCGCTGCCCGGGCATAAGTCCAGGTTCCAGATGGTCTTTGGGGTCTACCCAGATTTGGACAGTTTTGAAATCATAGAAAGCTAGTTAGGGTTCCTAATTAGGACATTTGCTGGAGAATGTTGTCATAATATGAATGCATTATTAACCCATTTTACTATGGAATAAAATGAAACCAATTATAAACCCACAGATACAAGTGTGTCTCTGTGTGTCCTCCTGCCCACATGGAGGGAACTGGGAAGTGTTTCTCAGAGCGAGATGGCTTGGCTGTTGTGTACATCTCAGTCCATTCTTCTCTCCTTTGTTCGCTTCTTTTGAGTCGCTGGGGCATTACTTAGGGTGCAGTTATTACATCAGTGGGGCTTTGCACATTTTCCCGTTTTTCCCAGGAGAGGAAAGGGAGAGTCCAGAGGGTCACTTTCCAGCCCTTTGTCCCGTTGCTGAAGGATGTCCCTGTTTCTGAGCAGCTGCTGCTTATTTCTGCACTTGCTTCCTTTGCTGCTCTCTCTCAGAGATCCCCGGCAGACTCAGTCTCCTCTTGCTCCATCTCTCGCTTATTGGACAGCCTAACTTCTCTCCCCAGGAGTAGCAAGCACCCTCTGCCCCGTGAGGACAGATTCCAGGAACCTGCTCCAGTGAAGACAAACTCCCGCGCCATCCACTTGCTCACCATCTTTGTGGGTCACATCAATATGACTTTCACTGTCTGCTCAGTGGAGAGGAAATGCTGCTTCTTAGAACTCTGTGGCTACCGGCAGGAATACTTTGCTTCAGGAGAAAAGCATTCTTCCCACTCCTGCTTTCACAGCATTCTCTGGCCATTTTGCTTTAATGTAGTGGATTCCAAACTTTTCCTTTTGAACTATGGCTGCTTTGAAAGCATTAAGCACATACAGGAGCCCAGCCCAGTCTGCACCTGGCTTCCAAGGGCCCTCTACTGGGTCGTTTTCTAAGGCAGAGACAACAGTCCCCCTCAGAGCCTTTTGCAGTGAGCCTTTCTCTGCTCTTTCTCCCATCAGGAGATGGAGTCTTCCTCTATTCCTGGCCCAGCCCCTCCCCAATTCTGGTGGCCTGTGACTTGCTTTGACCAACAGACTGTGTTGGAAGTGGAGCTATGCAATTCCCAGCCTCTGTTTTGCAGTTTTCTTGGATTCTTGCCCAAGACCACACCACAAGAAGCTACTCTGGCCCACCAGGGGATGAGAGGAGGCATGGAGGAAAACTGAGGTCTCCCAGCCAACATCCAGCACTGAGTACCAGCTGCTTGTATGAGGCATCTCAGACATTCCAGCCCAGCTGACCCTCCAGCTGTTGGCAGCAGCATGGGCCAACCCACTGGAAACCAGTGAGGAACTGGGCAGCAGAGTGCAGAGTCAAGAAACCCGGCCATTTCTTGTTATTGTAAGCCACTACATTTTGGAGCATTTTGCTATATAGAAATAAATAACTTATGGCTGGTGTCATGATATAGTGGGCAAAGCTGCTGCCTCTGGCCCTGGCATCCCATATGCATGCTGGCTCATGTCCCTGCTGCTCCACTTCTAATTCAGCTCCCATTAGCAGTACCTGGAAAAGCAGTAGCAGATGGCCCAAGTGCTTGTGTCCCAGCACCACATGGGAGACAGGGTTGAAACTTCTGACTCTTGGCTTCAGCCTGGCTCAGACCTGGCCATTGTGGCCACTTGAGGGGATGAACCAGTGGATGGACGACCTCTGTCTCTCTCTTTCTTTCCATCTCTCTCTCTGTAATTCTGATTTTCAAATAAATAAATGAATAATTGAAACAAGTACTACTCAAGAGAGCCTGTGTTAATGAGTGTTTGTGTGTGTGAATCAGCTCATTTACATATCAACTGAGTTAGCAGGTTTCTGTATGATAACAATGTAAGGAGAAGGCTGCTACGATGTTGCTGCTACCCCTTGTCCCTCCCTCCCTTCCCGGAAATGCATGCTGTGTCACAGCTGAACTGATTTTGTACATTTATGTACCGTGAATATTTTACAGATGCCTAGTGACTAGCTCTATCTAAAGTTAGATTTATGTTCTTTAAGTCTTGGGTTGCTTACCTTAGATAAGCGAGACCTGCAGTTGAAGGTGC
Source organism: Lepus europaeus (assembly GCF_033115175.1). Lineage (NCBI taxonomy): Eukaryota > Metazoa > Chordata > Mammalia > Lagomorpha > Leporidae > Lepus > Lepus europaeus. The sequence goes on from NC_084833.1 coordinate 32,827,523, forward strand.
AGGAAGGCCAGTCTGCTCTGATGGCAGCAGAGGTGCCCTTGGAGCACTGCAGTGAACCCCAGACTGTTCACTGGAGGCCAAGACGTCAACGTGTGCCAGTGCCTGCCAGAAAACTTAACTGTCCTTAGATCAGCCAGCCTGACCAGGTGTACATAACCCGCATGTTTTCTCCTGCAAGCAGGTACTTCTTCCTTTTACCTTCCTAGGGGTACTACTGCACATGAACCTGTTCTTGAACTTTAGAAGTACCATTTTGGTAAGAGTTACCATATTCTCACTCCTTCCTATGTGTTGGGTTGTGTGGGAGGCACTGCGTGTGCACTGTCTCATTTAATTCTTCCAAAGGACCCTGGGAGGCACATGTGATTGGCCTCACTTTACAAATAAGGAAATGAGGACCAAGAGAGGTTAAGGCATTTCTTCATCAAGATTGTTGTCTTTGGGAATGGCACCCCCTGGTGTTGTGTGGTTCACCTGGTGGCCTTGCCCTAGATAAAGATCTAGGGGGTGGCAGAGCTGGGATTTCGGCCCCATGGCCTGAGCTTGTAGGACTTTAGTAATGTTTGACCTCTCTGGACTGCTTTATTCCTTTTCTCTGTCACTATCTATATTTGAGTGTCAGTCTATCCAGTCATCTATCCATCTGTCCATCTGTCCTTCCAATCTCCTCTATCCCTTCCTCCATCTCTATCTACCCACTTGCCAACTCATCTATTTAATGGAATCAATGAAGGTATTAGGTATTCTATTAAAAAATCTGAATGTCTAGTTTCTTGAAATATACCTGAAAATAGTAATTTTCTCCTACCTGTTCTTATTTTTAAGTTCATTTAAAATTTAAAAAATTAGGTATGACATATTTCAGACATTTAGAAAATAAGGTAATTTTTTGAAAGACCATGTGTTCACTGTCCACATTTCATGTTGCTCCATTTTTGCTCCAAATTTCCCTTGTTCCTTTTTTAAAGAAAAAATAGAATGAAGAGAGTCAAAGCCCTGCCCTGCCTCTCTCTTTCACTTCTTTCTTTGGCCTGAAGATGGCCTGTCACGTTCCCGTGTATGGTGTTAGACTTGTACTATGTGTGTATGTATCCATAAATAACATGTAGTATTGTTTTGAGTTTCTATAGTTTGCTTATTAGTGTACTTTTGCAACTTTCTTTTGTCCATTAACACCATATCTTTCTGAGATTTATTCATTTTGATACATGTGAACAGGTCCCATCCCAAAGTTAGACAAGCCTAGGGCAACACTTTTGCTATGGGCATTGGAGAGGGTTTCATGGGAGATGTGGTCTTTGGGCCAACTGAGTGAGAATTGGGTGTCTGTGCCTGGGACTAAGTAGATAAAAAGAACAGTTTGTACACGCATTTGTGTTCACACATATGCACGTGTGCATGTATACTCTTGTGGTGAGGGAGGGGGAACAGTATGTGCAAAGACTTTGAGGCTGGAGAGAGCACTGCATATTCTGGGCATTATAAACAGCTCGGTCTATTTGCAAGATGGAATTTTAGGGAGTATGTCGTTAGAAATGAGGCCAACCACTGTGCCTGGTAGTTGGCTGTCTATTTTATCTGTTGAATAAATGAATGAATAAAAGTTTTAGTGTTGCTGATGAAATCATGAAGCAAGCCCTCAATTAACTGGAATGCTCCAGGCCTTGTCACTTATGATTAGCAGTGCTCCCTAAACCTCAATAGTTTGAAACTGTGTTCCTGAGTGTAGGAGGAAATGTTATCTTATTTCCCTATATCCATCACAGTTTAGCAAGCCCAAATCAGTCTTTTGTAATGGAGGTTCTTGCAAGTTTCTTAAGCAGAAATTAAAAATGTTATAGGTTATCATCTAAGGCAGGAGCTGTTGATACAGCTGGTTTAGAAGACTGAGGTAAATGAACTTATTTCCATTTCCTCTAATATAAGTGCTGTTCTATGGGCCATTTATGTTTCAGTTGGGTTTGTTCTCAGGTAAGACAGGCTAGTTATGCATTATAGATGTTTTCATTGATTTAACTGATTAGTTAGCATTGTTAAAAAAAAAGGAAAATGGATCTATGTTTCTGTGAAGGCAAATAGATTTATTTTTGTTGATGAGAACAGGACTTCTGGCTCCTTGTGCTGACTCAGCAGTTGCTAGAGTGAGGTTTTTTTGTTTGTTTGTTTGTTTGTTTGTTTGTTTTTAGCAAAGCTCAAGGAGAGGAAAAATACCAGTTTGGCAAATGAAGTAGTTAGCAAGTTAGCAGCCCTTTAATTCATACCATGGTGTTTTTTGACCATATCTGGTTGGGATATTGTAGTCATGAGGCTGAGAACAAGGTCCATATGTAGTTTCCTTTCCTCTGCCTTAATCTATGTCCAGGCAAACTCCACAAGGGCTGCCACTCCCAGGAAGCCTGTAGAAGATTCATAGCTAATGCCTCAAAGCTGTTCAGAGCACATACTCTAATGAACTCTAATAATAATAGGTCAGCAGCTCCTCTGTGTGTGGAAAATATTTATTTGCACACTTGCAGGGCTCTGGTGCAATGAATTTCTGGAGCCCTAGAGAATCAGGGTACCTTGTGTGCAGTTGAAATACCTTTCCATTAACAGTCTCCTGCCCTTGCAGCACTCCAGGAGGTTCACGGGAAAGGAGAGAAAATAGGGATTCCTTTTTGGCTGCGGGGAGTTTCTTTTGCCCAGCTAGGAGCTGCATTGGTCTCTAAGATGGAGTAGAGAGCATTCAGGGAGGCAATAAAAACTCTGTCTTGCTGCTTAGCCAGTGGGAGGGAGATGTGTTTTGCCATCTTGAATTCAGATTCATGAGATATTTTCCTACAGGTTCCATGTTACAAATGATATTTAGATTTTCAGTGTAGCCCACAAAACTCTATTTGCCTAAAATGTAACTGAAGAAGAAATATGTTTCACTTATGTTATAGTTCTATAAATGGTCATATTTTTTAGCAGTTGAAAACTTCCCTTCAGACAAATCCACAAAAGAGCACAATAGATTTTATATAATAGACTACTGCTGAACTCCTCTGGCCCAGGCCAGATTGGGCCTCCCAGTCCAAGTGCTAATGATCAGAATTCACTTTCCTCCTGGGTTTGCTCCACCAATCACTGTTGCCACCACTCCCTCTATGCTGCATGGGTGCTGTGCACCACTATTGGTCCTTTGGAAGAGAGGGTACACTATGGTCAATTCTCCAAGACCAGAGGGGTAGCAGAACAGAGTCAATTGGGAAAAAAGAAGACCAGTGGTTCTTCATTTATTTTTAGATTTTTTTAAAGATTTTTTATTTATTTGAAAGGCATGGTTAGAGAGGAGGAGAGACAGAGAGAGATCTTCCATCTGGTGGGTCACTTCCCAAATGGCTGCAATGACCAGGGCTGGCCCAGGCCAAAGCCAGGAATTGGAGCAGCAGGGACTAGAACCAGCACCCATATGGGATGTGAACATCGCAGGCTGAGGCTCAACCTGCTCTGCCACCATGCCGGCCCCATATTCATTTATGTTTTTAAATATTTATTTATTTATTTGGGGGGGGTGGAGAGAGAGATAGATAGATATCTTCCATCTGCTGGTTCACTTCCCAGATGGCTGAAATGGCCAGGGCTGGGCCAAACTGAAGCCAGGAACCAGGAGCTTCATCTGAGTCTTCTATGTGAGTTTAGGGGCCCAAACACTTGGGCTATCTTTCACTGCTTTCCAGGCCATTAGCAGGCATCTTGATTGGAAGTAGAGCAGCCAGGACACTAACTGGTACCCATGTGGTATGCTGGCATCACAGGCAGTGATTTAACCCACCATGCCATGGTGCTGGCTGCAACCAGTGGTTATTGAAAACGGTTGTATCTATCATTGTGGGCTGGTTTCCTGGAAATACAACACACACACACACACACACAGCATGTACCATCTGTAGCCATCTGTCCCTCAAAATTCCAGTATAGTAGCCCTAGGGTAGTACATGGAATCTGAATATTAAAAGTTGCTCTGGGGATTAGCCATATTTGCACATCTCTGAGTTGGTTCATCTGGCTCTCAGGACACCACTCTGCCTACAGCTTGTGGCCACCCAGCGTAGGGGGCAGACCCAGAGTCAGGAAGAGAATCCCAAGGAGATATGAGGGTTTCTAAGGCTTGCCCCTATAGACTGACTGCTTCTTTGAAAAACTTATTATTTTTAACTGCCAGTAGGAGTCGTCATAATCCTCTGCACCTAAGGCTATCACTGATCCTCTTGGACTTGATCAAACAGGCACAACAGTCTGGGGTACCCTAGAATGAAACCCCAGATCAGAGTGGAACATTGTTTTCTTATTGCTAATCTGGACCTGGTTCTCTGAGGTATGATTTTGTGTTTTTTTCATTTTGAAAAAGTGTGCTCTAAGTTTAATTGATCTATTTAAAGGAATAATCTCAGCCACTCAGCCTCTTGGACTAGAACTCTTAAGACAACATATGACTCTGAGTTTTATCAATTTTGTTGAGATAACTCTTCCTGATTCATGACATGTTGGTTCCTTGTTAAAAGTTAAAATGGTAGGTTCTTGAACCTGAAGAAGGAAATGGGTTAGTTAGTGAAGGAAGAAATAGGGAGAAACCAAGAACTGGAGAAAAAGAAGAGCGATGAAAAGGATTGTTTTGGTGAATGGGATCTGGGTTCCTAGATGAGTGATGAGCATACTGGGTGATAATCATAATTCTGGCTACCATGCTATGCTGGGAACTTTACAGGGTCCCCTTCATTTGACACCGACAATAACCCAAGAAGAGACAGTTGCTCTTTCTAGACTACCCATTTTAATGACTATGTAGTATTTGCGTGGTGTCAGGTATTATAAGTAATCTAGAGATGATTTAAGGTATATAGGGGGGTAATGATAGGTTATCTATAAATACTACTTCATTTTAGGGAAGGGGCTTGAGCATCTACAAATTCGGGTGTGCATGGGGTAGGGAGAAGGTCCTGAGATGATAATTATGCTTGTAAACAGAAGAGGAACCTGTGGCTTTAGCGAGTTAAGTCTCTTGCCTTAGGTAATGTAGCCAATGAATGTTGGATCAAAACTGGAACTCTTCAGGCAGGTTGTTGCAGAGCCCACACGTGTGTGTGTGTGTGTGTGTTCCTGACAGAGAGAGAGAGAGAGAGAGAGAGAGAGAGAGAGAGAGAGAGAGAGAGAGAGAGAGAGAATCTTTGTTAGAACTGTTATTGTAGCCGGCGCCGCGGCTCACTAGGCTAATCCTCCGCCTTGCGGCGCCGGCACACCGGGTTCTAGTCCCGGTCGGGGCACCGATCCTGTCCCGGTTGCCCCTCTTCCAGGCCAGCTCTCTGCTGTGGCCAGGGAGTGCAGTGGAGGATGGCCCAAGTGCTTGGGCCCTGCACCCCATGGGAGACCAGGAGAAGCACCTGGCTCCTGCCATCGGAACAGTGCGGTGCGCCGGCCGCAGCGCGCCTACCGCGGCGGCCATTGGAGGGTGAACCAACAGCAAAGGAAGACCTTTCTCTCTGTCTCTCTCTAACTGTCCACTCTGCCTGTCAAAAAAAAAAAGAACTGCTATTGTGATAGAATTATTTCAATGCAAATTCCAATCCTTATATAATTTCACCCCTAAGTACCTTATGGATTTCTAGAAAATATTGTTCTTTCATTATGTCACCGTAGTGTCATTAATGATACCTGGCAAAATTAGAAGTAATTCCTTGATATGTCATATAATCTGATTACATTCAGATTTCTCTGATTGTCTTGAAATGTCTTTTGATTCTTAAACATCAGATATAGGCCGGCGCCATGGCTCAATAGGCTAATCCTCTGGCTGTAGTGCCTGTACATCGGATTCTAGTCCTGGTCGGGGCACCAGATTCTATCCCAGTTGCTCCTGTTCCATTCCAGCTCTCTGCTGTGGCCCGGGAGTGCAGTGGAGGATGGCCCAAGTCTTTGGGCCCTGCACCCGCATGGGAGACCAGGAGAGGCGCCTGGCTCCTGGCTTCGGATCAGTGCGGTGTGCTGGCCGCAGTGGGCCGGCTGCAGCGGCCATTGGGGGGTGAACCAATGGAAAAGGAAGACCTTTCTCTCTGTCTCTCTCACTGTCCACTCTGCCTGTCAAAAAAAAAAATCAGATATAAATAGTGATTTATACACTGCAGTGGATGTTACATTGCTTAATCTTATTTTAATCTCGAGCAGACTAACCTTTAAAAATCCCATTAACTTTTTAAAGAAGTCCTGGTCAGCTTACAAAAGTCCCCAATTCAGATTTATCTGTTTGTTTCTCTGTGGCATCATTTTACTTGCAAACCTGTTCTTTAATCTCTACATTGTATGTTGCCTTTGTTGTATAGATAACAAGTGCTAGTGTAGAGACAAGGAAACCCTTGCATATTGTTGATGGGAATATAAATTAGTGCAGCTAGTGTGGAAAACAGTATGGAGGTTTCTCACAGATCTAAAGATAGAACTACCATATGATCCATCAATCCCATTTCTGGGTGCTTATCTTAAGGGAAATGAAATTCATTTGTCAAAGAGACATCTGTACTCTCATGTTTACTGCAGTACTATTCACACTAGCCAAGACATGGAAACAACCTAAGTGTTCACCCATTGTTGAATTGATGAAGAAAATTTGGTAGTCATACACATTGGAAAATTACTTAACTACAAAAAGGATAGAATCTTGTCATTTGCAGCAATATGGATAGTACTGGAGGCCCTTATGTCAAGTGAAATAAGGCAAGTGCAGAAAGGCAAATATCACCTGATGTCAGTCATATGTGGAGTCTAAAACAATAGGTAACCTCATAGGACTTAAAAATACAAATGTGATCATTGGAGATCAGAGAATGAAGTGAGGAGGAAGGGATGGGGAAAGGTTGACTGATGGGGACTTGGTTATATCTAGATGGTAAAAAGTTATTCTCGGGTTCTATTGCACAGTAGGGTGGAGATAGATAATGTTGATGTACTGTATATTTCTCTATAAACAACTGGAAAGTAGAATCTTTTTTTTGATGTTCTCATTATAAAGAAATGTGAAGTACTTGAAGAGATAAATATATTTACCTTAATTGGATATTACACATTGTATACATGCACTGAAACATCACACTATACCCAATAAATATATACAATTTTTAAGCATATTAAACATTTTTAATTAAAAAATTTAAAGTATATGCTGTTCTGGGTCATGAGATGCAAATCTCCTTTGTTATCTCTTTGAAAGATTTAACTTGTTTCTCACTGCTTTTTTGTGGAGTTTGTTTTTAAATTAGCCTTGTGTTTTCCTTAGGGATGGATCATTATTTATTTAATCATTTTTTCATTGCATTTTTATATTTTGTTTGTGTACAGTGCTTCTTCCTTTTTATGCTTCACTGAACATCTTTGCAAATATGATATTTAAAATTTTTTATTAGAATTAGCATCCATATATGTGGAGTTAAGAGGCTAGTAGTTGTGAACATTTGGTGGATATTGAAATATGGAAAAATTACTTAATATAGGAATGCGTTTCCTTTTTTTCTTAAAAGATCCATTTATTTGCATTTATTTGAAAGAGAGAGAGAGATTGAGAGAAAGAGATACAGAGACAGAGACTGAGAGACAGAGATCTTTCACACCCCAAATGCCTGCAGCAGCCCAGCCTGGACCAGGCTGAAGCCAGGAGCTGTGAACGCCATCCAGGTCTCTCAGGTAGGCAGCAGGAACTCAGGTGCTTGAGCCATCATTTGCTACCTCCCAGGGTGCACATTAATGGGAAGCTGGACTCAGACACTCCCATATGGGATGCCGATGATGTCCCAAGTGGTGGCCTAGCTGCAACACCAAATGCCTGCCCCAGGAATGCATTTTCTTTACATTAGCTTCAGTGGGAAAATCTCATGTATTTTTTGGGTAACCAGGGTTGAGTGTATAATTCAAGAAGTGTCCCTACAGTTTTTCCTGATATCTTTCAGAGATATCAGGTGATAAAGATTTGTTTTGCATGACCTGGAACCACACATCAAGGTAGGCAGTATGCAGTGTAGGGATAAAATAAAGATAATTGAAATAATAACCAGAGGTACTGATTTCGTTTCAGTATACCTGTTTTAAAGGGGATTTGGTTTTGGGGATTTGGTTTTGGTATGTCCTAATAAATTCTAGCTTGGTTGTTCTAATGAATTCTTAGTAGTATCTAATGCATTTAGATACTCCATTTGAATAAATTTCTGGTCAATTTAAATGTAATAAAGCAAACTAAAAGCAGGGGATGAAAATCTTACTCTTTTTCTGTCACTTGCTATCTGCTATATCTCAGGAAGTTGGTTTTTGTTTTGTTTGTTTCATTATATGATGTTTTTTGGGTGACTTATGTAATATGCATCATCATCTTGAGAAAGAAGACTATCACAAGGTGATTTCCTAGAAAGAATACTGCAGGTAGCATTTTGGTGTGATCGGTTGCCTTATGCTCTCACACCTGCTTTTTGTCCATCTTACCAAAGTCTGTAAGTCACTCTTCCTCACACATGTCCTGATCCTTGTTGACTACATTAGTTAGAATTTGTCTAAGCTGCTTTGACAAAAATACTCTGAAATTATAGTGGCTAACATAATGTAGAAATTAATTTTTCTCCTATATCATGGTTCCAAGGTGTGTATTTCCTGTGCATGGCAGCTGTGCTCTGCCACCTCTTAGGATGTGAGCATTATCTGTATGATTGAAGCTGCCATGCTGAGTTCCAGTTCATGGGAAAGAGAAAGGCAGGGGCAACAGATTTCCTTAGAAGTTGCACTTGGGGCCGGGACTGTGGTGTAGCAGGTAAAGCTGCCACCTATAGTACCACCATCCCATATGGGTGCCAGTTCGAGTCCTGGCTTCTCCACTTCCCATCCAGCTCTCTGCTATGGCCTGGGAAAGCAGTTGAAGATGGCTCAAGTCCTTGGGCCACTGCACGTGTGTGGGAGACCTGGAGGGAGCTCCTGGCTCCTCCTGGTTTTGGATCAGCGCAGCTCCAGCTATTGCAGCCATCTGGGGAGTGAACCATCGGATGGAAGACCTCGCCCTTCCTCCCTCCCTTCCTTACTCCCCACCCCCACTTCTGCCTCTCTGTAACTCTGCCTTTCAAACAAATAAATAAACCTTAAAAAAAAAGAAAAAAAGAAGAAGTTGTGCAAGATTCCACTCATATCCCTTTAGAGACAACTTAATCAGATAACCATGTCTAACTGCAAAGGAGGCTTAGAAGTATAGTTCTGGGCTTGGCAGTCTTGTTCCCAGGAAAGTCTTGTTCTCCTTCCAGGAGAAGGAGAATAAATAGATTTTGGTGACTGAGTAGCAGTCTGTGCTTTATTATCTTTGTAGTGGAGTACAGAGTCAGACAGACCTAAGTTCTCTGTGGCTTTACCATTAGAGCCAAGAACAAATTAATGATTTTCTTAATTCTCTCATTAGAAAAATGGAGATGGTTTCTATTTAATAGGCTTGCTATCAGAAGTGAATTAAATGCCCAAACACATGCAACGTGCCTTAGAAAAGTGCCCGGATTTGAGAGTCAGATGGGCTGAGTCAAAATCTTGACTGTGCCTTTGCTAGCTGTGAAGCTTTATCAAGTTTACAAAGTTCTTTTTTTTTTTTTTTTTTTTTGACAGGCAGAGTTAGTGAGAGAGAGAGAGAGAGAGAGAGAGAGAGAGAGAGAGAGAGAGAAAGGTCTTCCTTCCATTGGTTCGCCCCCCAAATGGCTACTAAGGCTGGCACACTGTGCCGATCCAAAGCCAGGAGCCAGGTGCTACCTCCTAGTCTCCTATGCGGGTGCAGGGCCCAAGCACTTGGGCCATCCTCCACTGCCTTCCCGGGCCACAGCAGAGAGCTGGCCTGGAAAAGGAGCAACTGGGCCAGAATCCGGCACCCTGACTGGGACTAGAACCCCGGGTGCCGGCGCCACAGGTGGAGGATAGCCTAGTGAGCCGTGGTGCCGGCCTACAAAGTTCTTTGAGATCTACTTTCCTGCCATATGAAAAGGGGATATTACTAATGCCTACCTTATAGAACTACAGGAAGGGTTAAATGAGGTCCTCCATGCTGTTTAAGAAATTGTTTAATCCATGACAAATCATGATGTTCTTTTTATACATATTAGTGTATCTATTTATTTGTCAACTACTTAGTTTATCTGCATTAAAGAAAGTAGTAAATGTTAATTCTGTAAGTATGCACCTATCGTAAGTGGCATACATATATTATGAGTTGCTTTATTCTTTTATATCTCTTGTTACTCTCTGTTCCTACATCCTGTTAACATGTTTATATGTTGTTTGTATATTCAGTTTGTGTACCAGTTCCAGTTTGACTTCTTGTGTAAGCATCTATCAGTGACTTTACATTCTCAGTCGTGTAGATGAGGCTGTTTAATGTGAACTCCATAGCTTGTCTCAGAAGTTGACTGATTTTTTTTTCATAATGGCCTCAATCTTATGCAACCACTTGAATGACTTAACCTAGCCAGAAATCTCTATGGATAGCCAAGTAATGGCTAGAAATGGAAGATAGTAGGAATAATACTTACGTGGCTGCTTGAACCTCAAGATACCTCTTGTATCATTGCAGTGACTCTCGTTACATTTTTCAGGTTTGATGTGGTGGTTTCTTTGCAGGATTTTACTTACCTGGTTTTGCACAAATAACCTGCAGCCCTGCAATTGCTTTTCTGCTCCTGAGACTTTCATGGTTCCTCCATGACTCCAGGTATACGTTCCTCTTCACTGTCTTGCCTCCCACTACTTAGAGAGCTGACACGCTCCTCTGTTGTACCATTGTGTTATGCTGAGAACTGTGGCATTCAGCCTGGCTCTGATGATATAAAATGAGAGGGTATGGATGCCTTTTTCAAACTTGAGACTAGCAAAAGACAAAACCTCCTTTTGTTTGAAATCATTAGAAGTGTAGTCTTGCGTTCTTACTCTCTTAGGGAATCTGTGGGGTGGGGCCTTTCCTCCCCCAGTCCCCCACCTGCTGGCTGCTGTAGTTTTGCATGGAGTAATTGAGCAAATGAAATACCAAACGTATAAAAGGTAGCATTATCAAAGCAAAGAACGAATGCTTACCTAGCAGAACTGCAAGACATGGAAAAATAGGAAGACAAGTTAATGATCTAGAAATTGTATAGCTTTGCTGTCTTAGAATCATGGCAAATGGAACATATGGCATTGGGTCATTTTTTGCATTGATATGAAGAGAAAATGAGTTTATTTTACAAATAAATGGAGTTTGTGTTTCTGTTTGCTATTCATGACTGCAATGTTTACTTCTCCTGAAATAGAAATATGTCACCTAAATATTAAATATAGAGAAAGATTTTTCAGCTATTAATGAAGAATTTTTCTTTACAGGCCTTGCCTTCAACCACCTCAATAAACATTTTCTGCTTTTGCTTTTACTTTGTCTGATGAGGCTGTCTGTGAACAGACAGGGGAACTGAAAAGGGGAACTGGTGAAAAGATAGACCTGTTAAAATTGTTACTTGCCTGAATATTAGAATTTTAGATTAAAGCCTAGAATCAAATTCATTTTATTTTCTCCATGTACTTTATGATACATGGTGTTTCCATTTTCTGTACTGAGATTTAAGAGGTCCAAAGGTTGATACTTATATTAGCAGTTAAGATGCTACTTGGAATGCCTGCATCCCCTAGCAGAGTGCCTGGGTTCACGTTCAAGCTCCAGCCCTGACTCCAGCTTCCTGCTAATGTGCACCCTCAGAGGCAGCACATGATGACGTAAGTAGTTGAGCTCCTGCCCACGCATATGGGAGACCTGGACTGAGTTCCTGGTTCCTTGCTTTGGCCCCAGCAGGTGTCTATTACAGGTATATGGAGAATGAACTGCATATATGATTGCTCCATCTGTCTGCCTCTTACTCTCAAACAAACACATTTTAAAAAGCTGGGTGTCCGGGCTGGCACTGGCGGCTCAATAGGCTAATCCTCCACCTAGCGGCGCTAGTATACCAGGTTCTAGTCCCAGTCGGGGCGCCGGATTCTGTCCCGGTTGCCCCTCTTCTTGTCCAGCTCTCTGCTGTGGCCCAAGTGCTTGGGCCCTGCACCCCATAGGAGACCAGGATAAGCACCTGGCTCCTACCTTTGGGTCAGCATGGTGCGCCGGCCACAGTGTGCCGTCCACAGCGGCCATTGGAGGGTGAACCAACGGTAAAGGAAGATCTTTCTCTCTGTCTTTGTCTCTCACTGTCCACTCTGCCTGTCAAAAAAAAAAAAAAAAAAAAAAAAAAGCTGGGTGTCTGGTACTACAATGAAAAGGAATAGGCACCACATTCTACATATGTTGTCATTGAAAATCTACCACATTCATTGATGTCCTCATCGTAAACATGTATTCTTTTTGTCTTCTCAGCCTCCCTTATTTCAACTAACAGAAGCCCTCTTTCCTCATTTTCCAAGCCGTATTCCATTCTCAGTTTACCCAAGTCTGGCCATTCAGAGTCCACATAATTGCCTAAACAATGGGTTTGTGTGTAAGGCGAGGTCAGTCCCTGCTCATTATGAGACTTTTGAGGAAAAGGAGTTCTCTGTCCAGTGAACTTCTAGGCTAAAGAATGATGTGTGAAACTAACACAGACAATCTCGGATTCCACATGGTCAGAGTCTATGAAACTGAAGCCAGTTAAGAGAAAATTGCCCCAGGAGACTCAGGAAGACTTCTGTCCATATTGTTTGAGCATCCATGCCTGAAGCAAAATTTAGCCATGCCATTGACTCTCCTATTTTTCCTCCTCAAACTGAGTTGTTTATTCTACTTACAGTTGAAGAAGTTTTGGCTAACAGATGCATCATTATTTTTCTCAGAGACCATTTGTTCAAATCTTGGGTCACTGAACATATTAACCATTTAAAAATGGCTTCACGGGTAACAGGAAATACAGTGCCATTAGAACATTAGAATGGGAATAGCTCTCCTTAAGCCAGTTTCCTATCCAATGCAGAACTCCCTTAACATCCTTCAAAAATGGTCTCCCTTAAATCAAAGTCATTTCTACTTTTCAAGGACTCTAAGATATAACAGTATTTTCATTTTCTATTTTGAATTTCAGAATAAGTCCTGAATTCCAGGATCATTTCTAATTAAAAAATCCATCATCATGTTAGGTAACTCACTACCTTAAGAACTACTGCATTCCAGTTTTGTAAAGTTCTAATTCTCAGAAGGTTTTCCCTTTTATTAGTTGAAATTTGCTTTATGTTTACTTTGGTAACTGGCCCTAATTCTGCTTGGAACTAGGCAGATTAAAGTGAGTCCCTCTTTTACAAGATGACACCCGAGTGTTTGAACTGCTGGTCCATGTCTATCTTCTTGGCCGCCAGCAGTAAAACTCTGGTTCCTTCTCACATCCTTCACTGAATGAATATATCTAGACCAGTTTGGTTGCCTTCCCCTCAGTTCCCTTCTGTCTGTCACTTCTCTTTTAATGTGGGATCAGCCCTCAAGCCATCACTTCCTTTTTTACCCTTTAGACACTTCCATGAATGCAGGCTTACACTGAAACACATTTTAGGGTTTCCATTTTCTGTACTTCCAATAGTTTATTGTGAACTGGTACTCTCTCCCTTTCAGCTTTTTTTTTTCTTCTCCTAAAACAGTTCTTTTTTGTTTTTTAAAGATTTATTTACTTATTTGAAAGGCAGAGCTACAGAGAAGCAGAGGTAGGGAGTGAGAGTGAGAGGGAGAGAATCTTCCATCTGCTTGGTTCAGTCTCCAAATGGCCACAGTGGCCAGAGTTGAGCTGATCTGAAACCAGAAGCTTCTTCTGGATCTCCCACATGGATGCAGGGGCCCAAGCACTTGGGTCACCTTTGACTGCTTTCCCAGGCCATAGCAGAGAGCTGGATGGGAAGTGCAGCAGCCAGGACTTGAACTGGTGCCCATATGGGATGTCAGCACTGCAAGCAGCGGCTTCACCCTCTATGCCACAGCGCCAGCCCCTCCTCAACAGTTCTTAAGCCAGGTCAGAGATTTGATTATTGGAATCTGTATTAGAACTTTAAAAACAAGCATTGCTCCCCCAGTATCCAATATTATGTGAAAAATATTGCTTTGCTTGTGTGTTTCTGCCTCATTTGGACTTCTGTTGTATAGAACTTGTGTAGAAGGATATAAAAGTGAAGGCAATAGTCATTCAGTGACACTTGGGGCACTGAAATACCCCATGAGCTAGACCAAAGTATTCATTTGATCATTTAGGAACTGATTGGGATGTGAGCAGACTCTGAGAAGAGTGGCTTCATTGAGATAAAAGAGCCCAAAGCTTATGTGATGTTCCCATAAAGCCATGAAGGACTCAGTTCCTTCTACCTTTATGTTCTACCATCCCAAAGCCTGGCTTCCACTCCCAACAATGCCTGATAGCTCAAGATGGCTATTTCTAATATCTGTCCTCCAGGCAGTAGAAAGAACAAAGGGTTGCTCCTCACATCCAACTCAGCTTCTTTTAAGGAGTTCTCTGTCCAATCTCTATAATACTTTCATTCATATCCTGAAAGTATATGATCATTGGACACAGCTCGCTACAAGAAAGGTTAGAGAAATATGGCCTTTCATTTTAGGTAGTTGTATAACCAGTTAAAAATTATGACTCTGCTACTGAGAAAGGGAAAATGGATATTCATAGACTATCAGCCACATTCATGGAAAACTATGTTACATTTCCTTCTGGCCTCAGAAACAAAGAATAATAAAATCTGCTTAATTTGGGTCATCTCTTTCCTCACTTCTTGATGAACTTTGAGTTTGGCTATGCTGTTTTCCTCTCCATAAATTTTCTTCTGGGCCTATATGCAGGGATTAAAGCACATCTATTATCCAGTCCTTCCTTCTCCCCTCTTGGCTGCCTACAGTTAACATTTTGCCAGATCTTCTTGAGACAAAGATGAAAACTGAAAACTTGGGGTCCCATAGATGTCTGAGTTAAATTGAACTCCTGTTGACTTTCATTACTTGGCTGGCCTGGGAGGAGAGCTGGCCAGGTAAAGGCAGGGGGCATCTCTAACAAGAAATTTACAGTTCTGCCTGCAATGTTGCTGACCCTACTTGACCATCCCCTCAGCTGCAGTGGTCACTTTGGAAGTTGGGCTGAGTGAAGGGCTTTTCAGCTTAGAGCCAATAAGATCTGTGGCTCTGACCTGGGCATCCTTCCACTCCAGGGCAGGTCCATTTCCAGTGATCCAACTCTTGGCAGAGCTGCCAGGGCTCTTCACAAGCTGACTTCTGCTGAAGCCCAGGCTTACCACATTGAAAGCCACTGCAGTGGACTGGCCTGTTGGGTCTCCTTGAGGGCAGATCACTGTACAGATCAGCCATTAATAGGCCTGCCACCCATTGCTTCTGATGCCGAGCTTTCTTTTCCTCCTGGTTTGTGTTAAAGCAGACCAGAGGATGCAAGTCAAGGGAGTGCCCGTGTCCCATCTCTAATCTTCGGTGGCCTGAACTACAAGTCTATAGTCACAGGCATGTTCTGTAGTAGTTTTTCTAAGGTAGACAATGCCCATGAGGAAAGTTATATTCTCACTTTAAAACTTTCTTTCCCTTTGGTCTGAAAGGGAGGTTTTTTTCTACTTACTGTATACTTCGCTGATGGCGAAGTGAATCTAGCTATGAGATTATTATTTAAGCTCTTATTTTGGCTATGCTATTACAGAAAAATGTTAGCCATCTCTTTTATAAGGTCTAAAGATTAAATTGTGCATTCTACAGATTCCATCATAATAGAACTAGTTTCCTACCTTGAAGAGAATAGAGAAATGAAAGAACAAGTTGGGCTTAGCCAAGTAATGAAAGTCAACAGAGTGCCTTCCCCTAGGAGGTTCACACCTCCCTTAGGATATACCCCATGTGAAGAGATAGATAGGCCTGGGCCTCTGAATTTACAAGGCCTAAAGCCCACCAGATTATTATCAAGCCCCTTCTATCAGGTTCTATTTGCCTCTCAATCAGAAAAATTACTTGTAGCTTAGACAGCACCTTTCTTAGCTCCTCTAATAATGACTCTGTCCTTTGTTCTAGACCCTGTCTAGTGCACTTGGGCCTCATTCCTTTGTAATCATAACCTCTATTCTACCTCCAATGGCTCTACTCCCAACCTGTGTGTACTGATGGTCCTCTTCCCCACTTAATGCTGTATAATTGTTCAAACCTGGTAAATGCCACTCTTAGGATCATTGGTTACTATCCTCACTCTGTCTTTTATGACCTTGTCTAAATATGGTCAGAGTTGGCAAACTTGGAAGGCTTCCATAGCCTTGGCAACTCATGACGACAGCCTAGGGTGGTTACTGGCGCCATAAACTAGAGTGTCAATTTGTTGGGTCAACAACAGGAGCCACTGTGCACTTGCTCCTCATGTGGGATCTCTGTCCTTAATGTGCTGTACATTGTGATTTAATGCTATAACTAGTACTCAAACAGTATGTTTCACTTTGTGTTTCTATGTGGGTGCAAACTGTTGAAATCTTTATACTAAATTGATCTTCTGTATATAAAGAGAATTGAAAATGAATCTTGATGTGAATGGAAGGGGAGAGGGAGCGGGAGAGGGGAGGGTTGCGGGTGGGAGGGAAGTTATGGGAGGGGGAAGCCATTGTAATCCATAAGCTGTACACTGGAAATTTATATTCATTAAATAAAAGTTAAAAAAAATTGAACTCCTTATACAGTAAGTGTGAGATCTAGTCATTGCCTCTTTGTGGCAACATTAAACTTTGTATAATGCAGGGTCAGCATTGTGGTATGGTGGGTAAAACTGCCACCTGCGATGCTGGCATTCTATATGGGCGCTGTTTGGTGTCCCAGCTGCTCCACTTCCAATCCAGCTGCCTGAAAATGGCCTGGGAAAGAGCAGCAGCAGATGGCCCAGTTGGTTGGGGCCCTGCTATCCACATATGAGACCTGAATGAAGCTCCTGGCTCCTAGCTTTAGCCTGACCTAACACTGGCTGCTGCAGCTCTCTGGGGAGTGAACCAGTGGATCTCTCTCTTTCTCTCTCTCCCTCTCTCTCTCTCTCTGACTTTCAATATAAATAATCTTTTTTTAAATTTCTCAATACAAATAATCTTAAAAAACTTTATATAATGTTGACACAAGTAGCCCTTGCCTTGCATATTCCTGATATGTCCAAATTTTAGTTATCATGGTTCATGGTTAAATAGTACCAATCCTCCAATAATATGCACTTCTAAATGTTTCAAAAAATTGGAATTAAAATTTCAATTACTGAGGCTGACGCTGTGGCGTGCTAAGTTAAGCCTCCGCCTATGGCACCTGCATCCCATACAAGTGTTGGTTCGTGTCCCGGCTGTTCTTCTTTAGATACAGCTCTCTGCTGTGGCCTAGAAAAGCAGTAGAAGATGGTGCAAGTGCTTGGGTCCCTGCACCTGTGTGGGAGACCCAGAAGAAGCTCTTGGCTCCTGGCTTCTGAGCAGCCCAGCTCTGGCTGTTGTAGCTATTTGGGGAGTGAACCAGCAGATGGAAGATCTTTCTCTCTGTATCTCTTTCCTTCTGTCTGTAACTCTCTCTTTCAAATAAAATTTTTAAAAAAAATTTCAATTACCACATCACTGTAGAAATTGCATGTACAAACTTTACTGCTAGTTCTTCAGTCCACAAGTCACTATATAAGGATCTATCATGTCACTTCTAAAGTTTTTCAGTGATTGGTCACTGCGTATCTGTTATTCAGTTCAGACAGCAAAGTGCATAGTTGTGTTACCTTCTTGTCTTTCCAGCAGTAAATCTGTGTGACATTTTACAATATGGAAAATTTAAAGAGGGAATTGGTGAGAGAGACAGAGTGAGGGGGAGAGTGAGTAGACAGTGTGATAGCACTGGAAATAAAGTTCACAAGGAGCATAAATGGAGGTATAGAAGAAATAGATAATCATGGGAACGGTAACATCAGTGCCTTTTGAGAGACATGAAGTTAAAAGAACTTAGGGAAAATATGTTGACATAAATGAGGAAAGTGGTTGGAACAAAGAATACATATGAAGATGCTTCAAAAAGTTCACGGGAAACAAAATGAAAAGATAAGTTCAGTATGTCAGTTTGCCAAGGCATAGAAAAGATGGTTGCTTGATGTGGTGATGACATGAAGGCAATTACTGTTCAAACTAGGTAAGTTTTTTTTTTTTTAAAGATTTATTCATTTATTGGAAAGGCACAGTTAGAGAGAGACAGAGAGAGAGAGAGAGAGAGACAGAGAGAGAGAGATCTTGCATTCATTGATTCATTCCCCAAATAGTTGCAACAGCCAGGGCTGGGCCAGGCTGAAGCCAGGAGCCTGGAACTTCATCTTGGTCTCCTATGTGGGCACAGGGGCCCAAGTGTTTGGGACATTTTCCACTGCTTTCCCAGACATATTAACAGGGAGTTGCATTGGAAGTGGAGCAGCTGGGAATTGAACCGATTTCCATACAGGATGCTGGTGTTGCAGGCGGTGGCTTAACCCACAGCACCACAACTCTTGCCCCTAGGTGAGTTAAATAAATCAAGCACTTTCTTCTCAATGTTTCTTATACTTTAAATGAGTATGCAAACAAACTTCAGGTGAGAAACTTTTTAATGACTTCACAAAATTTTCAAAGGCTAAGAAACAAACACTTTGCTCTTGGGTCAAAATGATGAGTAGGACTGCTGGGTTTGTGTGAGTTGATGTGGTATATGAGGATGAAGATGTAGAAAAAAACCCCAAAAATGGTTTTGTGAGAACCTTCATAATGACAGGATGTTTTGCATTAAGAGAGCACTGGTCTTGACCATGAGGCATCAGATCTTGCCTAAAGAGCAGTGAACAAAATATGAGGAACATAAATTCTACCTTGAATCATATCTGAAAGAGGTTATTCAGGAGATAAAAGAGAAGGAAAAATGAGCAAAGAAGTATAGTCATATAGTTGAAATATGTGGATACAGCTGTTCTCAGAATATTTTGTGGAGTTGGTTAGATCTGAAACACGGCTTAAGAATTGTTTAGTCTGTAGATGTATTACTTTATTTTTTTTAAAGATTTTTATTTATTTATTTGACAGGTAGAGTTACAGACTGAGAGAGAGTGAGAGAGAGAGAGAGACAGACAGAGAGAAAGGTCTTCCTTCCATTGGTTCATTCCCAAAAGGCTGCAACGGCCGGAGCTGCACCGATCTGAAGCCAGGAGCCAGGAGCTTCTTCTGGGTCTCCCGTCTGATGCACGGGCGCAAGCACTTGGGCCATCCTCCACTGCCCTCCCAGGCCACAGAAGAGAGCTGGACTGGAAGCAGAGCAGCCAGGACTAGAACCGGCACCATATGGGATGCCAGCACTGCAGGCGGAGGATTAACCTAGTGCGCCACAGTGCCGACCCCAATGTATTACTTTAAATAAATAGCTTTTGAAATCATAAAAAATATGAGGAACAATGGTAATATTTATTATTGATGATTAGGATAGTTTTGCACATTTTCAGCTTGAGAGATCATTTGATGGTCTTGCACTGCAATGCAGTGAGGATGGCTTGAAGTTCATAGTCACTGTATTTTATATTCACAAATATTCTTCAACTCAGAGCAGATATTATCATTACCATTTTGATTTGCTTAACTTCAGTCATAGAGATTTTATAAGTTCAAAATTAGACATCCAAGTCATCAGCGAGACTTGAACTGAGGTACTTTCACTTAAATTATTTTCCTATTATAGTCCCACTACCATGACACCCACATTCTTTTCAATTAATCCCACTAATATATGCAGTATAAACAGGGGAATATCCCAACTACTGAGGCTTCAACAGTCTACTGTGTTTCATGTTACATTGTGAAGCAGAGTTCTTAGGTTGAATCGGGGACACACTGTGCTGGCTGAGCCCTGCCCAACTTGCCAGTCCACAGAAGTATGAGGGAATCGGTGATTGCTACCTTAACCCATCAAGTTTTGGAGTGGCTTGTTCGTCAGCAAGCCACTAACTTAATAGGAAAGGGAATTTACTAAAAGGATACGGGCTGGTTTGTAGGGACTGAAGGGAAACCTGAAGAACAGAAGGTCTTGAGGCAAGAATTACTCGACAGTCTTGCCTGCGCACCACTTCTAGAGTAAAGGAAGCCTCTCTGTTTCTTTTGTTCTTTTGTTGCTCTCCTAGAGATGCCCTGGGGGAGAACGTGTGATAGGTCACATGTCCATCCTATGGATTTATTTGTGAGAGGACATAGTAGCAGAAGGAACCTCTAGGTTCCTGTTAAGCTTTTGTAGTTGGAGGAGGCAAACACTTGGATTTTTTAAATTTTAAAAATAGCTAATTAATTAGAGAGAGATATCACATTTACTGGTTTATTCCCTAAATGCCCACAACGGCCAGGCCAAAGCCAGGAGCTTGAAACTCCATCCCAGGTCTATGATGTGGGTGGCAGGGACCCAGCTACTGGAGCCATGACTACTGCCTCTCTGGGTCTGTATTAGCAGAAAGATGCGTTGGAATGGAGCTGGGTATTGAGCCCAGGTACTTTAGTATGAGCTATGGGCATCTTCACCAGCTCAGTGTCAACTGCTAGGCAAAATGCCCATCCCTAAACTTGGATTTATGTCCCTAAATTGTACATGATACTTCTCCCAAATGAAACCAGGGTCCTGTGAAGAGGGGGAAATGGATTCTGGGCATCTCCAGAGTGAGAGCTGTCCATGGCAGTAACATCTCTGATGAAAATTTAAAAACACACCTACATACCATCTGCTATTTCAAGGCAAATAAATTTGAGAAATCAAATGAATTTAATATTCACATAGCAGGCATAGAAGGATATTTCAAAAAGTTAATGGAAAATGGAATTAAAAGATAAGTTCATTTTGTGCAAAATAACTTTGAAATCCATGCATAGTTTTTACGTCATATGCATTTTTCTTGAACTTTTTGAAGCACACTCATATAATTCAATATTTGCAGAGAAAGGGCACCTTAGACCTAGAGAAGGATGAAGATTAGAAGAGGCTTTAGAGCTCATCAAGGCAAAACCCTTTCCCTTTATAGATGAGGAAACTGCACAGTCGATTAGGGGAAGGGTAAACTGAGGTCATAACAAACCAGAACTAGAACTTGGGTCTTTTTAAAAAATACCCCATAACCTTAGCTCGATTTGGGAAGGAAAAAGAATGGATGTGGTAGGGTTGAAAGGTGCATGTGTCCTTCCTTTTTGTGTATTCTTACGGTGAGGACTTGTTGGAAGGCCACCCCAGTTGTGTGTGGTGTCTTCGTCGTCTTCCATCCTAGTCCTCCTAACACTCTAGCATCTCTGTCTCACTCTCAGATACATTCAGAAGTGTGTTCTTGGTAAGTACTGCTCTGGGTAATTTGGCGCCAAAAGATAAAGATCAATCAAGGCTGATGTCCAGATAAAAGTCAGCTGATGCTTGCATCAAGGTGATATTGCCTTGTCAGCTCTCCCTGTTAAACTTCATCTTGGTGGCAGCTATATTATATTTTTCCACTTGTTTTAAGCCTGATTTTTTTTCAATGATATTTGCAAAAAGTAGTTTCTCTCCCTTCTTGTTTCCTGAGGAGTACTGCTCCTCTCAGGTCCTAATCCTGTTAATGGGGCACTGACTGTGTCATGGAGGATTACGACACTGCGAGACAGCAGCTAGCTAGATAAGCTAAACCTTGTATGAGTAGAGGCCTGTGCAGGAGCAAACACCCTGGTTGTTATTACAAGAAATAAAAAAGGGCACAGTGGGAAGGAACAAAAAGAAAGAAAATTATTCCAAAATAGAGTTTAAAGAGTATTTAAATTTGTGAGAGGGAAGAAATCATAAGGAACTACAGGTGCACCTCAACCTATGTTGAGGTTGTATCCCAGTAAACCTATTGTATGTTGAAATATCCAAAGTCAAAAATGCGTTTTAGAGCCTGGCATTGTGGCTAAAGTGGGTAAAGATGCAGTCTGTGATGCTAGCATCCCATATGGGCACTGGTTTGTGTCCTAGTTAGTCCACTTTCAATTCAGCTCTCTGTTAATGTTCTGGGAAAGCATCAAAAGATGGCTCCTGACTTTGGCCTGGTCCAGCGCTGGCAGTAGCTGCCATCTGGAGAGTGAACCAGTGGATTGAAGATCTCTCTGTCTCTCTCTCTGTCACTCTGGCTTTCAAGTAAATAAATAAATCTTTAGAAATGCATTTAGAGGTTGGTACTGTGATGAACCAGGTAAAGCTGCTGCCTGCAGTGCCTGCATCCCATATGGGCACCAGTTCGAGTCCTGGCTGCTGCATTTCCAATTCAGTTCTCTTCTATGGCCTGGGAAAGCAGTAAAGGATGGCCCAAGTGTTTGAGCCTCTGTACTCATGTGGGAGACCTGGAAGAAGCTCCTGGCTCATGGCTTTGAATCAGCTCAGCTCTAGCCATTAACGCCATTTGGGGAATGAAGCATCAGATGGAAGATTCTCATTATCTATCCCTCTCTCTTTCTCCCTCCCTGTCCCTCTCTCTCTCTGTCTCTATTTCTGTCTCTGTCTCTCTGTCTATATCTCCCTCTCTGTAACTCTGCCCGTCAAATGAATAAATAAAAATCTTTTTTTTTTTAATTTGACAGGTAGAGTTATAGACACACACACAGAGAGAGAGAGAGAGAGAGAGAGAGAGAGACAGAGAGAAAGGTCTTCCTTCCGTTGTTTCACTCCCCAAATGGCCGCCATGGCTGGCGCTATACCGATCCAAAGCCAGGAGCCAGGTGCTTCTTCCTGGTCTCGCATGTGGGTACAGGGGCCCAAGTACTTGGGCCATCTTCCACTGCCTTACTGGGCCACAGCAGAGAGCTGGACTGGAAGAGGAGCAACCGGGACTAGAACCTGGTGTCCATTTGGGATGCTGGCGCTGCAGGTGGAGGATTAACCAAGTGAGCCACAGTGCCGGCCCCAAATAAAAATCTTTTAAAAATAAAAATGCATTTACTATACCTAACCTATTGGACATCATAGCTTAGCCTTGTCTACTTTAAATCTGTTCTGAACACTTACATTAGCTAGCCATTGGGTAAAATCATCTAACACAAAACCTGTTTTTATCATAAAGTATTGAACATCTCACGCACACACATAGACTTGATATGATGTGAAAACAAAACACAGTGTTCAAAAATGCAGGCAGTGCAGTATGCTGCGTGGTAGGGTCTGCTGCTTCTCATGTTGTCATGGCTGGCTAGGGGCTGCTGCTCGCTGTTGCTGCCCAGCATTGCGTGAGCATTGCACTTCTCCATCACTAGTTGGAGAAGACGTCAGACTCAAATGTCCAAGTATGTATGAGTGCATGTTGCTTTGTCACCATCGTGAAGTTGAGAAGCCCTAATTTGAACCCTTGAATGTCAGCATCTATAATGGGAAGGGGAGTGGGTGGCTGGAGATCCAAGTAGGCGAGCGACTTTTCCACTGTGAGCCCTGTCTTTGATGTATTCCTCATTCAAAAATAACTAAATTAAAACAACAGAATAAATATGAAGAGCCGCAAACAGTTCTTCCACAGGAGTGAGTATCTTGATTTGAAAAGTTCTGTTTTGTTTCTTTTTAATATTTAGTTATTTATTTGAAAGTCAGAGTTACAGAGAGGGAGGGAGAGACAGAGATCATCCATCCACTGGTTCACTCCCCAGATGGCTGCAACACTGGCTGGTGCTGGACTGGGCCGAAGCCAAGAGCATTTTCCACATCTCCCATGTGGGTGGCAGGGGCCCAGGCACTTGGACCCTCTTTCTGCGTTTCCCAGGTGCATTAGCAGGGAGCTGGATTGGAAATGGAGTGTCCAGGACACAACGCCATATGTAATGCTGGCATTGGAGGCAGCAGCTTTACACACTGTGCCTCAGTGCTGGCCTCTCTGTTTTGTGTTTTAATGTTTCAGGCAAGCCTTGGGGAAGATGTAAAGTCATCTCATTTAGCTATGTTTTGTCCTTTTTTAAAAAACTAATGTAATTAGTGTACAGACTTACAGATTTTTCTCATTATTATAGTAATGTGAGTTTTCTTTGCCTAAAATTTTGATTATTGCTAATCTTAAGGGTTTTCTAATTTCACTTTACACATTATTTGATTTTTGATTTTATTATCATTATTTGAGTCTGATTTTTACCATCCTCAAGAAGCTTTGACAGGTAAATAATATTGCTTTTGATTATTTGATTTTTATTATTTCTAAGACTGTTTGACAGGTAAATTATCTTGCATTTCTCCTTCCCTTCTAGTCTTCTTGAGTACTATTTGACAGTTTTTAACCGGTCTCAACCCCTCTTATTTTCATCAAATCTCCTTTCTTTTCAGATGTGACCTTTCTATTTAATAGACCACTTTTGCTCATTTTTTTGAAAAGATTTATTTATTCTTTATTTGAAAGGCAGAGTTATGGAGAAAGAATGAGGGAAGGGGGAAAGAGAGAAAGAGAAAGAGAATCTTTCACCCACTGGTTCACTCCCCAAATGGCTGCAACAGCCAGGGCTGAGCCAGGCTGAAGCCAGGAGCCAAGAGCTTCTTCTAGGTCACCCATGTGGGTGCAGGAACCTAAGTGCTTGGGCCATCTTCTGCTGTTTTCCCAGGTGCATTAGGGAGCTGGATCAGAAGTAGAGCAGCCAGGATACAAACCAGTGCCCATATGGGATGACAACATTGCAGGTAGCAGCTTAACCTGCTATGCCATATGCTGACCCCGTTTTAAAAAATTCTTTTTTTTTTTTAAAGATTGGTCTATTATTTATTTAAAAGGTAGAGTTAGAGAAAGAGGGGGAGAGGGAGAGGGAGAGACAGAGACAGAGAGCCTTGCTAATTTTAAGGTAGATTGTTTTGCCATTTGGTGGAGCTATTTCTATGTATAATGAGTTAAATCAGTATTTATGACTGAAGTTTCCACGCTGGCAAATATGGGGAGAGCAGTTCTCTCGGGTGCAGCTTCATGAAGGTTTTTCCATTTTGAAAGACATGATTTTTGATGTTTCTGCCTTGAGTTTGCCTCCTCTAGAAATAATACAAGGGTTGCCATTATTTGTGATAGGAGAGAGTCTACAGAAAGAAAGGATGTTGGCTTCAAGGTAAGGGTTTTGGCAGATCCAATACCATCTCATTGGTTACAAAGCCTTCCTGGAAAGCATGCAATTATTCAGCTTGCACAGCACAATTAAGTAAACAATTCATTTAGTCTCTCTATTGATACTCCATTGCAGAGGGAGTGGGGTGGCTCGGGAGATTGGAAATGGGAACCGTGGCCTTTTCCTGCGGCGTCAGTGGTTTGGATCTCTTTGTTAGGGTAGTGACCACACAGTATCTCCATCTGATGGCTATGCAGTGACCCGTATGAAACAGGCTGGTGGTTTCGGGCCCATTGGAGAGGCAGTTACATCTCTACATCCAGGATCCCAGCTGGCAAGAAATATGTGAGGATTACACTGACATGATTCTATTCAGTTTGTGCTTTAGTGAAATTCATATCTTGAAAATCCTACTTGCAGTGAAGTGAGCTTTAGAATATCTTCCTAAAGCTCTGAGTGAAGGGCTCAGCTTCTACATTTGTCTGGTGATTGGTACACTTGGCCTCTTTACTTGGGCTTAGAGGCTTTAGCAGTCTTTAGGTGTCTTTCTCCCAGTCCTTTCCCACTTTTGTGAAGGCAGGGGATAATGCTTCTGTCTGCTCACAGGGCAGACTGCTTGAAGAAGCACGGTACTTGGGGACAGGATTCTGTTTAATTGTTGGTAAATCATGGCACATCTTGGTAGTTTTTGGCTGAAGGAAGCTTCTTGTAAATGAAACAGACGTTCCTCTAAAAACTGAAAAGTGCCATTCAGGCTGAAGATATTTCTCAGCCTGGGCCTGGCAGGTGATGTTCATTGGCCCACTGGACTTCCCCAGCATTTTTGTTTTCCAGCCGTAATATAATATTTAATAGTGGGCTCCCCCCCCCCAATTTACTAATTCTATTGCTTTCTTTAGTTGGAAGAGGAAATCCAGATCTGAACCTTAGACAGCTTTTCAAAACCGAATGCAGTACTTCATAAAAGGAGTGATATATTTATTTAAAAATTCTAGGGTGCCATAGTTACTAAAGACATCTATATAACCCTGCGATATTTTATAAAGTTATATTTGCCTCAGGATTCTTTTAAAGACTCTGCAAGTGTTGCAGTGTTAGGCATGCAAGTAAATCCTAAAAATGGATACTAAAATCCTCTTAAGAGGTTGGAAGGCTGCAGCAGGCGTATATACTAGAGAATGTAGCCACTTCTTTTCCGGATATGAAGTGGGCCAGTGATTTCCGGATTCTGATTGGCCTTTCTGGCTTCCTTTTTTAGATGAATCAAATTCCTCCCCACCGCTCCTGGCAGGACCCACAGTCACTACTCCTCCAGGTTCCATGTGGAGCTGGTTTAGGAATTGTCCACATCCACATCAGAGCTAATTAGCCGGTGAAAGTTGAGATCATGGTGGTACTGCTTAGCACTACTTTTGTTGCATGCACGTGGTTCCAGGGAGCTGGTGGAGAGGCACCCCTTGAGGTTGACCACTGGTTGGCTGCGATTGGACTTCATTTTGGGGCTGTGTTGTCTTCTTGGTTGCCACGGTAGCAAGGTTGGATCCATGTACAACCACTAGTTCGGGTCTGGGGATGTGTTGGGGCTGGGGCGGGAGGTGGAAGGAACTGCTGGTGGGTGGGATAACAGGGAGGGCGGCTGGCCTTTGAGTAGTGAAGAGGGCTATGGATGAGGGATTCTTTGAAATGGGCACTTACTTAGTTGTAGCTAGGATAGTATTTATTTCCTTAAGGGTGATTGCAGACTCACTTTTTATGGGTTCTTTTGAGTAACAAGTGACTATGCTGAAAGTATTTTTAAAAGTCATTTGAATTTTTTTAAAAAGTAAATTTACCTTTTACATTTAATTTTCCAGGAACTTATTGCTTTTTTATTATTTGGGAGAGAGAAGGGAGGGATGGGAGAGAGAAGAGGGAGAACACTCACTTCCTAAATGCTTGGGACAGGCCAGACTTGGGAATTCCACCCAGGTTTCCCCCTTGGATGGCAGGGACGAAACTTCTTGAGCTATCACAACTACCTCCCAGGATGCACATGATCAGGTAGCTGGAATCCAGACTGGAGTTGGGACTTGAATCTAGAAACTCAGTTGCTGGACTTGAGCATGGTAAGTACCGAGTCAAAAGCTTCTTTGCAGAAAAATTGAACACAGCAGACAAAGGCATGGTTGAAGTAGTAGGCATGGACCTGTCGTGTTCTTCCTTTCCCTTTGTGCCCAGCCTGAAGGGGTTGAAGCCCCTCAAATCCCTTGGCTGTGGACTGAGTCACCACATTTAAGTCCTGAGATTGTTTTTTGAGGATGTAGCAGCATTGAATTTGTGACAGCCCTCTTTGTTTACGACATAATAAGATGCCAGGGGTTGCCTTGTTTCATTACTTGATTATGGTTTATTATTTAAACTGCAAATGTCACTTAAATACAAAACTAAATAGGAAGAGAGATAGGTTGGATCTTTCTGCTGACAAGAAAATTAGCAACTCTTTCATAAATTCATCAGAGAATTACAGAAACACGGTGGGATGTTTTTTCAGCTCCTTTGGTGAGGGCTGTGTGAGTTCTTTTTTGCAAATTACTTGAGAAGAATCTTGTGGGAGGCTACAGAACTGATTCACTGGCTTTCAGGAAGGCTGATTCGACTTTTATCTCCTGAGGTTGGCAATAAATGCTTTTATTTAGTTTAGAGGAGAAAGGTTTTATAACCTCTTTTCCATGACTCATAACTTTGGGAGCAGTCACATTGTGTTTTACAGTGAGGGGTGTAATGAGTGTTTGAGGAAAAGTGTTATCTAAATGGAGCCAGCCATTTTGAGGATGAAAGCCTGAAATAAAGAGAAGCAATCGATCTTTCCAGACTTCATGTTTGCAGAGCACACAGGTCTGAAGAACTAACTTTCCTGTTAGGAGAAAAGAAATTTGCTGGGTATCTTAAAACAAACAAAATTAATTCTGGCTCTAAGGCTTTCAAACAGACATCTTCAACTTGCATTGGCTACCCGTAATTTTAGGGAAAGTGGGTAGCTTTAGGCTAGATTGTTTTCTCTGTCGGTGGGTGTAAATGTGTATGAAAGCTATTTGTTTCTTGTGTAATATTGGATCTGTTGACATAAACATATTTTTTAAGGAATGGAAATATAAGTCTGCATGAAAAGCTTCGCTCAGACTTGTCTCTTCCTGAGAACTCGAATTTAGCCAAACATGTTACTGTGAGATGAGTCACAATTTGAAAGAAATATTTTACATAGATATCTCTCTGAATTTGTGTCAGCATTGTAAAGGAGAGTTAAAAGTAAATGTCAGGAAATTGAGAAGCTGGAAGGCTGCAGTGTTGAAATGTCATTGGGAAAGGGACCATGGAGCTAAAATATTTTGCATTTCTTTTCTCTTTCTGAATTCATAATCATTCTCTTTTCAGAGTGAAAAAAGGATTGGGCTCGTAGAAGAATGTAGAAAAATTTATAAAATGAGGTCCTTAGACTTAAGGAATTGAAGTATTAAAGTTTTCACACAGCTTTCATTATCATTTATAGTTTAGTAAAGCAAAGGAGGAATCACAGTGAACTAAAATGTGGTAATATTTGAGATCTCAAGTAAGATTTAGAGGGGTCCAAATTTTATTATTTTTAACAATAGGACTTGAAATTAAAAGTTCCTTCCTCTTGCTCTCTCTCCTTCTTTTTCTTCCCTTAAGTGGGAGTTAAAGGTCTAGAGTTCAGTATCCCATAGCATATAGTTAGAAGGCTTTCTGAAAAAATTGGTGCAGTTACCCTTCAGTGTGAATTTAGATGGTGCACCTTTCTTGCGGATAACTGGAGGAAAGAGAAACAGAAAATATGGATACATGACTGTTAAATACATGTAATCACTATACCCATTTGTCATGCTGCTTCATTCATATTGAGTTCAATCAGAAGAACTAGATTCCAGCTTTGGTTCTGCCATTAACTGGCTCTTTAATGTGGGTCGTGACTCCTTAACTTCTCTGATTCATACTTTTCTGACCTGTTAGAGAGGTTGATAATCAGTAAAGACCTTTTCTTGATTCTTTGTGCATACTCTGTAGTTTTGCAGGTCTCTTTCTGGGAACATTTTACTGGTTTGTTTCCTGTATGATTTTCCAGTGAACAGAAGATTTCAACTATGGCTGACAGAATGAGATGAAATAGGAATTAGGTTCTGCAAAATTTTTCTGAAGGCAAGTGGGAAGCTGCTTTCTGAAAGCCAAAGAGATGAATTAAATTGAAGCACATTGCTCCACAGGTTCTTAATCAGATATGTAGAAGTCATCCACATAAAACTTTCTCTCTCTCTCTCCCTCCCCCCCCCGTCTCCCTCTCTCTCCCAGTCTCTCTTATCAGTCCCATCCAAATTCACCTGTTATTTCTACTTCTCAAATATTTCTTGCCTCTAGCTCTGTCTCCATTAACAATATTCCTATGAGGCCATTGTCATCTTTTACTTTTACCTAAGTCACCAAAGCTGACCTCCCCGCTTCGGTTGCCCTCTCTGTTCCTACACAGGAGCCAGTGTGGTCTCATTTTGCTCCACCCTCCAGTGTGCTCCAGTGGTAGCCTCCTTCTGACTCCCTAGTGTACCAACCTTTTCCTGTTTTCAGGAAACCTGTTGCTCCCTCAACCACAACATTCCTTCTCTTATTTTTTTGCATGCCTGGAACTTCCTATTTCAGCACATCTCAGCTTAAATATTACCTCTTTAGCACCCTCTTTAGCACCCTCCATCTCCCTCTCTCACTGTTTCCTTGTTTTCCTTCTTGGCACTTGTAACTTCTAACTTGATTGTAGTGTATTTATTTGGGGTTGTGTATGATTATATGTCTTTTAAAAAATATTTATTTATTTGAAAGGCAGAATTAGAGAGAGAGAGAGAAAGAGAAAGAGAGGTGTCTTCCATCTGCTGGTTCACTCCCCAAATGACCACAACAGCCAGAGCTGGGTCCGTCCAAAGTCAGGAGCCGGGAGCCTGGAGCTTCTTCCATGTTTCCCACGTGGGTGCAGGGGCCCAAGTACTTGGGCCATCTTCTGCTGCTTTCCCAGGCCATAGTTTAGAACTGGATCAGAAGCAGAGCAGCTGTGGGATGCCAGTGCTACAGGCAGCAATTTAACTTGCTGCATCACAATGCTGTGTATGATTATAAATTTTAACCAAACTTAAATGTGCAGAAACAGAATGTTATTTCTCTATAACTGAACATTACTCAACTTGTGAATCTCCATTTTGGTTGATTGATGGCAGTGGGAGGAGGGAATGTCTTATCAATTAAAAATAAATTTAGATAGTTTTGGATTTTCTCAGTTTCCTTTTGGTAAATGCTTTGTCAATTTTGAATACTTTCCTTTTACCCTTCTTTTTTTTTTTTTAAAGATTTATTTTATTTATTTGAAAGACAGAGTTACAGAGAGAGGTAGAGACAGAGAGGTCTTTCATTCACTGGTTCATTCCCCAGATGGCTGCAATGGCCAGAGCTGCACTGATTCAAAGCTAGGAGCCAGGAGCTTCCTCTGGGTCTCCCACTTGAGTGCAGGGACCCAAGGACTTGGGCCATCTTCTACTGCTTTTCCAGGCCATAGCAGAGAGGGGGATTAGAAGTGGAGCCACCAGGACTAGAAGTGGTGCCCATATGGGACGCCAGCGCCTCAGGCCAGGGTGTTAACCCTTTGTGTCATAGTGCCAGCCCTTACCTTTCTTTTTAAAGACAGTTAGATTTTTGGCGGGGCTGATGTATATTATTTAAGTGGAGTGGCATCTACAGTGTGCCATCTTCTGTCATTCAGAGTCCGTGGTTGAGATATATTGAGTTGGAATAGCCTCCTCTTCTCTCACATTCTGATCAGTTGAGATATGTGACAAAAGAGGAAGGAATATGGAGACTGAATAGCCCTATTGTCATTATTAAAGCTGTTACTTAAACATGTTTTTTTTTTTTTTTTTTTTTTTGTATTTTTGACAGGCAGAGTGGACAGTGAGAGAGAGACAGAGAGAAAGGTCTTCCTTTGCCGTTGGTTCACCCTCCAATGGCCGCCGCGGCTGGCGCGCTGCGGCCGGCGCACCGCGCTGATCCGATGGCAGGAGCCAGGTGCTTCTCCTGGTCTCCCATGGGGTGCAGGACCCAAGTACTTGGGCCATCCTCCACTGTACTCCCTGGCCACAGCAGAGAGCTGGCCTGGAAGAGGGGCAACCGGGACAGAATCCAGTGCCCTGACTGGGACTAGAACCCGGTGTGCCGGCGCTGCTAGGCGGAGGATTAGCCTATTGAGCCGCGGCGCCGGCCTAAACATGTGTTTTATGTCTGTGGACAAGTGAATTTGCTCAACATTGCTGTAGCCTGAGAAAACATTGCTTAAATAGTCTCTAACAGTCAATGCTGAGGTTATGTTCATTATAAAAGAGCAATGGCTGATCAAGACATTGTTTCTCATAGTGTCCATTTCACTTCAACAAGTTTCCTTTTTGGTGCTCGGTTAGTTGTCACCGATCAGGGAGAACATATAATATTTGTCCCTCTGGGACTGGCTTAATTCACTCAGCATGATATGTTCCAGATTCCTCCATTTTGTTGCAAATGACTGGATTTCATTGTTTTTTTACTGCTGTATAGTATTCTATAAATTACATGTCCCATAATTTCTTTATCCAGTCTACTGTTGATGGGCATTTGGGTTGGTTCCAGGTCTTAGCTATTGTGAATTGAGCTGCAATAAACATTAAGGTGCAGACAGCTTTTTTGTTTGCCAATTTAATTTCCTTTGGTTAAATTCCAAGGAGTAGGATGGCTGGGTTGTATGGTAGGGTTATATTCAGGTTTCTGAGGAATCTCCAGGCTGACATCCATAGTGGCTTTACCAGTTTGCATTCTCACCAACAGTGGGTTAGTGTCCCTTTTTCCCCACATCCTCGCCAGCAGCTGTTGTTGGTAGATTTCTGAATGTGAGCCATTCTCACCGAGGTGAGGTGAAACCTCATTGTGGTTTTGATTTGCATTTCTCTGATTGCTAGTGATCTTGAACATTTTTTCATGTGTCTGTTGGCCATTTGGATTTCCTCTTTTGGAAAATGTCTATTGAGGTCTTTGGCCCGTCTCTTAAGTGGGTTGTTTGTTTTAGTGTTGTGGAGTTTCTTAATCTCTTTGTAGATTCTGGTTATTAACCCTTTATCTGTTGCATAGTTTGCAAATATTTTTTTCCCATCATGTCAGTTGCTTTTAACTTTCTGGACTGTTTCTTTTGCAGTACAGAAACTTCTCAATTTGATGCAATCCCAAATGTTAATTTTGGCTTTGATTGCCTGTGCTTCTGGGGTCTTTTCCAAGAAGTCTTTGCCAGTACCTGTATCTTGCAGGGTTTCTCCAATGTTCTCTAATAATTTGATGGTGTCAGGTCATAGATTTAGATCTTTAATCCATGTTGAGTGGATTTTTGTGTAAGGTGTAAGGTAGGGGTCTTGCTTCATGCTTCTGCATGTGGAAATCCAGTTTTCCCAGCACTAGTTGTTGAATAGACTGTCCTTGCTCCAGGGATTGGTTTTGGATCCTTGATCAAATATAAGTTGGCTGTAGATGTTTGGATTGATTTCTGGTGTTTCTATTCTGTTCCATTGGTCTATCCATCTGTTTCTGTACCAGTACTATGCTGTTTAGATTACAACTGCCTTGTAGTATGTCCTGAAATCTGGTATTGTGATGCCTCCGGCTTTGTTTTGTTGTTCAAGATTGCTTTAGCTATTCGAGGTCTCCTGTGTCTCCATATGAATTTCAACATCATTTTTTCCAGATCTGAGAAGAATGTCTTTGGTGTTTTGATTGGTATCACATTGAATCTATAAATTGCTTTTGGGAGAATGGACATTTTGATGATGTTGGTTCTTCTAATCCATGAGCATGGAAGATTTTTCCATTTTTTGGTATCCTCTTCTATTTCTTTCTTTAAAATTTTGTAATTCTCATCGTAGAGATCTTTAACGTCCTTGGTTAAGTTTATTCCAAGGTATTTGATTGTTTTCGTGGCTATTGTGAATGGGATTGATCTTAGCAGTTCTTCCTCAGCCATGCATTGCCTGTGTATACAAAGGCTGTTGATTTTTGTGCATTGATTTTATATCCTGCTACTTTACCAAACTCTTCGATGAGTTCCAATAGTCTCTTAGTAGAGTTCTTTGGATTCCCTAAGTAAAGAATCATATCATCTGCAAAGAGGGATAGTTTGAGTTCTTCCTTCCCAATTTGAATCCTTTTAATTTCTTTTTCTTGCCTCTAGCTCTGGCTAAAACTTCCAGAACAATATTGAATAGCAGTGGTGACAGTGGGCATCCCTGTCTGGTACCAGATCCCAGTGGAAATACTTCCAACTTTTCCCCATTCAATAGGATGCTAATTGCTTTGATTGTATTGAGGAATGTTCATTCTATACCTGGTTTGCTTAGAGTTTTCATCATGAAAGGGTGTTGTATTTTATTGAATGCTTTCTCTGCGTCTATTGAGAGAATCATATGGTTTTTCTTCTGCAGTCTGTTAATGTAGTGTATCACATTGATTGTTTTGCAAACATTGAACCATCCCTGCATACCAGGGATAAATCCCACTTGGTCTGGGTGGATGATCTTTCTGATGTGTTGTTGCATTCTATTGGCCAGAATTTTATTGAGGATTTTTGCATTTTATTGAGGATTTTTGTTCATCAGGGATATTGGTCTGTAATTTTCTTTCAGTGCTGCATCTTGATCAACCCTTGTCCTGACTGTTGATGTACAATTTAATACTTTATCCCTTTTAGTATTTTTTTTTGTTCTACTTAATACTATTGGTTGAACTCTGTAATTAACACACAATTATTCTTAGGTGTTTAAATTTTAACTGAAAAGTGATCCCTGTTAAATATAAGAGTGGACATAAGAGAGGGAAGAGATGTACAATTTGGGATATGCTCAATTGGACTTGCCCCAAATGGTGGAGTTAGAAATGTGCCAGGGGATTCCAATACAACCCCATCAAGGTTGCATGTACCAATGCCATCTCACTAGTTCAAGTGATCAATTTCAGGTCACAATTGATCACACTGATAGGTCTAAGAGTCAAAGGGATCACATAAACAAGACTAGTGTCTGCTAATACTAACTGATAGAATCAAAAAGGGAGAGAATGATCCAACATGGGAAGCAGGATACACAGCAGACTCATAGAAAGGCAGATGTCCTAAACAGCACTCTGGCCTCAGAATCAGCCCTTAAGGCATTCAGATCTGGCTGAAGAGCCCATGAGAGTATTTTAGGCATGGAAAGCCAAGACACTGGCAAACATAAATAAATAAATAGACTATTAGTCCCGGGGGGCAGAGACAGTTTAATAAAAGTGGAGATACTGCAGGGTCAAGGAAGAGTAGGGGAAAAAATAGCAGAGGAAACTCTTCCGAAACTAGTGATTCACAGTGGACCTGTGTGGAGAGCGTGGGAGCCCAAGTTCGGGACACCAGCGGCAGAATCAACACACCAGCGCTGGAACGTGAGGTGAGCCGAACCTCAATAGCCTGAGACACCAGCGGGCAAGCAGAAAGAGGAGACTAGAGGGAATGAGGCTTGAAACTCCGTGGGGAAAAGTTCACCAGGCTAACTAGAAGAGAGAGAGGAAAAAAAAAAAAAGTGACCGATATGGACACGAGTTTCTTTCTCTCCGCTCACCTCTCAAAGGCGAGCAAGACAAAGAGCAGGAGCCATTTTGACATACGTCATAAGCAGGGCGACCTCAGGTCTGCACCAGCCCTGAGCCTAGCAGAAAAACCTGACTCTGGGGGGAGGGGTGAAATAACAGGAGATTAGCATCTAACTTGGCAACCCAGTGGGAGACTGCAGGAGAATTGGAGCCTACACCGAGGGCAGCAGAGATTCCCTGTGTGGTCCTTGGGAAAGAGCTTCCAATCTCTGGCTCCTGTGGGTATATCATTTGCCTGCTAACTACCTCCAATTACGTTCAGCTGTGCGGAATTACTTCCCTTTTGAATCAAAAAAAAGAAAGAAAGAGAGATTTACCACGCCTAACCTGGGAGTGTCATCTTTGACATACCCTCAACCCTGAGGAACCAAACAGAGCTCTCAGGCCACACTCATCTCAAGCCTCTAAGGCTCCACCGAAAGCAGACAGTCCACTTAATATAGAGCCATAGTGTAACAAGAAAAAACACCACAGTGAAGAAACCAAATATCTCCAACATGCCAAACAACAAACGCAAAAACCGAGGTAACAAGAACAAGGAAGACACTATGATGCCCCCAAATGAAAAAGACACCCCAATTCAAGATTATGAAGATGATGAGATAGAAGAAATGCAAGAAGCAGATCTCAAAAAATTGATAAGAACATTAAGAAGTTCTCAAAAACAAATTCTTGAACTACAGAAATCCTTAATGGACAAGATAGAAAATCTCTCTCATGAAAATGAAATATTAAGGAGGAATCAAAATGAAATGAAACAACTAGTGGAACAAGAAACGGTGATAGTGACGAGAAATCATAATGAAATGAAGAATTCAATAGATCAAATGACAAACACATTGGAGAGCCTTAAAAAGAGAATGGGTGAAGCAGAAGAGAGAATATCGCACTTAGAAGACAGAGAACAGGAAAGGAAACAGGCAAACCAAAGAAAAGAAGAGGAAATTAGAAATCTAAAAAATATTGTCGGGAATCTACAGGATACTATTAAAAAACCCAACATTCGGGTTCTAGGAGTTCCTGAAGGCATGGAGAGGGAGAAAGGATTAGAAGGCATTTTCAGTGAGATACTAGCAGAAAATTTCCCAGGTTTGAAGGAGGACAGAGGCATCTTAGTACAGGAAGCTCATAGAACCCCTAATAAACATGACCAAAAGAGATCCTCACCACGACATGTTGTAATCAAACTCACCACAGTGAAACATAAAGAAAAGATCCTAAAATGTGCAAGAGAGAAACGTCAGATTACTCTTTGAGGATCTCCAATTAGACTCACAGCAGACTTCTCATCAGAAACCCTGCAAGCTAGAAGGGAATAGCGAGACATAGCCCAGGTACTAAGAGAGAAAAACTGCCAGCCCAGAATATTATATCCTGCAAAGCTCTCATTTGTGAATGAAGGTGAAATTAAGACTTTTCATAGCAAACAGAAACTGAAAGAATTTGTTGCCACTCATCCTGCCCTGCAAAAGATGCTTAAAGATGTCTTACACACAGAAACACAGAAACATGGTCACCAATATGAAAGAAGATAAAGGAAGGAAACCTCACAGCAAAAGATCACAGGAAGCTCAATTTCTCTTTGACATAGAATTAAACTCTGATGCTCTGTTAAAGCAATGTGTTAAAGTAATCTATTATGTTCTCTTGATGTCTGTTAAATTCTAATTGTTCAAAAACAGCTGAATTTTTATTAAGAGCTATGGGTTATTTAAATATGTGCTTATTTTCAAAGATTTGAATAATCACCTTGTAACAATGATCAAATATGGTCTATGTTATGTCATGATTTTAAGGAATCTTATTTCAACCAGATATTTTGTATTTTGAGCCTTCTTGGCATTCTTGACAGGCATTCAAAAAATGAAAGTTTCAAACAATCTGGTCTCTAAAATTTCCAGTAAATCCTGGACTTTGGTTTTTCCAGTTTGGGCCCAACTGAAAAAATCGAAGGACCTATGTCTCTCACCTTATAGAGACACCAACTAATTAGGCTATTTGCATTATATTAGAAGTACTGTCAAGATGTGATGTGGTACCAAACTTTAAGTTTCCATAATGGAAAATGCTATTAATACAAATGTTTGAGAATTAAAAAATCTAATGATTTTGTGTTACTAGACATGATAGTTATCTTAATGAGAAAGCCCCAGAGGCCTAAAGGGTTAAATACTTGTAAAATCCTACAGGTGCTTTCAAAAATACTGTGAAGTAAGCAAGTGCCTCTTGTTGGTTGATGAGTTTATAATTTTAAACATGGCGACTTAAAGTCTTTTGTCATCCACAGTTATATATGATTTGCTGCTCATAAAACTAAAGCGGTGTTGGTTCTGTGTTTAGCTGTCTTCCTATATGTTCCTATGAAGTTTTTCCAGCCACTTCTATTGTATTCAGTACTTTGGGATGGCTCTGTAAACAGATGAAGCCAATAATGTATTAACAGTACCAACTGAGAGAAAGTATGGTTAACTGAGGTTACTAAAAACAGAAAAGCAATTCAAATCAATTGGCAATCTACAAAAAGAGTTAAAGATTTTAAAAGCTATTATTAAAATTGCTATATTGGTCTATTATGCTATGTTATATGTGTGTACATATTGTATGTCCACATGGGGAAATTTTATTAAGAGTTTTATTTTAATTGGCTTATAGATAAGATTGTCCATAAATTTAAGCTGCTAAAATCAATCAAAGATACATTTTAATTTGTGTGACCTGAACCTGTGTATCATATGTTTTAAACTTGTTGGTAGAAAGAAACTAAAAACATTTTATATGGTTGTGCTTAAGTTTCCTGGTTAAACAAACTACACCATGTTAGATATTTAAGAGGTGTTTTCAAATACATGATTCTTAAAATTTATAGAAGGCATTGGACCTTCTGGTAAATGTTTTCTTAAGTTGTTATCTAATGGTTGAAACTATTTGCTAAGTATTCATGTGATATTGCTATTGTCAGCAAGCGATCTAGGACTTGCTCCCTCATTTCTCTATTCTAAGCCCAACTTGTTCTTTCATTTCTCTATTCTCTTCAAGGTAGGAAACTAGTTCTATTATGATGGAATCTGTAGAATGCACAATTTAATCTTTAGACCTTATAAAAGAGATGGCTAACATTTTTCTGTAATAGCATAGCCAAAATAAGAACTTAAGTAATAATCTCATAACTAGATTCACTTCGCCATCAGCGAAGTAAGCAGTAAGTAGAAAAAACCTCCCTTTCAGACCAAAGGGAAAGAAAGTTTTAAAGTGAGAATATAACTTTCCTCATGGGCATTGTCTACCTTAGAAAAACTACTACAGAACGTGCCTGTGACTATAGACTTGTAGTTCAGGCCACCGAAGATTAGAGATGGGACATGGGCACTCCCTTGACTTGCATCCTCTGGTCTGCTTTAACACAAACCAGGAGGAAAAGAAAGCTAGGCATCAGAAGCAATGGGTGGCAGGCCTTTTAATGGCTGATCTGTACAGTGATCTGCCCTCAAGGAGAACCAATAGGCAGTCCACTGCAGTGGCTTTCAATGTGGTAAGCCTGGGCTTCAGCAGAAGTCAGCTTGTGAAGAGCCCTGGCAGCTCTGCCAAGAGTTGGATCACTGGAAATGGACCTGCCCTGGAGTGGAAGGATGCCCAGGTCAGAGCCACAGATCTTATTGGCTCTAAGCTGAAAAGCCCTTCACTCAGCCCAACTTCCAAAGTGACCACTGCAGCTGAGGGGATGGTCAAGTAGGGTCAGCAACATTGCAGGCAGAACTGTAAATTTCTTGTTAGAGATGCCCCCTGCCTTTACCTGGCCAGCTCTCCTCCCAGGCCAGCCAAGTAATGAAAGTCAACAGAGTGCCTTCCCCTAGGAGGTTCACACCTCCCTTAGGATATACCCCATGTGAAGAGATAGATAGGTCTGGGCCTCTTAACTTACAAGGCCTAAAGCCAACCAGATTATTATCAAGCCCCTTCTATCAGGTTCTATTTGCCTCTCAATCAGAAAACTTAATTGTAGCTTAGACAGCAGCTTTCTTAGCTCCTCTAGTAATGACTCTGTCCTTTGTTCTAGACCCTGTCTAGCGCACTTGGGCCTCATTCCTTTGTAATCATAACCTCTACTCTACCACCAATGGCTCTACTCCCAACCTGTGTGTACTGATGGTCCTCTTCCCCACTTAATGCTGTATAATTGTTCAAACCTGGTGAATGCCACTCTTAGGATCATTGGTTACTATCCTCACCCTGTCTTTTAGGACCTTGTCTAAATATGATCAGAATCGGCAAACTTGGAAGGCTTCCATAGCCTTGGCAACTCATGACGAGAGCCTAGGGTGGTTACTGGTGCCATAAACTAGAGTGTCAATTTGTTGGGTCAACAACAGGAGCCACTGTGCACTTGCTCCTCATGTGGGATCTCTGTCCTTAATGTGCTGTACATTTTGATTTAATGCTATAAGTAGTACTCAAACAGTATGTTTCACTTTGTGTTTCTATGTGGGTGCAAACTGTTGAAATCTTTATACTAAATTGATGTTCTGTATATAAAGAGAATTGAAAATGAATCTTGATGTGAATGGAAGGGGAGAGGGAGCGGGAGAGGGGAGGGTTGTGGGTGGGAGGGAAGTAATGGGAGGGGGAAGCCATTGTAATCCATAAGCTGTACACAGGAAATTTATATTCATTAAATAAAAGTTAAAAAAGAAAAAAAAATAATAAATAAATAAATAAAAAAATTTAAAAAAGGACCTAAGTGCTAAGTGAAAGATCTCTGCGAGTGAGATCCCAGTGGAAAGAACGGGGCCATCAAAGAAGGAGGTACCTTTCTCTGAAGGGAGGAGAGAACTTCCACTTTGATTATGACCTTGTCTAAATATGATCAGAGTCGGTGAACTCAAAAGGCTTCCATAGCCTTGGCAACTCATGACTAGAGCCTAGGGAGATTACTGACGCCATAAACAAGAGTGTCAAATTGTTAACAACAGGAGTTACTGTGTCCTTACTTCTCATGTAGGATTTCTGTCCTTAATGTGTTGTTCAGTGTGAATTAATGCTATAACTAGTACTGAAACAGTATTTTACACTTTATGTTCTGTGTGGGTGCAAACTGATGAAATCTTTACTTAATATATACTAAATCAATCTTCTGTATATAAAGATAATTGAAAATGAATCTTGATGTGAATGGAATGGGAGAGGGAGCGGGAGATGTGAGGGTTGTGGGTGGGAGGGAAGTTAGGGGGGAAAAGCCATTGTAATCCATAAACTGTACTTTGGAAAGTTATATTTACTAAATAAAAGTTAAAAAAAAAAAAAGAAAAGAGCAATGGCTGTCTTCATCTTTATTCTCCATGTATCGCTGCTTGGGGGAGAGACATGGGTCATCATCTTGATTTATTTTTCTAAAAAAAATTACTAGAACACTGTGTTCCTATCATGTATTCTGTAAATATTTGTTAAATGAATGAAGGCATTTGGTATTCACGGACGTTTGCCGTAAGGTGTTCATTTAGCTTTAAAAGAGAAATGTTGGGAAATAATTATTTTGTACATGTTCATCTACATGTGTGGGGGTGTGTGTATCCTTTCAGAAACACAAAAATACAACAGTTTCCTTTCTGCAGCAGGCAACCTCCCCTGGTTTTCACACCGTGTGTAATTCCCTCTCCCCTTGAACCTAGTGCCTCACTTCTAACAAACAGAACATGGCAAAGATGAAAAATCTCTCTTTTGAGGTCAGGGTAGATGAGTACCATGGCTTCCATCTGGGGCCTTTCTCTCTGTCTCTCTGAGAGAAGTGAACAGCCCTGTCTGTGGACAGGTCCACCTGGGAAGGACCTGAGGACGTGTTCTTGCTTGCAGCAGCAAGGAATCCTTCAGTTGAGCCGTTCTCAAGGAACTTGGTCTTGCCAGCAGCTACATGAGTTAGCAGGGATGTGGCTCATCCACCTGACACTTTGACTGTCAGGAGAGACCTTGAGCCAGAGATTTCCAACTAAGCTGTGCCTTGATTCCTTACATGCAGAAACAGAGAGGTAATAAATGTTTAGCTGCATTTGGGGTCTTTTGGTGCACTGCAGAAAATACCTAATATGTTAGGACAGAATATGCATTAACCAGGACCCAGTAGCAGAAAGCACTCAGAAGGTGTTGAATATGTGCTTATTAATGTTTATAAGTGGTAGACAACCAAAATATATTTGTGGAATTGTTCTAGGAATTAAAATTTCCATGTTGCCTTAAGGGAAAATGTGAGGTCTTTTGAGAAGAAGGCAGGCAAGTGTATTTATTTGTTTTTCTTATGGGTTTATTGTTAAATACAGGTGCCTGTGTTAATTATTGTTTCTGAAGTGAGGAGGGGGATCTAAACAATTACCATGCTCACATTAGTGAGATTATTGAACTTGATACCGGCAGAAGAATATCACATTGAAATGTGGGCCAGGAAATCTTTTAGAGGAAGACAGTGTAGCCAATTTTGGACCAATTTGGTATTTTAATAACATTAACACATTTAAATTCAGGGATGGTCCTTATAACTTTTAGTCATGTAATTTGCTGCCATAGCTGTGTAACTGAAGCATTAATGCAAACTGTTTTTATCACGCTCCTTTGTGTTTTGGAGTGACTCAAAGGATTCTGATGTTGTTGTGTGTAGCCTCTGAAATCAGGTAATGCAGTACACAAAAAAGGTGGGAAGTCCTAGTGGTTGAGAGTATGGGCACTGAAGTCAGATGAGCGGGACTTGAACTTGGGCTCCACCGTTCCACTTACTAGTCTTATGACCTTTGGCAAGTTGCTCAATCTGTCTGAGCCCATTTTCTCAACTTAAAAATTGTAATAATGGTACCTACTGGGAAGAATACATGTATACATGTCCATGTAGACATATATCACAGTATTTGGCACAGGACTGAATGTTAGCCATTGTTAGTTATTTTTATTACTATCATGTAAGTACTAAGTATTTTGTGTGGTACATACTGAGTATGCAGTAAATATTTGTTTCCTGCCTCTTCTCTCTCCCCTACTTCCTAACACCTAGCCCAGAGTATTTCCTGAGTTCTATTTATTGATTGTATAGATTTTTCTCAATTCCTGATACAGTTCATTTCTATTTATTTATTTATTTGGCAGGCAGAGTAAGACAGTGAGAGAGAGAGAGACAGAAAGAAAGGTCTTCCTTCCATTGGTTCACCCCCCAAATGGCTGCTATGGCCGGCGCACAGCGCTGAACGGAAGCCAGGAGCCAAGTGCTTCCTCCTGGTCTCCCATGTGGGTGCAGGGCCCAAGCACTTGGGCCATCCTCCACTGCCCTCCCGGGCCACAGCAGAGAGCTGGCCTGGAAGAGGGGCAACCGGGACAGAATCCCGTGCCCTGACTGGGACTAGAACCCTGGGTGCCAGCGCCACAGGCATTAGCCTAGTGAGCCCCGGCGCCGGCCAATAGGACATTTCTTAAATGCACTGCTTGTTTAAACCCTCTCTAATTTCTCCTTTTGTTTCTGAAGGTTTTTTTTATGTCAAGAAAGTCTTCTGAGATCCTCAGTGTAACACTTCAATCAATAATTCAAATTCACCAGGTAACAGAATGTTTTTCTTGAAGATTAAAAATGCATAGTAGCCAGATGAACTAGGGAGATCTTTATTATCTGGTTATTCTATATATGTAGGATTGAGTGCCATTTTGTATATACCATTCTCTCTGAATATTGCATTAACAGGAAGGGCTGTAGTTGTGTGAACTCAGTGCTGTCTAACAGGATGGAGCATTGTAGCAAAATTTGTAAGGAAGATGATGCAATGGAGATTGTTTAACAAAATGCCCAAGCGCTAACCAGTGTTAAAATAATTTTTCATTTTTGCCAATTTATTAAACAAAACTGTAATTTTTATTTGAAAAGTTTAACATTGAGATAATAAAATGTTAAAGTAATTCTGCCATTGTAAGTTTTTGCATTTAAGATAATTTAGTTGAAATGAGTGATTTTTTATCTCAACAGCTCAATGCCTATGATGGAATTGAATTTATTACTCAGTTACTAGGAAGGGATTAAACATATTAAAGACAAATAAATTAGGCTATTGTCAAGGATCTGAGAAGTGTAAAATTCAATAAGATTACATTTTCATGATACGAAAAGGAACAGGGGGCTAGTTTAGGTTGCTTAGCACTGCAGAAGAGTTGAAATGTGGAACAAACCTAATACAGTAAAATAGCACCTCAAAAGTAAAACCCTCCAAATTCAATATTTGATTCAAGTATGTTCAGTTCTTAGTATAGTATTGATTTTTAATTTTTTTAAAAATAAAAATCTCATCAGAGGTCAGGTGTAGTTACTCAAGGGTTATCCTTAGGCAAAGCCATTGGGCATTCACTTTGTTGCTTCTTCATTCATTTGTTCACTGATTCATTGAACATGATTTAATGAGTCCTGTTATTCTACAGACTCTATATTAGGTTCTGGGATAGATAGAATAGTTAACCAAACAGATGTGGGTTTGGGGAAATACCATCTTTTATATTGAATCTCATCGCTCTACTATGGGAATATTCATGGTGCCCATCGTAGGTTAAAGGCTCTGAGAAGTCCTGCAACAAAGAAACCTTTTTGACTTCTTTGACATCATGTTTCCTGACTTACTTGACCACAGATCCCTTTTGTCAGGCCTACTGAAGTTGGAATGCACTATGAGAATCTAGGTTAAGATGAAATCTGCCTAGAAGGACAGGATGGCATTAGACAGCAAGGCCAGTAAAACCCTGCTTTAATTCATACTTGTTGATTGCAAAGCCTCTACTTAACAAAGAGGAAGCTTGTCACTGCCTTCATCTTGTCCAAGACCCTTTCCATTCTCTCAGCTTGCAACAGCCACATGTTCCAGCTTGGGAAATAATCCAAATTCAGTATGATGGGTAAGGTTTCCAGTTGGTTATAAATGGTCGTGGTGTTAGCTGTTTGCCAAAGGGTGCCTCCTTACCCATCCTGTCCCTCCAGTTTCAGCAGGAGATAAAAATGTGGAGTATGTGGTGACACTGGGTTCTTTTAAAAGCATTCCAGCAAATCCAACTGGTCTGAAAGAAGAGCTCTTTTGCCTTTTTTGGAATTGCATACTTTCATAGTGTTAAAATACCCATCAAAATTACCTTTAGTGCCCTGCAAAAAAAATTAATGCATGCAAAGTACTGTAAGCACATGGTACTTTTAATTTTTCGGTGGCCCCAGGGCACCGTTATCTGTTCTTTTCTGGGAAATCAGTCATCATGTAGCTATTGGGGAAAAGGAGCACTTCGGCCCCTTTTCTGGGAGCAATCCAGTGCAGTATGGATATTAATTAAATTTATTAAACAAATAACACAGCGACTCGGGGAAGCAGGGGTCCATCTGCCAGCTCTGCAGACAGATCTCTACAGAGACGCGAGCTGAATGGTAGTTAAAGCGAAGTTGCCGAGCTCAGCAGATGGGCTCTTGTCTCCAGTGGGGGAGATTTGGTGGCGGTCCAACAACTCTTTTCCCCCTCCAGGTTTTTGTTCCTTGCAACTGTGATTGAAGGAGCCCTTCTCTGTCTTTTCCCAGCCTCGTGCCTCTCTCCCCCGCCCCACCCCCCTTTGTTTATGTGAGCAATGTTTAAATCTGAGTGATTTGTTAGAGAGGCAAGTCCCGGCTGATCTCATTTTGTGTATGTGCTGTAAAGCTGAAGCAGAAA
This sequence comes from Lepus europaeus, assembly GCF_033115175.1. Classification (NCBI taxonomy): domain Eukaryota; kingdom Metazoa; phylum Chordata; class Mammalia; order Lagomorpha; family Leporidae; genus Lepus; species Lepus europaeus. The sequence continues at coordinate 32,871,994 of NC_084833.1, forward strand.
ATAATTAGGAAAATGTAATCCCATTGACTTTACACCCCACTTGTGTATATTGCAGCAGCTCAGCGCCATGCACTAGAATAAAGGCCCTGCACAGACTGAAATTTAGTCAGCAAGTCCATATTACTCTGAGGTTTACATACTTACCGTCCTTAAACATGTTCCTTTTAGAACTCCGTGACTTTCAAACCATGATATTTAAGGATTCTTGTTTGGAGGGTTTTTTTTCCTGCCCTAATGTCTTCATAGTCCCTTGGCAAGTGTCTCAATGCCTTCAGTCCCAGTGTCTCCTTCCCTTGCCATCTGGGACGCGATGCAGTGACAGCGTCAAATCAGCACATTTGTGATGTTCTGTATCTCTCGGAAACCCACTTCCCCACCTTCCAGCTCACACATCCCGGACAGGATGGGGAATTTGAAACCTCCCCGCAGTCAAGGACTGCTTAGCTTTCAGTTGGTTATCGCTTCCCAGCATTTGGTATGATTTTTGACCAAAGCCCACTTGGACAGAATTTAATGCTAGGATGTTAGATTGATGTAAACAACCCCCCACCACACACACACACACACACACACACACACACCCCTTCTCCCACCTGAACATTTGGGAAATTCATTTTGTAGAAGGGGCTCTCCTCTCTGGCCACATCCCCTCACGTGGGACTGATGCCTTTCATGGGGTCATCACACAACCCCAGCAAGGCGGCTCCTGTGCTGCATTGACAGCAAAGTTTTGGACAAAATAGATACCACCTTGGGCTGAGTCCTGAAATGCCCTTGCCTTGGAGAGATAGGTCTGCTTCCAGCCAACCTGCCAGGGGGACGAATTTTCAGAGATAACAGCTCCTCTGTGGCCTGGAAGCTCCTCTAATCAAAATGCATTCCCTCCCTCCCCAACAAAACCCACCATTCTCTGCCAGCAGAGGTCTCAGCTGGCTACAGAACCCAACGAGAGGATTGGATGAGTCTGGGATTAGGATTTCCTCAAAGTGTGTTGAGTCATAGGAAATATGGAGGCCAGACTTTGAATGCATGGATCTGTCTGTTGAAGCACAAAGACATCTTAGCTGATGAGCCTGCACCCACCCAGGTTGGGTGGTCAGTTCAGTTCTGCTGCCTGTGAAGGTGTTTGGCCAAGTCTGTCTTTGATATTAGTCCCCGTTTATACTTTTGGAACCCAGCTTACAACCCAAATCTCGTGAGGTTGAACCAGAATGTGAAATAGTTTGGCTGTTGTTGTCAGTTGCTATCCTTCCCTGAGGTCCTAGCTCCCCCTTGGGTCACACTGATATTAATCTTAGGAAGGTGTCTGTTACTGTGGAGTTAGGTGGAAGGTTTTGGTTTTCATCACAGCCCTACCAAGAGGTATTGTGAGCTCTAAGAGTTATTGTCATTCCCCAATCCTTTATGAATTTTAAAAACTAAGCTCAAAAGATGGCCATGAAGTGGCTGGGGGAGAATGTGTGCTTTCCAGCCGACTTAGAGGTGAGCTGCCAATTTGTTTCTCTAATTTGTGGGAAGTCCCAGTCTGCTGGGGGCTGGGGTAGACAGCACATTTTGAATTCATAGGCTATTTACCAGAATATCTGCTCTGCCTCTCCTTCCACCTTGGTGTACCTGGACTAATTTTGTTCTCTGATTTAAATCGCAATCGAGCTGCTTTGGCATCTCAATTTAAGGGAAGATTGGACGTTGTTTTTCAAAGGGAATTGCGAGTCTTTTACTCTTGTCTGAAAACAGATTGTGGCTTCATTCCCAAGGATAAGCTTAGAAATCACATATAAATCTCAGGGTTTTATTCGTAGCAAACTGTTTTCAACCCTCTTGTCCACACGTTAGTATAAATGAAGAAAGCAGAGGAAAAGCCAGGAAACACCCAGACAGACAGTGTGTACATATTTCTGATCAGCTTCCTGGGCTTGCCATTCTGCTAAACACATTTTGTTTACTCTCAGGCTTCGATTGCTTTATTACAGATTTTGTAGACAGTATGACAACTTGGGACTAAATGCATAAGAAGTTTTTGATTGAGGACAGTTAATACTCATTTGTAAGGAACTGCAGTGTTGAGAAATAGCAGTTTATTTTATTGAAAAATAAAAGATTTATTTTATTTTTGAGACAAGAAGCATGTTCCTTCTTCTCTAGGAGAGAGAATAAAGAGTATGATATCTTTGAGCAAATTCTAGTATGACCTATTAGTTTGGGACTGAAAATAACAATGTTTGAACTGTGGCACAGGGAACATAGCCCAGTTCTTGAGAGGAAAAGGAAGGCTTGTGGTCATGGCCATCCTAAATGACCTCATGGTCTGTTTTGGAAACAAGTCTGGTACCTGCTTTGTACTTGTGTTATACCAAGGAGCTTTTTGTAATCCTGGTTATAATAAAGATTGATTTTTCTTTTCTTTTCTTTTTTTTTTTTTTTTTTTGACAGGCAGAGTAGACAGAGAGAGAGAGACAGAGAGAAAGGTCTTCCTTTGCCGTTGGTTCACCCTCCAATGGCCTGCACGGCCGGTGTGCTGCGGCCGGCGCACCGCGCTGATCCAAAGGCAGGAGCCAGGTGCTTCTCCTGGTCTCCCATGGGGTGCAGGGCCCAAGCACTTGGGCCATCCTCCACTGCACTCCCTGGCCACAGCAGAGAGCTGGCCTGGAAGAGGGGCAACAGGGACTGAATCCGGCGCCCTGACCGGGACTAGAACCCGGTGTGCCGGCGCCGCAAGGCAGAGGATTAGCCTATTGAGCTGCGGTGCCGGCCAAGATTGATTGTTGATTAGAATTGCATTTGCTTTCTGGGAGCCAAGCTAAAGAATCTAGCACTCTCTGTTTTAGTCGCTGGCCATCTGGGTCTTCTTTGGTCCTAGAATCCCTTGCCTGTGCAGTGCTTCAGAAAACTGCCTTCAATTCTTCTAACCTTTAAATTTTAATTCGAAAGGTGGAGAGGGAGGGGCAGAGCTAGAGGTCTTCTGTCAGTTTACTTCCCCCAAAAAACACAACATCTGGGGTCTCCCACATGGGTGGCAGGAATCCTGCTACTTAAGCCATCACCTGCTACTTCCCTGCGTGTGCATTAGCAGCAAGCTAGATTGGAAGCAGAGACAAGACTTGAACCCAGGGACTCTGATATATGATTTGGATATTTCAAGCAGTGACCCAGATGCTGTTTCAAATGCTTGCCCCTCTAATTGTGTCTTCTGAGGTCAAGTTGAAGGCCTTCCTGAATCTGACATAATTCTTACCTTTTCTCCATAGAATATAGTTTAATTCAAATTCAGAGTTGTACAGAGAAAGAGATTTTATAAACTACCTAGCCCAGTTCCTTCCCATACATAAGGGTATGATCATGTCCACTTGAAACAACAGAATTTATACCATGATGTTATAGTTTTATTTTTAGTGAGTTTAAAGATTTTTAGGTATTAGAAACTTATTGCTTGTATTAATGAGAAGAAATTTTAGCTCCAGGAAATTCGTAGTTTGTCCCAGGAGGCGATAATAAAATAGTTTAGCTCCTTGCTGTCACTATTTCCTTTTCTTCAGGATATGCTTTCAAATAATATATTTCATGATAACTCACTACCATTGCTTGAGCACTTACTATGTGCTGCCCCCTGTGCTCAGCACTTTACATACATCATTTAATCTTCACAACATATTGATGTTCTCATTTTAAAAATGAAGCAGTTGATGGTAGGAGATGTTAAGTAACTTGCCCAAAGTCTAATCTGATTAATATGAACTAATCATATCTAATAGCCATATCTAATAGCCAGGCCTGGATTTGGAACCAAGATAGCTGACTCTGAAACCCTTGCATTAAACCAGTCTGCTGCATTGCTGCTCTATCTGTACTTACTTGTAATTTATAATTCACTTAGAACCAAAAAGAAGTTGTGGCCCCTTCAAATAAAAGTGCACACAAAATAATTAGAAATCAAACTAAAAAAATAAATTGCATGGGAACCCCTCAGTTTTTAGAAACAGTAATTCTGTTTCCCCAAAATTTGTGTTTTCTGAGTCAGCATTGGCATTTAACTTCCTATTAACTGTTAGAAGAATGCTGGGTGCTAGACAGTGAACTCTTTGGGAGATATGGCCTCCTGTTATTGCTGTTGTGTTCCTAACTTTTGGTGTTAATATTGAAGAAGCGGGCCAGAGAATATGAAACTGAATACACAGGGTTGACTCCAGCTGCTACTGCTAAATCAGGCTTATTTGGAACAGGGTTGGGTCAACCTGGGTGGCATTTGTGATTTGGAAACTCAAGGCAAAAATAGAGGGCAAAGAGAGAAGACAAGGTGAAATAAGAGAATGTTTATGTTTCCTGTCTATTTTTCACTATGTGCTGTTTTGCATTTTTACACATCCCTGATTGCTACCTTGAATCATTTGTAGGATGAGGCAGGATATAAATACATGCTTGTGTTTGCACCAACACTCACATGTCCACAGAAGTTAGGAGATTGAATTGACCTGTTGGTGAAATCCTTCGTTGTCTGGTTAGATAGGTGAGAAAGGGTGGTTTCACATTCAGGAAGAGCCTAATGATGTCAGACTCAAAGGGAAGGTGTTGAGGCACGAGCTGGGGTTGTCAGAAGCATTGGGCTTTCTGCATGTGGTGGGAGCCATCCCTACTGTTCTTGGAATTTGATCATCCCAGGTATTATGGTTTCTGGACCTTTGCCTGGCTGGGATGTTTTTTCTGTGGTGCTTAAGAAAGCTCTCTTTAAGACTGAAATGTTGTATCTCAAAGACATGCTTTGACTGCCTGTGCTTTCGGGGTCCTTTCCAAGAAGTCTTTGCTGGTGCCTATACCTTGCAGGGTTTCTCCAATGTTCTCTAATAATTTGATGGTGTCGGGTCATAGATTTAGATCTTTAATCCATGTTGAGTGGATTTTTGTGTAAGGTGTAAGGTAGGGGTCTTGCTTCATGCTTCTGCATGTGGAAATCCAGTTTTCCCAGCACCAGTTGTTGAATAGACTGTCCTTGCTCCAGGGATTGGTTTTGGATCCTTGATCAAATATAAGTTGGCTGTAGATGTTTGGATTGATTTCTGGTGTTTCTATTCTGTTCCACTGGTCTATCCATCTGTTTCTGTACCAGTACCATGCTGTTTAGATTACAACTGCCTTGTAGTATGTCCTGAAATCTGGTATTGTGATGCCTCCAGCTTTGTTTTTGTTGTTCAAGATTGCTCTAGCTATTCGAGGTCTCCTGTGTCTCCATATGAATTTCAGCATCATTTTTTCCAGATCTGAGAAGAATGTCTTTGGTGTTTTGATTGGTATCGCATTGAATCTATAAATTGCTTTTGGAAGAATGGACATTTTGATGATGTTGATTCTTCTAATCCATGAGCATGGAAGATTTTTCCATTTTTTGGTATCCTCTTCTATTTCTTTCTTTAAGATTTTGTAATTCTCATCGTAGAGATCTTTAACGTCCTTGGTTAAGTTTATTCCAAGGTATTTGATTGTTTTCGTGGCTATTGTGAATGGGCTTGATCTTAGCAGTTCTTCCTCAGCCATGGCATTGCCTGTGTATATAAAAGCTGTTGATTTTTGTCATTGATTTCATATCCTGCTACTTTGCCAAACTCTTCGATGAGTTCCAATAGTCTCTTAGTAGAGTTCTTTGGATTCCCTAAGTAAAGAATCATATCATCTGCAAAGAGGGATAGTTTGAGTTCTTCCTTCCCAATTTGAATCCTTTTAATTTCTTTTTCTTGCCTCATAGCTCTGGCTAAAACTTCCAGAACGATATTGAATAGCAGTGGTGAGAGTGGGCATCCCTGTCTGGTACCAGATCCCAGTGGAAATGCTTCCAACTATTCCCCATTCAACAGGATGCTGGCCGTGGGTTTTTCATATATTGCTTTGATTGTATTGAGGAATGTTCATTCTATACCTGGTTTTCTTAGAGTTTTCATCATGAAAGGGTGTTGTGTTTTATTGAATGCTTTCTCTGCATCTATTGAGATAATCATATGGTTTTTCTTCTGCAGTCTGTTAATGTGGTGTATCACATTGATTGATTTGCGAACAATGGGAGTAGCGCTTTTGGTGTCCTCTGCCCTTATCAGAGGTCACTGAGGTGCAAAGACAAGTTTTGACTTAGTTCCCAGAACTTTATTAATTCTACTTATTTACTTAAATTGCTAAATATACATATATGTATACATTCATTGTTTACAACATGTTGTTTTTCAATCAAAACTTCCTAATTTCTAATGAGATGGGTATTAGACAATCACGCTGACAAACAGAGAAATACAAAAAGTGGTAAATGATTTGGAGAGGGGTGGTCAGGAAATCTGCCACTAGAATGGTGGTTTCATGACCACCCAAGTAGTCCCATCCATCACTGTTGAGATCCAGATGTGGGGTGGAGGTGGGGGCATGCACTGAGAGATCAGGGTAGGTGGGTAGTAGAGAGAGAACAGGGCAGTGAATAATGTGGCAGTAGCTTCTTTGTAAAGAAGAGATGAATTTTTCATTTAATACTCTTATGTGGTGCTCAAACATCAGGTGCACGTGTCACTTTATAATGGAGAAATTTTCAAGTAAAAATGGAAGAAGATAATAGGTTGTACTGTTTAACTCCTGTCAGAAAGCTTATTAGTTTGTTGATTCTTTTGAGATACCTGTTTTCATCTGTATTTTGGTATAAAGTTTAAGGGACAAATGAAATATTTATTCATGTTGTCTCTCAGTTAAAACGAAGGTAGACGTGAAAATGGAAAAGACATTTGTGGAATGTTGAATGAACAACCCATGTATCTTCTAATTGTGTTTACAGACTAAGAAATGCATTTTAATTAGTTGTCACGTTGTTTTCTGTGTATAATAATCTCAGCCATTTGGAAAACAGCAGGAAGAACATGTTTCCCATTGCAATGTGGCATTTTGTTGTTTGAGGTGAAGTTATAAACCTCAAAAGAGAATTGTATTTGGCTGTGTATAACAGACAGTGGATTTCTGTGGCTTCATTGAATAGAATATATTTTCCTCACAGTCTGGGATTGGTATTCTTTGGTTCTAGATCCCTTCTTTCTTCTGTGGTCTCCTTATCATATGGGCTTTGTCTTCATGCTTGCTGCTTCATGGTCTCAAGATGGCTGTCCTTAGTTTCTTTTTTTTTAAAGATTTATTTTATTTATTTGAAAGTCAGAGTTAGAGAGAAAAGGAGAGGCAGAGACAGACAGACAGAGAGAGAGAGAGACAGAGAGAGACAGAGAGAGGAAGGGGGGGTGTCTTCCATCTGCTGGTTCACTACCCAGATGGCTGCAATGGCCAGAGCTGCACCAATCAGAAGCCAGGAGCCAGGAGCTTCTTCTGGGCCTCCCATGCAGGTGCAGGAGCCCAAGGACTTGGGCCATCTTCTACTGCTTTCCCAGGCTATAGCAGAGAGCTGGATAAGAAGTAGAGCAGTCAGGACTTGAACTGGTGCCCACATGGGATGCTGGCACTGCAGGTGGCAACTTTACCCACTGTGCCATAGCATGGACCCCTGCCCTTAGTTTCCCGTCAGAATTTCATGCAGAAGGAAAGAGGGAGGAGGGGCTGGCGCTGTGGCTCGCTTGGTTAATCCTCCACCTGCAGCGCCAGCATCCCATATGGGCTCCAGGTTCTAGTCCTGGTTGCTCCTCTTCCAGTCCAGCTCTCTGCTGTGGCCCAGGAAGGCAGTGGAGGATGGCCAAAGTGCTTGGGCCCGTGTACCTGCATAGGAGACCAGGAAGAAGCACCTGGCTCCTGGCTTCGAATTGGCGTGGCTCCAGCCGTAGCAGCCATTTGGGGGGTGAACCAACGGAGGGAAGACCTTTCTCTCTCTCTCTCTCTCTCTCACTGTCTAACTCTATCTGTCAAATAAATTAAAGAGAACGAGAGAACAGAAGGAAGGAAGGAAGGCAGGAAGGAAGGAAGAAAGGAAGAAAGGAAGAAAGGGGAATAGTATCTTTTAAGTCAGAATTCCAGACCAGCGAATGAGTGGATTATATTAGTGAAGCAACTAACTTTCCTTGAAATCCCAACAGATTTTGCTTGTTTCTTATAGTCGGGTCAGGGGTTATGTGGATGCTTATGCCTGTAAGGGAATCTGGGAATAAAGTCTTCTCCCCCAAAACTTAGCATTCTTTTAATAAGAAAGAACATGAGGGTGGATACTGGGTGGGCAGTTGGCAGTGCTGCCGTGAGAGACTTCTAAATGTTCATTATCGAGTTCAGTGAAATCCTGAACATTGAAGACACAGGGTACATGTTAGAAAAGGATCATCATTACTGATGTGGTCCCGTATTTGTATTTAAAATAGTCTTCTACATAACTTTGAATGCATTTTGCTAATTTCTTGAAAGATCTTATTTCATCAATTTGACCCCTTAGGGTTGCTGACAAATTGTCCTAGCAATTGGAGGAAAATAGCCTCTGTGGTTCTCTTGTTGCTTGCTTCTGTTTGCATTTAAGAAAAAAAAAGTGTTGTTTACTTGAAAGTCAGACTTAGAGAGAGAGAGAGAGAGAGAGAGAGAGAAGATGAGAATCTTCCATCTACAGGTTCGCTCCCCATATGGCTGCAATGGCCAAGGCTGGGCCAAGCAGAAGTCAGGAGCTTCATCTGGATCTCTGACATGGGTGGCAGGGGCCCAAGCATTTGAGCCATCTTCTGTTGCTTTTCCCAGGCCACCAGCAGGGATATGGATTGGGAGAGGAGCAGCTGGAACATGAGCCAGTACCCATATGGAATGCCAGCATTGCAGGTGGCTACTTTACCCAATAGGCCACAACACCAGCCATTCGGTTTACATTTTGGAGTTCTCTTTAGTCTGTGGCATTTTAAAAAGGCATATTTTAAAGCCTCTTGCTCATCTCTTTAGGAGTAGATAATATATGGTGTATAAATCTACTTATCCAGGCGCCTACCCTGACTGTTGGGTGCCAGGGTAATGTTAGCCCTTCCTAGAGTACAGAGGTTTTCACCATGAGTGAGGGTGTTAGCATTAAGTCATGTACGAGTATTATATTCTGGTTTTTTAAGAGTTATTGATTTATTTGAAAGGCATAGTTACAGAGAGGCAGAGGCACAGAGAAAGGTCTTCCACCCACTGGTTCACTCCCTAGATGGCTGCAATGGCCGGAGCTGCGCTCATTCAAAGCCAGGATCCAGAAGCTTCTTCCGGGTCTCCTACATGAGTGCAGGGGCCCAAGGACTTGGGCCATCTTCTACTGCTTTCCCAGGCCATAGCAGAGAGCTGGATTGGAAGTAAAGCAGCCGGGACTCCAACTATCGCCAATATGGGATGCTGGCACTGCAGGTGGTGATTTAACCCACTATGCTACAGTGCTGGTCCCAAGTATTATATTATTCATAGTTTCTCTTAATTTTGTTATTAAAAGTCAATGTGGTAGCCAGCACCACGGCTCACTTGGCTAATCCTCTGCCTGCGGTGCCGGCACCCCAAGTTCTAGTCCCAGTTGGGGCACTGGTTCTGTCTCAGTTACTCCTCTTCCAGTCCAGCTCTCTGCTGTGGCCCAGGAGTGCAGTGGAGGATGGCCCAAGTGCTTGGGCCTTGCACCCACGTGGGAGACCAGGAGAAGCACCTGGCTCCTGGCTTCAGATCGGCACAGCACGCCGGCCGCAGCGCACCAGCTGTAGTGGCCATTTTGGGGGTGAACCAACGGAAAGGAAGACCTTTCTCTCTGTCTGTCTCTCTCATTGTCCACTCTGCCTGTCAAAAAAAAAAAAAAGTCAATGTGAATAGAAGTTCTAGAATTTTCTCCTGGGCTCCCATATGTCTCATCTTTGGATCATCTAGATAGACCCTTGGTATACATCCCACACTTTGGAGATGCCTGGGCTAGAGGTTGGGATGATTATATAAGCACCATTTAAAAAGTGTCAGGGTAGGAGACATTACTGGCTCTTTGGCTGTGGAGACTGCCCATTCAACAATGAACTGAGAAATTCCTGCCAGGTGCTGTACTATACACTAGGAAGAGAGAGACAATTCAGTTAGCCCCTGCCCCTGGTAAGTGCCTGACTTAATGAGGAAGAGTGAAATGCAAATGAGAAATTGCTAATGGTGTGCAGGGAGACACAGTACAAAATGTTCAGAGGCCCTTACCTTCTGCACTTCTTTGTTGCCTTCCTAATTGTCTCAGATCTGACCACTGCTTTTAATTGCAACTCTTCTGCACCATCCCTCCCTCCCCATTCTCCTTACTGTAGTATTTTTTTGATACCCTCATGAACCATAACATTCTATGCAGTTGAATTATTCATGGTGTTTGTTTTTATTATCTGTCTTTTCTCGTGAGAATATTAGATTCCTAAGGCAAGGATATTTGTCTGTTTTGTTCACTCATATGTCCCAACTCCAGCAACTCTTTGTTGTGAAAAATTTTAAAAGGGATATGCGTGTTCTAGAGAAGGGACATCATAACATCATACACAAAAGTATGGAGGTAAGAAGGAGGCCAGTGTGTTGGGAAAATATGTGTGGTTCAGTGTGGTTGAAACTAGGGAAGATGGTGCGCAGTGAAAGATGAGTCTGGAAAATTGAGGAAAATGATGAAGCCCCTTCTATATATTGTTTGTCATTGGAGAATTTCCAGCAGCAAAAGTGCCTAAAAAACTGAACAAAAGAGAACTGACTCACATAGAACACTGAAAATTTTACTTCCTTTTTTCAACTCCTTTGTGCTTGTCCAAAGTATGTCAGCTGAGGAAGGCCTTTGGATGAGGCTTGGGAGAAGTTCCTGAAAATCTGGATGAGGAAACATGTTGCTTTTGTTTTTATCACCCAACACAGTTGTTCAAGAAATGTATACAGAGATAAATGAAAGCATGAACTTGCTAAGCAGTTTCTAGACAACTCCAGAAGTTAAAAGAAAGATACTTAGTTGTTGTTAATTTCTGTCCCCTTTGGAATTAGTTTTTGCTGGTGTGAATGCCCCCTGAGTGTGTTTGTTGATAATGTCTGTGATTCCTTTCTGTTGTTGTTTTGTGATAAAGAGCAGGAGCTTTGGAGTAAAGTCAACTTGAATTTGAATTCTGGCTCCATTGCCTATGGCTTAGTCCATTTGTGCAGCTCTAATGAAGTGCTTGAGACTGTTCTATAAATAATAGAAATTTCTTTTTCATAGTCCTCGAGGCTGGGAAATCCAAGATCTAAGAGCCAGCAGGTTCAATGTCTGGTGAAGGCTCTCATCTTTGTTTCCAAAGTGTGCCTTGAATGCTGTGTCCTCACATGATGGAAAGGGTGGAGGGGGAAAGTGTCCAAGTAGCCCTTTGCAAGGTACTAATCCATCCTGAGGGCAGAGCCCTCATGGTTTAATCGTTTCACAAAAAGCCTTCACCTTTCTTTCTTCTTAAAAATACTTATTTATTTGAAAGCGAGGGAGATAAGAAGTGTGTGTGTTTGTGTGTATGTGTGTGTGGGAGAGAGAGAGAGAGAAAGAGAGAGAGAGAATGAATCTTCCATCTACTGGTTCACTTCACAAATGGCCTTAATAGGGCTAGTCCAGGCCAAAACCAGGAGCCTGGAACTCCATCCAGCTCTCTCACATTGGTGACAGGGCCTAAACACTTGGACCATCTTCTGATGCTTTCCAGGCACATTAGCAGGAAGCTGAATCAGAAGTGGAGCAGCCAGGACTCAAACCAGCATCCATATGGGATGCTGGTATTGCATGTGGTGGCTTTACCCCCATGCCTTTTAATACCACCACACTGGGGATTGTTTTAATGTAAATTTGGGGGGGGGGCACCATCACTCAAATCACAGGAATCTACTAGTTGTATGACTTTAAATTAGTTATTTAACCTGAGTCTTACTTTGTAATATAAGGTTGTCAATACATAACTGTCTAAGAGTATTCAAGGATTAAATGAGATAGTATATGAAAACATTTTTAATAAGCATTCAATAAATAGGTACTAGCTTTTTATATTAAGGAGGAGGAATGAGGTGTTTGGGTCCTCCTTAATAAGCTTACATAGGATTGGGAAGCACTGATGGTTTCATTTGGTTTAGCCAAAACCAGAGTAAAACAAACATGGTCCATTCCATTACTTAATGAGTCAATAAACATTTCCTTTGTGCCAAGCAATATTAGTGGAAATGCAAGCCCAGCAGTATAATTACGGAAATGATGCAGTTTTCCAGTGATCTGTAATGACCCAGTGTACCATGTAGTGCATTCCTTATGCATCCTGATGTTTTGGGGTGAGGGCTAATGAAGAGAGCCGCACAGATCATAATGATAATAGCAAGGTCAAGGTTGTGGGTTTGCTGCCTGAAACAACCAATTACTGTGATTTAAGGAAAAGGCCTGCCTTTTGATTCCAGAGAAACCAGATGGTTGAAAATGACCCATAACATGAAGCAGAGAAAGAGTGACTTCTTGCTCCTGGAAAGGTCCTCAAGGTTCCTGTCCTGCTGGAGCTTCAGTAATGTCAGCTGCAGTTTTGAATCCTGCTAAGTGCTTTCCAGGTGTCGTCCTGCTGTATGTGCAAACAGCAGTGTAGGTCTGCTGTACCCCTTTGCTTCTTCAGAAAAGTGAGGAATCTTGTCCTTATTCGTTGAAGAGCAAGTGGTGGAGTTGGGATTTGAACCTATGCTTCTCCAGACTGAGTCATAACCTCTAGCTACCAGAGCTGCTGCAGACTGCAGCTCCACTGTGTTTACAGCTTCGTTAGTGAAGGAGAGGCCACTTCCTTAACACGGATCCCTGAAGACGTAAGATGGATGTTTTTCTTGGTGTCCAGTGTCTAATGAGCATTAAATGTTAGCAGAATCATTTGTGGAAGTGATTCAAGCAACCATCTATTGAATGAGCTCAGTAGTAGTCTGTTTTCTTGTTATTTTATTTGTTCATTCAAATGAACCTTATAAAAACTTACATGTACTCATCATCATGTACTTCACTGAGAGAGTGGAAAAAAGGATTTATCTAATTAGTTAATTTTACTTACTCTTTTTAATGGAAGTTTGGGTATACTATGCATGATTTATGTGTCATAGATCTCAAATAAATTTTAAAATTTCCACTTTCAGGCAAATACACTTATAATAAAATAAGAACTTTAAAAAAATCAATGAAGTGATCATTTTTGGGTCATAGCTGCAGTTAAGATACCCCAAAAGTCAGATTACTCCAGTTACAATTCCTCCTGGACATTAAGTCGAGTATTCTGGGCAGTGGCACTAGTCCTTTCAGATTTATTCCAGATTATTTTACAGCTGATAACACTCTGTGATCCAAAAAGTCCAAGCCATCAGATAGTCCTAAAAGTCCTGGGCAATAAGTTTGATTCTTCCATGGATCACTTAGCTTTACATTGTTCCCCGATCTTAACCTGCCTTCACCCCTCAGCAGACACTGTCTACATGTTGAGTTTTATTGGTCTCACAAGGTTCTGGGTGAAACAGAATGAGTTGTTCAAACAGACTTATTACTTATCCCTTCCCTCCCAACTTGAACACTTTGTTAGCAAATGCAGCAACCACTCTTAGAGAGAAAATGACATCAGGAAATTCGAAAATGTATACCATGTGCTAGAACTTGGCCTTTTGTTTATTTAAACATTGTTCAACCTAAGTGTAAAACACACTGCTAGGGCCCTTTTAATTTTTTTTGTTAGATTTTAATTCAACTATAAAGACAATTCAAGTGAGAAACTTTAGTACACTGATTTTGTTCTTTGAGTCATTGCACTGTAATTAGCTGGGTTGAGTCTTAAATGCAGCAGCAGAACATCTTTCTTGTCTGTTTATGTCAAAAAAAAAGGCTAATGAGCACTTATCAAAAAGATGAACATTTTTTCATTAGATTAACTAAAATCAAAACAGATTTATAATGTACTATTATGTTTCAGCTTGGAATAAATTGAGTAAAATAGCTAGTATCTTCACAGCTTCTCGAGAATCTGCGTGGCAGAATCCACCTCCCCCGCTCCCTCCCCCATGCACTTAGGCTTCAAGAAAGTGCCCATTTAAGGTGACTTTCTTTGTGGCATCAAGGCATATTCCCAAAGGGTTTGGAATGGCCTCAATTGTAAAATCTGAATATCTCTGAAGCAGATGTCACTGTTGATTTCCTTTGGATTCTGTCAGGGTGCTTTGCTGCCCAAGAATGTAGTTCTTTAGAATTGTTTTTAAAAATGACTTACTCTGCTTCTCATAGCAGTCTGTGAAATGCCGCCTGTGCTCGGCATCCACAGGGCTGTCTTTTATCTTGAGGTTCCTACGGTGTCCATGTGGATCAGCATTAGCATTATCAAAAGATGTGGCTGGTGAAAGCCAATTGCTTAGGACAGTTTATGATAAAAACAGAGAAGTTTCTTTTTATTTTAAGTGTCACCAGTATGGTAGGTTATTTTCAGATCATCAAGGACTCTACTCATCAGTCGTTACTTACTCTTCCTATATGTGTGCAGCAGTTGTGTAGTGTTCAATGATATGAAGATACCACTCTTTATCATTATGCTGATAAGTCTTTGTGTTGTTTCCAGTTTGGGACAATTATGAACAATGCTGCTGTGGATATTCTTGTATGTCTTTTGGTGCATGTAGACAGGCATTTCTACTAGTTCTATACCAATAGAAATAGGATATGGGTGTACAGTTTTAGGAGGTACTGCCAGATAGATTTCTAGATTGTATATACCAACCTGTGCTCCCACCAGCAGGATGCTAAAGTTCTAGTTGCTCTACCGCCTTACCAACATTTAATAAAATGTTAGTCATTTTGAGGGATTAAAAAGATAATTATGGTTTTAATTTGCATTTCCTTGATGAGTGTTTAAACCATTTATTATACTTATTGACCATTTGCATATTCTGTTTCATTAAGTGCCTATTCAAGTCTTCTAAAAACTTACTTATTTGAACAGAGAGAGAGAGACAGACAAACAGGCAGATAGAGACGGGGTGGGGGCGGAGGGTAGAGAACCTCCATCCGCTGGTTTATGTCCTAAATGCCCACAACAGGTTTGGCTGGCCTGGGCCAAAGCCAGGAGCCAGGAACTCTCTCTGGGTCTCCCATGTCGGTGGTCAGGGACCCAAGTACCTCAGTCCTCACCTGCTGCCTCCCAGGGTGTGCATTAACAGTAAGCTGGAATAGGGAGTGCGACTGAGATTTGAGCTGAGACACTGGTGTGGAACATGGGCACCCCAGGCAGCGTCTTAACTGATATGCTAAATGCCTGCCCCATGTTTTTTTTAAGATGGGTTTTCTTTTTTTTTACTGATTTATAAGAATTATTTATATATTTTGGATATGAGCTTTTGGTTGGATATTGATATTGTAAACCTTATTAGTGTCTTGATAAACAGAAATTTTTAATTTTAAGGAAGTTTGATTATCAATATCTTATTGTTTGTATGATTTTTAATGTTGAAAAATTAAAATTGTATATATTTAATATGTATGCGAAAACTTCAAAAAGATTGTGGAAAAAATGGAATTAAAAGGTAAGTTTATTTTGCTGCAAGCAGTTTTGAAATCCATACATACTTCTTTTTCATCACTTGCATTTTCACGAATGTTTTCAGGAGCCCTCATGTAATACAAGGTTTTGAAGTATGCATACATTGTGGAATGGCTAAATTAGCTAACTAATAGTGCATTACCTCACATACTTACTATTTTCTATGCTGAGAACATTTAAAATCTACTCCCTAAGTAGTTTTCAAGATTGTAGTAAATTAACTAAAATCACCATATTGTACATCAGAATGTTGAATATAGTCCTCCTATTTAACTTAATTTTTGTATACTTTGACAAGCATCGTCACCATGCTGTAAGTGGTTTTTGTATTCTGTATTAAGAGGTTATTCTGTGCACCCCAATGTTAAGGATGTACTCTATGTTACTTTCTAGGAGCTTTTTAATTTTTCCTTTTACATTTAGGGGCACGATTCATACAACATTGACTTGTTACATACTCTGAGGTGCGATGAAGTTTCACTGAAAGTAGTATTAAAAATATCATTCTTTTCCTCCACTGTATACCAGTGACATTTGTTTCATAAACTAGGTGCTCTTACAGGAGTGACTGTATTTTTTAGATTTTCTTTTTTTTTCCCACAGGCAGAGTGGATAGTAAGAGAGAGAGACAGAGAGAAAGGTCTTCCTTTTTGCCGTTGGTTCACCCTCCAATGGCCGCTGCGGCTGGCGCATCGTGCTGATCCGAAGCCAGGAGCCAGGTGCTTCTCCTGGTCTCCCATGCAGGTGCAGGGCCCAAGCACTTGGGTCATCCTCCACTGCCTTCCTGGGCCATAGCAGAGAGCTGGCCTGGAAGAGGGGCAACCGGGATAGAATCCGGCGCCCCAACCGGGACTAGAACCTGGTGTGCCAGCGCCGCAAGGCAGAGGATTAGCCTGTTAAGCCATGGCGCTGGCCTAGATTTTCTATTCTATTCCATTGATATGATATATTTTCTTTTTGTATGCTAATATCACCATTTCAATTACCCTTCACTTTATAATGAACTTTATATTTGGTAATGTAAGTTATTAAACTTTGTTCTTTCTCATGTTTGTTTTGGCTTTTCTAAGTTTTTTGCCTTTCCTTAAGTTCATTTTATAGATTTTCCTAGAAAGCTAATGTTTTTTATTGGGATTACATTGAATCTATAGATAATTTGGAGAGAACTGACATCATCACAATACTTACTTTTCCAGCCCATAGATATGGTATATCCCTCCATTTATGTAGATTTTCCTTACTTTTTCTAAGGAATATTTTGTAGTTTTTTGGTGTACATCTCTTTTACATTTGTTATGTTAATTTTTATGTAGCTGTTACTTTTGATGCTACATTTCTTAGGTAGCTTACAGTGTTGTAATTAAAATGGTGTTATTTAAAAGTTCAAGTTTCCAGGGCCGGTGCTATGGCGCAGCAGATTAATGCCTTAGCCTGAAGTGTTGGCATCCCATATGGGCACCGGTTCTATTCCCGGCTGCTCCTCTTTCGATCCAACTCTCTGCTATGGCCTGGGATAGCAGTAGAGGATGGCCCAAATCCTTAGACCCCTGCACCCACGTGGGGGTCCCAGAAGAAGTTCCTGGCTCTTGGCTTCGGATTAGCATAGCTCTGGCCGTTGCGGCCGATTGGGGAGTGAACCTTTGGATGGAAGACTTCTCTCTCTCCCTGCCTCTCCTCTCTCTGTGTAACTCTGACTTTCAAATAAATAAATAAATCTGTAAAAAAAAAAGTTCAAGTTTCCAATTTTTAGTTAGTGTACAGAAACAATTTTAAACTATGATATCTGTATCCAATAACTTTGATAAATTTACTTTTTAGTTCTTAGCTATTTATTTTGAGTATTTTATGTACATAATCGTATCATCTGTGAACAATGACTTTTTTCTTTAAAATTAAAAAAAGAATTTTAATTTATTTTTCTACAATACAGTGCGATTTTTAATAGAAGTGATTGCAGCCATCCTTGTCTCACTCCCAGTTGTAGGGAGAGGAAACTTTAACATTAATATATTTACTATAGATTTAAAAAGATATTCTTTATTAACAGTTTTCCTTTATTAAAGATTTCTCTTTATTCCTAGCTAAGATTTGTTAAAATTTTGAGTGAATATTGCACTTCATCAAATGCTTTTTTCTGAGTCTATTTAATGACCATGAGTGGTTAATGGGGGAAATTACATTGATTTATTTTCAAATGTAAAATAAGCCTGTATTTTATTGTAAGTTGGTTAAGATTTAATCTTATAAATATTTATATCACAAAATTTGATATGCTGATATTTTTGTTTGATTTTACCAAATTTTTACACCTTTGTTCTTGAGAGAATAGCCTATTTTGTTGCAATAGTTTTTCTTGATCAATAAGTTTTAGTATCAAAGTTGTATGAGCCCCCTAATACAAGTTCAAAAGTAATTTCATTTTATCCACTCTTTGAAATAAGTTGTATAAGATTGTTGTTAGCTCTTAAACTATTTAAAGAATTCACTGATGAATTCCATTGGGGCTGGAAGTTTTCTTTCTGGGTAGGAGTTTAATCACTGAATGTCATATATTTAATGGAAGATGGCAGTTTCTATTTTCTGTTTCTTTTCATGTCAGCTTTCATAAGTTAGATTTTCTAAAATGAATTGTCCATGTCATCTAAATCATAAAATTTATTTGTCTAAATTTATTCATAATACCTCTTGTTAGTGCCTGTCAAATCTCTAGCGATATCCTACTTTTAATTTCTTATATTAATAATTTGTGCCTTCTTTCTTTATAGTCTTACTGGGGTTTTATCAGTTTTGTTCATTTTTTTCCCAAGACCCACCTTTTGATTTTTCTGTATTTCTCCATTACTAAGATTGGCAAAATATGGCAAATGGGTCAAATCTATCCCCTTACCTGTTTTTTTTTTTTTTATAAATTTGATTTTATTGGAACATAGCCAAAGCCATTCATTCATTTATGCATCTAATATGCTTGCTTTTGTATTACAATGGCAGAGTTGAATAGTCACGACAGATTTTATGGCCCACAAAGTCTAATATTTTTATCATTTGTCCCTTTACAGAAAATGTTTGCCTATTTCTGTTCCATTATATATGTATCTTTTTTCTATTTCACTGTTTTTTGTCTATATCTTTATTACTACTCTGTTATACTTTCTTTGAATTTATTTTTCTATTTCTTTCATGCTTATTGAGGTGGATCTTCAGATCATTGTTGGTCATCTCATATTTTCACTTCCCCATTACATTTTCTCTAAGACAGATTAATTGTATGTCGCAAGTTTTTGTATTCATATTGAAACCGTTTGCTTATTGACCTTGTGATTTCTTTAATTCATGGATTATTTACAGATGTTTAAAACTGATTTTTCAGGTATTTGGAAATTTTAAAACAGTTTTATTATTTATTTACTTATTTATATATTTATTTGAAAGACAGAATAATAGGAGATGGGGTTAGATGGGGAGGGGGAAGGAAGGATCTGTCTGTTGACCTAATCCCCAAATGCCCCAACAGCTGAAGCTAGGGCAGACCAAAGCCAAGAGCCAGGAGGAACTCCACCTGGGTCTCCCGTGGGTGGCAGGACCCAAGTGCTTGGCCCATCCTCTGCTGCCTGTCAGCTGTATGAGCAGGCAGCTGGATCAGAAGCAGAGATGGGACTTGCTCCCAGGCACTCCAACTTGGAATGCAGTTTAGTACACTATACCTCAACAGCTGCTCCTGGGAATTTTTAAAGTGCTTTGTTGTTGTGGATATTTAGATTAATTTCATCGTGATCAGAGATCATACCTTGATTTTAATTCTTTGAAGTTTCTTGTGATTTTGGCCCATATTTTGGTAACTGTTCCAAATGTGCTTAAAAATAATATGTATTCTACAGTTGTTGGGTGCTAATTTTTTTTTTTTTTTGATAGGCAGAGTGGACAGTGAGAGAAAGAGAAAGAGAGAAAGGTCTTCCTTTTCTGTTGGTTCACCCCTCAATGGCCGCTGCAGCTGGCGCACCGTGCTGATCCAAAGGCAGGAGCCAGGTGCTTCTCCTGGTCTCCCATGCAGGTGTAGGGGCCAAGGACTTGGGCCATCCTCCACTGCACTCCCGGGCCACAGCAGAGAGCTGGACTGGAAGAGGAGCAACCGGGACAGAATCTGGTGCCCCGACCGGGACTAGAACCCTGGGTGCCGGCGCCGCAGGTGGAGGATTAGCCTGTTGAGCCTCAGCGCCGGCCCGGGTGCTAAATTTTGTTAACCACATCATTCTAATTTTCTTTTTTTTTAAGGGTTTACTTGTTTTGTTGCAAGGCAGAGTGACATAGAGAGAGGGAGAAACAGAGAGAAATCTTTTGTCTGCTACAGATGACCACAATGACAGTGGCTTGGGCAGTTTCAAAGCCAGGAGCCCAGAACTCCAACTGGGTCTCTCACGTAGGTGACAGGGGCCCAAGTACTTGGGCCATCTTCCACTGCCTCCCCAGGCTCATTAACAGGGAGCTAGGTCAGACGTGGAGCAGCCAGCACTTGAACCTGCACTCCTATATGGGATGTTGGCATTGCAAGCCATATTGCTTCACTATAATGCCCCTCCCCTAATTTTCTGTATTAAGACTTACTTATTTGAAAGGCAGAGTGGTAGGTTGAGATAAGATCTTCCATCCACTGGACCACTTCCCCAAATGCCTGCAACAGCTTGGGCTAGGCCTTCATGCACTGCCTCCCAGGAAGCTGGATGGGAAGCAGAGAAGCCATAACTTGAACCAATACTCTGATATGGACTGCAAGCATCCCAAAGCAGTAGCTGAACCTGCTGCACCACACCTGCCCATCGGTATTTCGGTTAATTTATTTTCTGGCTGTTCATTTTGCTGAGTGGGGTGTGTTAAAGCTGCCCATTGTGATTGGGAATTTGTTCCACCTTTGGTTTTGTCTGTTTGAAGCTATGCTATGAAATCTTCATGTTGAATTGACCTTCCTTATCAAAAGTCTCTCTTTGAGATGCAGTGACCTTCTTGCCTTAAAGGTTCATATTGATACTCCCAGGCTCAGACTAACCTAGAAGGTTTATTTTAATCTTTCTCCTTTCTACAAGTATTTGTGAGTCCTTTCTCCAGACAAGAAACCAGGCCCGTTCTGTGTTCATTGTATATACCTATTTGCTTAGGCTTAGGTTCACAGAAAGCTGATTCAGAATTGCTAACCCTATACCTGTAAAAAAACAGCTTCCAGAGATAACTTAGTTTTCTGCTGGCTGACAGGTGATATTCACAGAAAACCTTGATCAAGGCCAGTCAAGGTCAATCAAAGGTTTGTCTTCATTCTAAAGGAGTAGCCCTTCCGGGGACCCAGCTCTTCATGAGTATTCATGATTAGATTACTTTCTTGGAATAAATCTCTAGCAGCAGAATTGCTGGGTCAAAGTGCCAAGGAGAACAATCAGATCCTTTGCCCACTTTTATTTTTTAAATATTTATTTATTTGAAAGGGAGAATTACAGGGGAGAGAGAGAGAGAAAGAGAGAGAGAGATCTTCCATTTGCCAGTTAACTCCAAAAATGGACACAACAGCTGGGGCTGGGGCTGGGCCAGGCTCCTGGAACTCCATCCAGGTCTTCCTATGAGTGCAGGGGTCCAAGCACTTGGGCCATCTTCCACTATTTTCCCAGGCACATTAGCAGGGTGCTAGAAAGGAAGTGCAGCAACTGGGACTTGACCTGATGCCTGTATTAGGATGCTAGCATCATGGGCGGCACCTTAACCCAGTGTGCCACAATGCTGGCCCCTTGCCACTTTTTAATTGGATTATTCTTTGTATGTTTTATTTATAAAGGTTTTTTTTTACTAGATCATCATCATGTGTGTGACTTGTAAATATTTTTTCCCATTCTGTGACTGTCTTTTTCTTGCCAGTCTCCCTGAGGTTATTGTCCTCCTCCTGGCAGCCCTGAAAGCTAACTTCTATATCTTCAGCAATATGAGACTCCTCGTAACCCCATAGGCTTTGTGCCTCATAACGATTATTTTCTCTGGTTTCTTGGTCTTATTCTGAGCAGGTGCAGCTTAGGAGTCAGCAGGTGCCTCGAGAGGAGGCTCACTTCTCTGCGGCTTATTTTTTTCTAGAATGGTGGCCTCTCCATTTTTTGTCTCCTTCCAACACTGCAAACCCACCACAAGCTCTGGGTGGCTGCTATGTATTCAGCTTTTACTCCCCACCTGATGAGTTGGTGAAGATCTTGTTAAGAAACGGCCGTGGCAAGTGCAGAGCTCACTTAGTATGTCACCCTGTCCCCAGGTTGCAGTCTGTGAAATACTGCTGTCTTGATGACTTCTGGGTGCCTTACAACAGCTCTCCATTTATGCTTTACTTAGCTTTTGTAGCCGTTCTCAAGCAGAGCAGTTATTCCGATACCAGTTATTCCATCATAGCTAGGAGCAGCAGTCATCTTTCCACTTAGCACATGTCATTAAATTTGTATGGAAATGAGAGAACACAGTCAAATTGACAAAGCGTTTTAAAATTGACAGGGAAATTGGCTTGCTCCTACACTGCAGAGGAGGGGATAAATTGGTACTACCTTTCTGGAGGACATTAATTTATATCAAAAGCCGTAACAATTCATTTGCCCTTTGACCCAGCAATTCTGCTTCTGGAGATTTTTTGCAAGAAAATAATCATGAATATATACGGAAATTTATTTTTAAAGATTTCCACCCCATGACCAAAATTGGAATCAAAACCCTAAATATGCAATCATAGGGAATGTGTTAGATGGTGATGTTTTAAAGCAATGAATATAATGGAATTTAGTGTTACAGATGATGTAGAAGAGTATTTAAACCTATTAATGATCTGTTGTTAAGAGCGAGAGATTAAAAAACAACACATGCATTATGAACTCCTTTAAAAGTGCATATGCATTTATATAAGACTATAATAATTCACATGGAAGTGTTATAGTGGGTAGTATTGAGCTGTTGGATTTTTTTCTTCTTGTTTATGCATATTTAAAATTTTTTCTACAGGGTGTGCAAGTTTTGTAAAAAATTTACTGTTGGCAGTCCTAGTTGATAAAGTTTCCTGGCAAACATTTTATTTTATACTGGAGGCCTGGGCTCTGTTTTTAAAGATTTATTTATTTATTTCAAAAGCAGAGTTACAGAGAGAGAGAGAAGGAGAGATAGCGATCCACTTATTCCCTCCCCAGATGGCCACAATGGCCAGACTGAAGCCAGGAGCCAGGAGCTTCATCTGGGTTTCCAATGTAGATTCAGGGACCCGAGTACTTAGGCCATCTTCCACTGTTTTCCCAGGTACATTAGCAAGGAGCTGTGTGGGAAACAACTGGAAGACAAGCTGGTACCATATGGGATGCCGGTGTCACAGGCAGTGTCTTTTAACAGTTACATCATTGTGGTGGTCCCCTGAGCCCTACTTTTATACCCTTAGTAATTTTGCAGATCTCATTAGAAGCAGCACCCTCCTTGGGAATATTTTGTGGAACAAAAGGCCTCCCTAGAGCTGAAGGTTAAATTCCCATAGCCACGTTCAAAGGCTTCACCTGTTTCTGGCAGGATGTGGTGAAACCTCAGTGAGGAGTCTTTGTACAAAGTAAAAAAGGATTGCAGCAAACACCTGGATAGGAAGAGAAGATTTATTTCCTATGAGAATATCCTTTTTGAAATCACTGGTCAAAACTCAATGCAGGGCCGGCGCCATGGCTCAAAAGACTAATCCTCCGCCTTGCGGCGCTGGCACACCAGGTTCTAGTCCTGGTTGGGGCACCGGATTCTGTCCTGGTTGCCCCTCTTCCAGGCCAGCTCTCTGCTATGGCCAGGGAGTGCAGTGGAGGATGGCCCAAGTGCTTGGGCCCTGCACCCCATGGGAGACCAGGAGAAGCACTTGGCTCCTGCCTTTGGCTCAGCACGGTGCGCCGGCTGCGGCGGCCATTGGAAGGTGAACCAACGGCAAAAGGAAGACCTTTCTCTCTGTCTCTCTCTCTCACTGTCCACTCTGCCTGTCAAAAAAAAAAAACAAAACAAAAAACAACAACAACAACAACAACAACTCAATGCAGGTGCTTTGGTAAAACTAAGATGAAGATTTCTGAAGAACATTCTTATGCATTGTTGCTTTTTTTCTCCAAGGTACTTTCTAAGCCCACAATCACTAGTGATGATCTCTTGGGTTTCAAGGCTGCTTCCTAAGAATGCCTGTTACTTTGCCACCTCATCAAAGAACCAGAGAGTTGAAGATTGGCGGCGGCGGCAGGAGGCCTATGGGTACTTCTTACCCATCCAGACAAGATGGCAAGATAACGACCAGTATGGCCACGTGAACAATGTTGTGTACTACAGCTACTTCGACACCATTATCAACCACTATCTGATCAGGTAGGCTTGGGTTCTGCTGCTGTGGACCCCCTGGCTGCCCTCAGCTGGCAGTTGCTGTGGGCTGTCCTGGCAGGGAGATTGCTCTTCTTCCCTCTGCTGGTGTACCTCTTTGTTGAGCAGACTGAACTTCAGACTATTCGATGGAACAGAAGGAGCAACATGTGGGTGAGGAGCGTGCTACCCCGCTGCTCCTGCAGTCTAGGATGTGTCTGTATCTTGATCCTTTGCACTAAATTGTCAGCAAATGTGCAGGATTTGAATCTCAAATATTCACCTACAGAACAAACGACTCTGAGCAACTTGAGTACACATTAACATCAACCCTCAAGGCCTTTTGGTGAGAGAAGCAGCTGCTTCTCCCCCAGGAGGGTACATAAGTGGGAAGAAAGAGAGGGAAAATGTAAAGCTGGTTTCTCATGTCCTCTGAGTGCCCTGGTTGCACGACTGCCATCTGATAGGTATGTTCACAAAATTGGTTGGTATATATTTGGTTAATTTAGTTCTCTGTGAAAGATTGTGTGCTACATGGAGATTTGCTGCACCTTGCATTAGCTGTGACATTTTGAGCAAATTTTTTAACCTTGTTGAGCCTTCTATAAAAATAACTCACATGTATTGGGAGCTTTCTCTAGCACTGTGAAGCATTTTGCACATAATTTCTTGCTTACACCAAGACGGCTCTATGAGAAGGTAGCAGAGACTGTCAGTGCCTTGCCTTCACCTCCCTGCCTGAACCCTCAGAACACACCGACCAGTCAGCTGTCAGCATCAGCATGCATTTGCAAAGGACTTTCTCTGGCCACAGGAGCCCTTTATGCAAGCAGACCAGCAGTGCTGAGGACTTGATGCCCCCTTAGGAGCAGCCTTCAAGCACTGGCTGATGGGAGCTGGTGTGTAAATACTCCAGCCTCCTCCCCCTTGGGAGGTGACTCTAAAGTGCTGACTTTCCACAGACTTCCAGGCTTCTCTAGTTTGTTTATGCTCCAGTTGCCCAGATTGGTAGCTGTTTTCTTAAAAAAATATGAAATAAAATTTACAAAATATCGAATCCAATATTTTAACCACTTTAAGGTATACAATTAAGTGAGCTGTAATATATTAATAATATTACAATTACCAAATTCCAGAATTTATAAAAGAAAAGACATCGAATATCTTTAGTCACTCTCAAGTCCTCTCTCTTCCCATCCCCTAGCAACCACTACACTACTTTCTATCTCTGTGGATTTACCTGTTCTATTTCTTATATTTAATATATTTTGCAACCTTTTTTTGTCTAATTTTCTTTACTTAGCATGATGTTTTCAAGGTTTGTCCATGTTCTAGCATGTATCAGTCCTTCATGCCATTATGTGGCCAAGCAGCATTCTTCTGTGTGGATTTGACATATTCTATTTATTCATCAGTGGACATTTGGACTGTTTGTACTTTTGGCTATTATAAATAATGCTACCATGAACACTTTGCTTTTGTGTGGACACCTTTCAATTCGCTGGAGTATATATCTAGAATGATATATACTGGGTCATATGGTAACTCTATACTTAATTGAGGAACTATCAAACTATTTTCTACAATGGCTGTGCCATTTATATTCCCAACATCAGTGTATGCAAGTTCCAAATTCTTCACATCCTTGTCAACACTTGTTATTGTCTTTTTGATTGCCACCATCCTGTTGTATGGGAAGTAGCATCTCCTTTGGTTTAGATTTACATTTCTCTGATAATTCATGGCATCGAGCATCTTTTCATGTGCTTCTTCTTAGCCTGTGGTATATATTCTTGGGGAAAATGTCTATTCACATTCTTTGCCTGCTTTTTAATGGGGTTGTCTTTTTGTTTTTGATTTGTAAAAGTTTTTTTTTTTATAATTCTGTATATTAGATTTTATCATCTATATGATACATAGCTATTTTTTCCAATTCTGTGGGTTTTCTTTTCACTTTCTTGTTAGTCCCTTTTGATACACAAAAGTTTTTAATTTGGATGACAAGTGCTGTATAGGTTCCTTTCCTTTCCTTGCTTCCAAAGAAGTGTTTCATCAGGGGTTTAATCTACTATGAGTGTCATTCAGAATGCAGCTTTTCTACGTTAGGGAAATTAAATTTCATCCTTTTTTCTTTTTCAAAGAGATGGATATAGCAACCTTTGCTTTGAGAGTCCTGTGTCTCTCTTGTGTGCTGTGTGATCCTCAGTTTTCATACTAATTTTACTTTTTGTGTGTTTGACAGTAATTCCTCTAGAAATGGCTCATACTTGCTTATGAGTAATAAGCTATCTTTTTTGGCACTCATTTTAGCTTTTGGGAGCATGTTTACTTTATACTCTGCAACCAAGAGCATAAAGTGAAAACTGTATTTGAGGTTATTTGTAATTGCCCATCATTTGTCATGTAGGAAACTGGATCATGAATTTTCCAAATCAGAGCCATACTTAGAAATGATACTCTTTGTGCTCTCTTTGAGTTGCCTTTTTATTTTTAAAGATTTGTTTATTTATTTATTTGAAAGGAAGAGCAATAGAAAGGGGAGAGGGACACACACACACACACACGTAGATATCTTCCATCTGCTGGTGCATTCCCTAAATTCTCATATGCCCACAATAGTCAGGGGTCTGGGCCAGGTTGAAGCCGGGAGCCAGGAACTCCAATCTCATCTCTTAAATAGGTGGGGCCCAAGTACTGGGCTGTCTTCCCATTGCCTTCCCAGGCACATTCGCAGGAAGCTGGACTGGAAACAGAGGAGCTGAGACTCAAACCAGCTTTCTGATAAGGGATGCTGGTGTTTCAAGCAGGGGCCTCATCCACTGCACCACAGTGCCTGCCCCTGGGTTGCCTCTTGAGTCACCTCAATCCCACTGAGACCTAGCAGTGTTTGATTTTTGGCTTTTAAATATCTTGCCTTCATGCACGGAGCCTCTGGGAAGGTTGTGTGCAGTTAATGATGGTTGGCTTTTTATCCAGTGGAGATTGCATCTGTGAGGTCCTCATTTGCTATGAACTGCATCGCTCATCACCAGTATTGATGGGGCTTGGCAGCGTGGGAGGAAGGATGCCTGCCAGAGTCACGGCCTGTCTCAGGTAGAAGTCTTCAGGTGTTAGCACACATTGGCTCTCACAACACTCTGCCTGCTGTGCCTCAGGACTTCCTGGATATGATTTTGTAAAGAAAATGGATTTACTTTAAACATTTTTTGGGAGATGGGAGGATTACTCAGTAGCTTGCATGTGAACTATGCTGGCACCACGTGAAGGGTTGGGGGCATGGGAAGCCCAGGTAGGGAGTGGCGACGTCGCCCCATTTCGCTTGTGTGAAGCAATGAGAGGAGAAGCCCCCAGAGTGTGCATCCCAGCCCAGGGCTGCACTGTGGCTGCAGCCCCCTTCCAGCTTGGCTTTGTAAGGGTGGTCAGTACTACGCTTTTGCCAGACACCCACAGGATCATCGCAACATTCTTGCCTAGAACATTCCTCGTGTGTGGGGGCTTTCTCCAGGATGGGGGGCCAGGGAGCTGTGGAGAGCCCGCCAGGAAGGGTGAGAAGGAGCAGCCCAGGCCGCAGCCTGCCCAGAGTCCCCATCCCTGTGACACGCAGAAGGGGTTAAGTCATTCTTGAACAGTTTATCGCTCATCAATTGTAATTAAATATGTTTATATTAAATTATGTTCTGTAATTAATGTAAAATCTTTTAGCCTATGCTGTTATTAGAACCAGATGCTGAAGTACCAACAATATTTCAACATGACTGTGCTGCCTCGCCAGCTGTCTAACTGTAATTACTTTAATCTCAGCTTGTTATCTAATTATCACCTTTGTAAAGGGAAAAGTACTCTCTAATGCTTACTGATTGTTTCAGATGATGATGAAGAGCGGGGAACAGCTGTCAGAGATCGTGGGCCCTGCTTATCACAACCAAGGAACTCATCCTGAAGTGTATTCAGGGCCAAAACTGCTGGAGGAGGACGTGCCAGGCGGGAACTGGGGACTGGCCAGCAAGGGGGGACAGGTGGTGTGGTGGCTCAGGGTGCAGCCCCGTGGAGAGACTGTCAGGTGACACCTGCCTCTTCCAGCAGTGCTGGGGGCCAGGGTTCCTAATGCATGGACGACTCGGCCGCCTTGTGTAGGCATGGAGGCAGTGGCAGCGCTGGACTCCACGGCAGAGGTCCGTCAGGAGGGCTAAATTCGAGAAAGCTTGGGCAGCAGCACTTGGCAAAAATGTATGTAAATCCCAAGTGGTAATCATTCTTTCTTTTTAAAAAAGAGCTTCAAGGTGGGTGTTCTCCATTTCCATCTTCGCCTTAGTAGCCAGATCTGAAATGATTGAAATATGTGCCTCGATGCCAGCAACACAGCATTATCAGATCATTTTCCAAATCAGATTTAAGTTCTCTTTCCTTTGGGGACTGGAATTGTCCTCTGTGTTGCTTATCCGTAAGTGGTTCACCAGCTGTAATAATCAGTCAGAATTACGGGGCACTCCTTAGGCACCTAAGGAAAAGAAACTGTTTGAGAGTGGCCTCTGATATTTTATGTAGGCATTTGCACATTAGCTGCTGAAGTGGTCCCTGGACTTTATTTCTAAATAATCATTAAAGCAGGTGCCTTTAGGATGTTTCTTAAATTTTTTTTCTTTTTAAAGATTTATTTATTCATTTGAAAGGCAGAGAGAGAGTGCGCTTTTCCATCCGTTGGTTCACTCCCCAAATAGCTATAATGACCAGGACTGGGCCAGGCCAAAGCCAGGAGCTTCTTCCAAGTCTCACACGTGGGTATAGGGACCCAAGCACCTAGGCCATCTTCTGCTGATTTCCTGGGTACATTAGCAGGGAGCCAGATTGGAAGTGGGACAGCTGGGACTTGAACCAACACCCATATGGGATGCTGGCACTACAGACAGAGACTTAACCAATGCCGCAGTGCTGGTCCCTCTTAAGTCTTTATAGCTTCGTGTTCTTTTGTTTGTTTGTTTGTTTAAAGATTTATTTATTTGAAAGTCAGTTACAGAGAAGGAGAGGCAGAGGCAGAGAGAGAGAGAGATCTTCCATCTGCTGGTTCACGCCTCAAAATGGCCGCAATGGCCATAACTGGACCAGGCTGAAGCCAGGAGCCAGGAACTTCATCTGGATTTCCTACTTGGGTGCTGGGGCCCACGGACCTGGGCCATCTTCTGCTTTCCCAGGCACATTAGCAGGGAGCTGGATTGGAAATGGAGTAGCCGGGACTCAAACTGGCACCCATATGGGATGCTGGCAACGCAGGCAGTGGCTTTACCCTCTATGCTACAGTGCTGTCTCCTAGCCTCGCATTCTTTACCTCTCAGGGCCACATCCTGGTCAGAGAGGAGTTGCTGCCAGCTCCCTCGAGCATTCCATAAGCAGATGGCGAGGCTGTCTGGGGAAGGATCTACTTATGGGAGCGAGCAGGCTAATGGGAATAGTCTGAGCCAAGAAGAGGTTGTCACAATAGGGTACCTTTGAGAAAGGGAAGTAGGGGACTTCTTTTTAAAGCTTAGGTAATAAAGAGAGAAACAAACGACAAAAAAGACGTAGGAAAGCACAGGTGAAAAAGACCAGAAGCAGCCGTCGTAGAGAGAGGCGAGGAGAGGTGAGGAGCACTGAGGAGTGTCGTGGGTGCTTCAGTTCCAGTCCAGGTGCAACCCCTTTAATAGCTGGGCAGCCTCAGCTATTTTCAGTCACTTTCTTTAAAGTGTTGTATAGCCCGTCGTTGTTAGGCTGATACTCAGGTGTTACTGTTTGCAAAGCATATAGTAAGTCATCTGTAAGCAATAGGCTCTATTACTCTGCAAGAATGAAGCCAGGAAACTGCCCAGAGTGGGACTGTCAGAATGGTGAGGGGAAATCAGTGAAAGTTCTCTAACATGGAGGAGGTGCCTTTTCTTTTCTTTTCTTTCTTTTTTTTTTTTTTTTTACAGGCAGAGTTAGCGAGAGAGAGAGAAAGGTCTTCCTTCTGTTGGTTCACTTCCCAAATGGCCGCTACAGCTGGCGCGCTGCAGCTGGCGCTTTGTAGCTGGCGCTCTGTGCTGATCCGAAGCTAGGAGCCAGGTGCTTCCTCCTGGCAGGGCCCAAGCACTTGGCCCATCCTCCACTGCCTTCCTGGGCCACAGCAGAGAGCTGGACTGGAAGAGGAGCAACCGGGACAGAATCCAGTGCCCCATCTGGGACTAGAACCCGGAGTCCCAGTGCTGCAGGCAGGGGATTAGCCAAGTGAGCCATGGCGCTGGCCTTGGAAGTGGCTTTTCCAACAGTTACGGATGTAGATATTTGAAAGATGTTACCTGGAGTTCAGACAGGAAAACAGAAAGCTTTCCAGGGAACTTCCTACAAGGATTTGGCATCAAAGGAGTTAGAAGGGCTCAAAGAGCAAAAGGGGGGCAATAGCGTAGTGCAAAGGTTAGCAGCTGTCCAGATGTTCTTACCTTTAGGTCTGGGGGAACAGAAAGGAAGTGGCATTGCCAGGGCCCAGGAGTCCATGCAGGCGCTGGGATCCTGGAGGCGGCTGTGCCAGGCCGGTGCTGGGAGCTGGAGGGGACACTAGGATCTGGGGCCGGGGAGGAGGAGGTAGTTACAAGCCAGAGCCCAGGACTGCTGCACTGGAGGGTCACTGACAGGACTGGAAGAGGGAGAGTACTGTCTTCCCTTCCTGTTTTCCAAACTTCTTCCAATGCTGCCCTCTGCTAGGACCAAATCAGAAGTCAGCTAACAGGGCAGTCTGTGGGATCTTCGTGCCCCTGAAACAAAAGCAGAGCATGGAAGGGTGGGGCTGGGACTGAGAGCAAACAGGCAGATGACCAGCAGTGGAGTGAGGCCACCTCGGCCTGCGGCATCTCTTCTAGCATCCCTCATGGGTGTTCTTAAGTCACTGCAAAGAGCCTGGGTCCCCTTTGCTGGCTGAATAGAGGCTCTGCTAGGCTCTACAGGCTGCTACCACCCACAGCCCACACCCCGGGTGATCCTTGCCCATTTCATTTTAAGTCTCTCTTCATTCTACCACCCCCAGTCTGGCATTTTGGAAGAAGGGTGAGTAAGTAGCCTGTCACTGATTTGATTAATATCTGCCTGGTTTTTCTTTTCAGGAGTGAAAAAAAAAACTACTAGATCTACACTTTTATTTTCACTCTGGCAAGGACCAAGTTAATGAAAGCATGTCTGCTTTATTTTCCTTGTGAGAGCAGCACCACTTAGCAGCTGAAGACCATGAGCTGGAATCACACAGGTGCATCTCAGTTCCCTGCTCTTTCCTACTTGTATGATCCAAGGCACTTATCCTTTCTCTGACTCTGTGTTTGTCTCAAACAGGGAATACGAGTTTCCCCTTGTGATGTCTGGCTGGGATAATGTTTGTAAATCCCTTAACACAGAGCCTGGAACATGGTATGCAATCAAAGAGCATGGCTGTCGTACAAGGAGAGTTCAAAAAGTTCATAGAAAAATGGGAAGGTAATGCTATTCCTGTGTCTGCTATTGGATTCCATCTCTGCCACCCGTGGAGGTGGTCAGCAATACCCAATACTGAATTCTGCAGCTGTAGCACCATGCTCTAAAGCAGCATGTGCTGTTCACATGCAGAAAACAAGAACTCCACCCTGGAGCAGCCAGAGTGCTTTTTTTTCTTAAGATTTATTTTATTATTTTTTTAAAGATTTATTTATTTATTTGAAAGTCAGAGTTACACACAAAAAGAAGGAGAGGGAGAGGGAGAGGGAGAGGGAGAGGGAGAAAGAAATGGGTCTTCCATCCTCTGGTTCATGCCCCAATTTACTGCAATGGCCAGAGCTGCACCAATCAGAAGCCAGGAACCAGGAGCTTCTTCCAGGTCTCCTATGTGGGTGAAGGGGCCCAAGCACTTGGGCCATCTTCCACTGCTTTCCCAGGCCATAGCAGAGAGCTGGATTGGAAGTGCAGCAGCTGGGTCTCAAACCAGTGTCCATATGGGATGCTGGCACTGCAGGCAAAGGCTTTACCTGCTATGCCACAGTGCCAGCCCCAAGATTTATTTATTTATTTGAAAGGCAGAGAGAGAGAGAGTGAGCGAGCCAGAGAGCGAGAGCACTAGCTTCTATCTGCTTATGTGCTCCCCAAATGGCTGCAAAGGCCAGAGCTGGCCCAGGCTGAAGCCAGGAGCCAAGAGCCACATCCGGGTTTCCCTCGTAGGTGGCAGGAGACAAAGCATTTGGGCCATCTTCCACTGATTTCCCAGGTGTATTAGCAAGGAGCTGGATCAAAGGTGGAGGAACTGGGACTCCCTGTCTCAAGTGGCATCTTAACCCACTCTGTCACAGCACCGGGCCCGAAACATACCCTTTTTTATTATTACTATTTGAAAGGTAGAGTTATAGACAGTGAGAGAGAGAGAGAGAGAGAGAAAGGTCTTCCTTCCATTGATTCACTCCCCAAATGGCTGCTATGCCCATGCTGCGCTGATCTGAAGCCAGGAGCCAGGTTCTTCTTCCTGGTCCTCCATGCGGGTGCAGAGGCCCAAGCACTTGGGCCATCCTCCACTGCCCTCCTGGGCCACAACAGAGAGCTGGACTGGAAGAGGAGCAACCGGGACTAGAACCTGGCACCCATATGGGATGCCGGCGCCACAGGTGGAAGATTAACCAAGTGAGCCACGGCGCCGGCCCTCTAACGTACCTTTTGACAAGCATCAGTTTGCTGCACTCGAAGCCAAGCTCTAGAGGAAACCAAAGCTTGCAGAAGTTGGGTGCCAGCCTGCTTCCCCAGGAGCAAGTGACCTAGCCTTGTTGCAGATGCTTGCTTAGATCCGTTTCATTGGTTCAATCTACACAGGGACAAAGGAAACATGAACTTATCTAACACCAGTCAACCAGAAAACTTTACTGTAATTTCTTCACAACCAGTAACTGATGTTGGTATCAATGAACCTGGAGCCCCATAAAATCCATAAGTGTGTTTCAGCGTAAGCCATTTGAATGCCATAAAGTTCTTTGGAAATCAGGCAGGTGGTCAGGTGTATGTGGAAGGCCAGGCATGCATAGCTGCATTTCCCCAGGGAGCTGTGCGAGTCATGGCTTCTTGTTCTTCATTCCCTTGGTACGTGTGGCCCCAGGCCCTCTGGGGACACATTTGAAGCATCTTCTTTCCCTTGAAACCTTCTCTGGCCTTCCTAGAGGCAAAACAGTTTCCTCAACGCATCCCTTGACCTACAGAGCCATGGGGCAGCACTTCCCCACTGGAGTGTGGGCTCCATCTGTGAATGGATCTCTCTGGTTAGATAGTGCCCCTCAGGGGTAGACCAGTTATTCATTTATATATCCCAAGAAAGTTAGCTTGCCAGGCACTTATTTTGTCTTTTTAAGAACTCAACATAAGGGGCTGGTGCTGAAGTATAGCAGGTAATGCCGCTGCCTACGGTGCCAGCATCCTATATGGATGCTGGCTTGTGTCCGCTTCTGAATGAGC
This sequence comes from Lepus europaeus, assembly GCF_033115175.1. NCBI lineage: Eukaryota > Metazoa > Chordata > Mammalia > Lagomorpha > Leporidae > Lepus > Lepus europaeus. Next base: position 32,905,293 of record NC_084833.1, read on the forward strand.
TCTCTACTAATGGCTTGGAAAGGTAACAGAGGATGATCTAAGTGTTTAAGCCACCACACCCATGTGGGAGACTCAGATGAGGCTTCTGGCTCCTGGCTTCAGCCTGGCCCAGCCCTGGCCATTGTGGCCATTTGAAGAGTGGACCAGTGGATGGAAGATCTTCCCACCACCACCTCTCTCTCTCTCTCTCTCTCTCTCTCTGAAACTCTGACTTTCAAATAAATAAATCTTTTTTAGAAAGAACTTAACAAAATAACTCAGTCTCTGACTGTGCTGGATCACCCAGAACCTTTTCCTTTCCAAGGCCACAACAAAGGCCCTACCATGAGGCTCTGCAGAGGGCTTCATCTGTCATAGTTGTTCTCACCACACATCACTGGGTCTTTTTTTTTTTTTTTTGACAGGCAGAGAGGACAGTGTGAGAGAGAGACAGAGAGAAAGGTCTTCCTTTGCTCTTGGTTCACCCTGCAGTGGCCGCTGCGGCCGGTGCACTGCGCTGATCAGGAGCCAGATGCTTCTCCTGGTCTCCCATGCAGGTGCAGGGCCCAAGCACTTGGGCCATCCTCCACTGCACTCCCGGGCCACAGCAGAGAGCTGGCCTGGAAGAGGAGCAACCGGGACAGAATCTGGCACCCCGACGGGGACTAGAACCTGGGGTGCAGGCGCTGCAGGTGGAGGATTAGCCTAGTGAGCCACGGCGCTGGCCCATATCACTGGGTCTTATTACCAAGAAACCCAAAGCCAGCCTGTGAGATTCATTGTCAGAGGCCCCAAGAGGGTCTGATGTAATAGTGTAATGAGCTGGGGCTCATTTGGCAGCAACAGGAGCTGAAGATGGGAGCCGGAGCCGGCGTATCTGTGACATATCACCAAGGGCAGCAGAGGGTGCGATCTCTAACAGCAGGATGCCTAGGTGCAAAGAGAGTTGCTATGGGAGCAGGGCTCCCACTGTTCATCAGAAGGACACAGTTGCAATGAAGTTCCTGTAAATTCCCTTCAGTAGAGGGTACATGCCATGCTCTGTGGCTACTCTTTGTAATAACTTTTTTCTTTTTTTCATGTGATTGGAAGTTGGGAGAGAGAGCAAGCAAGCAAGTGAGCTAGCTTTCATCTGTGGGTTCACTCTACAAATGTTCATATCTGGCCAAAGCCAGAAACTCAATTCAGGTATCTCACAGGATAGCAGGAACCCAAATACTTGAATCATCACTGCTTCCTCCCAGGATCCCCATTAGCAGGGAGCTGGAGTCAGGAGCTAGGGTTGGGTACTCTGATGTGGGACATGGGCCTCTTAAAAACTAGGCTGGATGACTGCCCCTGTTGCAGCATCTTTGAGTACTGAAGAGAAGATCCTAAAATGAGAGAAATTATCCAGCAACAGAGACCTTAAAAAAACTTCTGCCTGTAGCCCCTGTCCTATGAGCTCTCTTGTTGCTTTTCCTCCTTCAGTTGTAACCCCCAGTGATGTGCTGCTTCTCACCTCTTTGTCTGGTTACACCATTGCCTCCACCTAGGACACTGTGGCTCCTGTTCTTCAACAGTCTGACTCTCCTAGCTTTTTCTGACCATCATGAGCACAACCTTCATATAACATATATGTCCATTCTCTGCATTTCTGTAGAACCCTGGATTTTCCTTATCATTAAGCCACCATATAGAAGACGCTTCAGGCTGTGTGGGCCATGGTTTTTTTTTTTAAAGATTTATTCATTTACTTGAAAATCTGAGTTACACAGAGAGAAGAGAGGCAGAGAGAGAGAGAGAGAGGGAAAGGGAGAGAGAGAGAGGGAGAGGGAGAGAGAGAGGGAGAGAGAGAGAGAGAGAGAGGTCTTCCATCTGGAGCTGTGCGATCCGAAGCCAGTAGTCAGGAGCTTCTTCTGGGTCTCCCACATGGGTGCAGGGGCCCAAGGACTTGGGCCATCTTCTGTTTTCCCAAGACATAGCAGAGAGCTGGATTGAGAGTGGAACAGCTGGGACTAGAATCTGCACCCATATGGGATGCCGGAGCTTCAGGCCAGAGTGTTAACCCTCTGTGCCACAGTGCTGGCCCCGGCCTTGGTTTTTTGTTGTAACCACTGAACCGTGCTATTGAAGTTGGAAAGCTACCACAGATAACACATAAAGGGACGTGTGGCCATTGTAGTTCCCTGCCTACTTCACTTTGTGTCTTTGTAGCTTGAGTCAGTCTTCCGGCTGCTTACTCACGAATGCTCATGCCCTGCTACCAGGTTTTTTATTTATTTTTTTTATTTTTGACAGGCAGAGTGGACAGTGAGAGAGAGAGACAGAGAGAAAGGTCTTCCTTTTGCCGTTGGTTTACCCTCCAATGGCCGCCGTGGTAGGCGCGCTGCGGCCGGCGCACCGCGCTGATCCGATGGCAGGAGCCAGGTGCTTCTCCTGGTCTCCCATGGGATGCAGGGCCCAAGCACTTGGGCCATCCTCCACTGCACTCCCTGGCCACAGCAGAGAGCTTGCCTGGAAGAGGGGCAACCGGGACAGGATCGGTGCCCCGACCGGGACTAGAACCCAGTGTGCTGGCGCTGCAAGGCGGAGGATTAGCCTAGTGAGCCGCGGCGCCGGCCCCTGCTACCAGGTTTTACCTCCTGTCATGACACCCTAGCCTGAACCGCTCAGGTTAGGCACTGTGCTGTCGTAGTCTTGATCCCCGCAAAAGCAGAGCTGAGACAAGATCTTGCTTGCAGGTAGTTTGTTTTAAAGATAAATACCATAAATTTTCCCTGATCTGTGAAACTAATAGAGAACCTAAAACGTAATGTATTGGAGTGAGATTGACATTTTGAGATTCTATGATTGTTTATAGCCCTTATCTGTTGAAGATCAGTGTTTTTTTCTTCATACTATTTGTTGAATTTGTTGCTTAGTATAAGTTTAATTTTATGAGTATAAAGTAAACTGAAGATAGGTCTTGGTAAAAATTAAGAGTAGGAATAGGAGAGGGAGGAGAAAGAAGGGTAGGTGTGTGGGCGGGAGGAAGGATAGGGTGGGAAATATCACCATGTTCTTAAATCTGTATATATGAAATGCATAAAATTTTGCATACCTTAAAATTTAAAAAAAGGATAAATTGTGAACTGAAATTGATGACTTTGACTAGAGAGATGGCATTGGTACATGCCGCCTTGATGGGATTGAATTGGAATCCCCTGGCACATTTCTAACTCTACCATTTGGGGCAAGTCAGCTTGAGCATGTCCCAAATTGTACATGTCCTCCCTCTCTTATTACCACTCTTATATTTAACAGAGATCACATAAACAAGACTAATGCTAACTGATAGAATAAAAAGGGAGAGAACGGTCCAACATGGGAAGCAGGATACACAGCAGACTCTTAGCATGGCAGATGTCCTAAACAGCACTCTGGCCTCAGAATCAGCCCTTAAGGCATTTGGATCTGGCTTAAGAGCCCATGAGAGTATTTTAGGCATGGAAAGCCAGGAAACTCTGGCAAAAAAAAAAAAAAAAAAAAAAAAAAAAAAAAAAAAAAAAAAAAAAAAAAAAACAAACCAACCCTAAGTGAAAGATCTCTGCGAGTGAGATCCCAGTAGAAAGAACAAGGAACAGGCCATCAAAGAAGGAGGTACCGGCCGGTGCCGCGGCTCATTAGGCTAATCCTCTGCCTTGCGGTGCCGGCACACCGGGTTCTAGTCCCAGTCGGGGTACCGATCCTGTCCCGGTTGCCCCTCTTCCAGGCCAGCTCTCTGCTGTGGCCAGGGAGTGCAGTGGAGGATGGCCCAGGTGCTTGGGCCCTGCACCCCATGGGAGACCAGGAGAAGCACCTGGCTCCTGCCATCGGATCAGCGTGGTGCGCCGGCCGCAGCGCGCCTACCGCGGCGGCCATTGGAGGGTGAACCAACGGCAAAAGGAAGACCTTTCTCTCTGTCTCTCTCTCACTGTCCACTCTGCCTGTCAAAAAAAAAAAAAAAAAGAAGGAGGTACCTTTCTCTGAAGGGAGGAGTGAACTTCCACTTTGATTAGGACCTTGTCTAAATAAGATCGAAGTCGGCAAACTCAAAAGGCTTCCATAGCCTTGGCAACTCATGACAAGAGCCTAGGGAGATTACTGACGCCATAAACAAGAGTGTAAATTTGGTATTTTTTGTTTTGTTTTGTTTGACAGGCAGAGTGGACAGTGAGAGAGAGACAGAGAGAAAGGTCTTCCTTTGCCATTGGTTCACCCTCCAATGGCCGCCGCGGCCAGTGTGCTGCAGCTGGTGCACCGCGCTGATCTGAAGCCAGGAGCCAGGTGCTTCTCCTGGTCTCCCACGCGGGTGCAGGGCTCAAGGACTTGGGCCATTCTCCACTGCACTCCCAGGCCATAGCAGAGAGCTGGCCTGGAAGAGGGGCAACTGGGACAGAATCCGGTGCCCCAACTGGGACTAGAACCCGGTGTGCCGGCGCCACAGGCGGAGGATTAGCCTATTGAGCCGCGGTGCTGGCCAAGAGTGTCAGTTTATTAAGCCAACAACAGGAGTCACTGTGCACTTACTCCTCATGTAGGATCTCTGTCCTTAATGTGTTGTCCAATGTGAAGTAATGCTATAACTAGTACTGAAACAGTATTTTACACTTTGTGTTTCTGTGTGGGTGCAAACCGTTGAAATCTTTACTTAATATATACTAAATTGATCTTCTGTATATAAAGATAATTGAAAATGAATCTTGATGTGAATGGAATGGGAGAGGGAGCGTGAGTTGGGAGGGTTATGGGCGGGAGGGAAGTTATGGGGGGGAAAAAGCCATTGTAATCCATAAGCTATACTTTGGAAATTTATATTTACTAAACAAAAGTTTAAAAAAAAAGGATAAGCAGTGAAAACAAACAAACAAAGAAAGCTGAATCCCAAGGAGGAAGAGTGAGGCTCGAGGAGAAGTGAATTAGAGGCAGCAGGAGAGTGACATAGTGTAACTAAGCTGACTCAGTTTGGATCTGTCCCGTGATGAACTTGGGGGACGAGAGCAGGCAGCAGGTCTTCCCTGCTTGCTTACAATGCCAGCCTCACCTGTGCCTGTCTTGATTGCTTCTTCCCTGCCTGCCTCCACCACAGATGTGACGTGCAGATTTCTTCTGCAGGCCCCACGGGGGAGTAGGTGAGTGAGTGCCAGGCAGTCTTGCTGTGGCCTCAGTCACGTGGGGTTTCCTTGCTGTCCCAGGTGGGTGGCCGCTCCCAGGGCTTGGTCTTTTATCTCTCCTGCTGAGCTGCATCTCAGCATAACACTATAGACAAGGCCACCTGCCTTCCTCTGTGTGTTTGTGTCTCAGGGCTTGTATTAACACATGGGTACTCTGCCAGTCTGAAGGCCTCTGTTAAAATATTATGATCTATCTCCTCAAGCCCAAGGAAATCTCATTATAAATAAAGTAATCCCATTTGCACATATTTTCTATAACCCACAGGCTCAGAAATATATGGACACAATATATTTGTGGGAAGCTGGGCTGTCAGATTAATACATTGTGTGAAAATTGGGGCCGGAGGTCACCAGTCTCTTGATACACAAATCTCCCTCTGAGAATCTCATTTCATGCAGACTATCAGTTAGATTAGAAATACCCTAATTATCCCACTGAAATTAAATTACTTTATGTTAGGGTGATATAATGAACAACCATCAGGAGGATATATACAACCAATCATCTTATTAGTCACAGCAAGACCAGACCATACATGGAAAGGACCTTGCTGATCATTGTCAACCTGTTCCTGTTGCACAAGAAGGGCGAGTGAGAGAGGAGGCTGAGAGGGGTTGGCAGTGCTTCTGCCTCTGGCTGTTCTTGTGTATTTCCTGGACAGGTGTTGAGTTCCTGCTGTGCTCTTGGGATGAGCTGCTAAGAACTTCTCCCCGAAGGCACTGTCTCTGATCGTTAAGAGGGAAAGAGCCATTATATATCCATTGAATTCTTGACTTGACTCACCCCTGCTACTCTGCGGGGTTTCATGACGCAGGGGCCAAGATGAGGCATCCACGGCTCTTCACTTCTTTTTTAAAAAAAATTAATTTCAAAGAGAGAGAGAGAGCGAGATCTCAGCTACTGGTTTGTTCACTCCCCAAATGGCTGCAACAGCCAGTGCTGGGCCAGGCCAACACTGGGAGCTAGGAACTCAGTCTGGTCTCCTATGTGGGTGACAGAGACCCAAGTACCTGAACCATCACCTCCTGCCTCCCAGAGTGCACCCTGGCAGGAACCAGCACTCAAACCCAGGGTCTCTGATACGGTATGCAGGCATCCTGACCAATGGCCTAACTGGTATGCTAAACACACCCCAGCCTTCGCCTTTATCCTGGAAACCTTCACAGTACCTGTCAAGTGATATGGCTCTGCTGCTAGGGCACACTTGTCCTCCATAGAAACACTGAGCTAGTTTGATTGTGCTTGTTACAGGAGATCCTGCTAGGTGCTATAATGAACCGTCCCCAGACTTCAGTGGCTTCACACCATAAAAATTTGTTTCTTGTTTAAATCGGCAGCTGATGCAGGTAGGTGTGTGGGGTGGGGACACTGTGCTCTGCATAGACATTCCACCAGATTTCTTAGCAGCAGCACTGTTGACATTTTGGGGGCTGCATAATTCTTTGTGTGGAGGACTCTTCTGTGCACCGCAGGATGTTTAACCTCATCCCTGGCCTCTAACCCATAGATGCCAATTGTGCATCCTCCCATTTGGGAAAACAAACAGAGAAAAGTGTCTCTTGACATTGCCCAGTGTCGTCAGGGGAGCAGGCAAAGGCTGCCCCTGGTGTGCGCCACTGCCCCAAGTTAATGGGGCCTCCTGCATTCATCAAGGAAGGGAGAAGGGGCATGGAGGAGTCTGCCGGTGGTTTTTAGGGGGCAGAACCTAGAAGTGGCATACAGACTTTCACCCACACTGGGTTGGCCCTAATTGAAGGGGTGACTGGTAATGTAGTCCCAGGCAAATCTCTACACCTAGGAGAAGGAAACAGGGTTGTTGAACACTTCACACGATCCTACCAAGGATACAGCAGAACCTGAGATTTTGTACCTCCCTTCTAGCACCTGATGACTCCAAGTCTGCTGTTTGTGTCCATAGCCACCTGGGCCTGCCTCTTTGTCTTTCCACTTGCCTTTGTCTCCATTCAAAGCTCATCCATCCTGCTTTGCATTGACACAGAGCTCTGCTATCTTGTTATGTAGACTGATCCATGCTTATGTGGTCAAAGGGTGCTGGTGAGCTCCTATGCAACCCCTTCTGGCTAGCAGAATCATGAATTTTTAACAGAAACAAAGGGATAGTAGGCATGTAGGCACCTCTAGCCAACTGGGTCAAAGAGAAGAGGCTGTCTCTGGGCACCTGTGTCTATGCAGCACAGTTACAAAAGGATTGTTACACTTAGAAAAGGTATTTATAACATTTTAAAAATCAGTACTGTTATGTCAAGTAGATATGCTTGTTAAATGATAAACAAATGATAAATCATTTAACAAAATGAACACAATTTAATTTTTTAAATAATTTTTCATTCATTTCCTTTTAAAATTTTTGATAAATTAATTTCTATTTATTTGAAAGTCAGACCCACAGGGAAATGGAGATGGTGTTTGCTGGTTTATTCCCCAGATGCCCACAACAGCTGAGGCTGGGCCAGGAGCCAGTAACTCTGTTTGGGTCTCCCATGTGGGTGGTAGGGACCCAAGTACTTGAGCCATCATCTGCTGCTTCCCAGAGTACATGTCAGCAGGTTACTGCCAGGGAAGACAAGGCTTTAAATACCTACAAGGTCTTTCCTTGATGGTTTAAAAAGATTATTACTATTAGTTAATTTGAGAGACAGGGAGACAGACAGAGTGCCCATTTGCTGATTCATTTCCCAGATGCCTGCAACAACTGGGACTGGGCCAGGCCAACACAATCTGGGCCTCTCATGTGGGTAGCAGAGATGTGACTACTTGAGCCATCATCTGCTGCTTCCCAGGGTGTGTATTATTAGCAAGAAGCTGGAATCAGGAGCGGAGCTGCAGCTTGAACCCAGGTTCTCTGATATGGCATGAGCAGGTCACAACCTGCATCTTAACCCATAGACCAAAGGCCTTCCCCTCCTTGATGGGTTTTTAGCAAACAACTCATGGATTTTCCCTCTTAATAAACTCCATGCTACACAGTCCGGAGATGATTTCCCATCAGATGGAACCAGCTTTCCGCCACTGCATAAATATTTCCACCACATACAGTTTGTGCTTCACATTAAGACAGAATGGCCGGGGCCGGTGCCATGGCACACTAGGTTAATCCTCCGCCTGTGGCGCCAGCATCCCATATGGGCTCCAGTTCTAGTCCTGGCTGCTCCTCTTCCGATCCAGCTCTCTGCTGTGGCCTGCGAAAGCAGTAAAAGATGGCCCAAGTCCTTGGCCCCTGCACCCACATGGGAGACCAGGAAGAAGCACCTGGCTCCCGGCTTCGAATCGGTGTAGCTCCAGCCAATGCAGCCATTTAAGAAGTGAACCAAAGGAAGGAAAACCTTTCTCTCTGTGTCTCTCTCTCTCACTGTCTGTAACTCTAACTCTCAAATAAATAAATAAAAAATCTTAAAAAAAAAAAAAAAGAATGGCCTTCCACATTCTGCAGGTAGTGGTCCTTCTGCAGGCTCCCCTGATTCACTGTCAGAGCCCTGTCTCCAGTTCTCACCAAACTCCTACCACTGAAGGGCTTTGCCCGTTCTGTGCCCTCTGCTTTGAGTTGTTCTCCCTTCTCTCATCCTGCCCTTGTGTTTCTCAGCTCAAGGCTCACTTCCTCAAGGATGTCTTCCACATGCACTGACCAGGTCTAATTCCCCTCTCCTGGGCTTTCTCAGGACCTCCCACAGCTAATAGCCTTGTCAGAATTGCAAGTTCACATGCGTTGTGTTATTTTTTGTGAAAATATTTTATTAATTTATTTTTTTTTTGACAGTCAGAGTTAAACAGTGAAAGAGAGAGACAGAGAGAAAGGTCTTCCTTCCATTGGTTTACTCCCCAAATGGCCGCTATGGCCGGCACGCTGCGCCGATCCAAAGCCAGGTGCTTCCTCCTGTTCTCCCATGTGGGTGCAGGGCTCAAAGCACTTGGGCCATCCTCCACTGCCTTCCCGAGCCACAGCAGAGAGCTGGACTGAAAGAGGAGCAACTGGGACAGAATCCAGCACCCCAACCGGGACTAGAACCCAGGGTGCCAGTGCTGCAGGTGGAGGATTAGCCAAGAGAGCCGTGGCGCCAGCCTAAAATTTTATTTATTTGAGAGGTAGGGTTATAGAGAGAGAGAGAGAGAAACACAGAGACACAGCACCAGCCCCACATTGTGTTATTTGACTGCATCCCATCTACATCATTTGTAAACATCATGAAAGCCGTGATGATTTTTTTTTTTTAAGATTTATTTATTTATTTGAAAGTCAGAGTTACAGAGAGAGAAGGAGAGGCAGAGAGAAAGAGAGGTCTTCTATCCGCTGGTTCACTCCCCAATTGGCTACAGTAGTAGGAGCTGCGTCAATCTGGAGCCAGGAGCCAGGAGCTTCCTCTGGGTCTCCTGCATGAGTGCAGAGGCCCAAGCACTTGGGACATCTTCCACTGCCTTCCCAGGCCATAGCGGAGAGCTATATTGGAAGTGGAGCAGCTGGGACTTGAACTGGCGCCCATATGGGATGCCAGCACAAAAAGGCGGCGGCTCTACCTGCTACTCCACAGCGCCGGCCCCCATGACTTAGTCTTGATCGCTGTTGTATACCAGCTCCTGGCGTCACTTCTGGTGCAGAGTAGGTGCTCATACATTTTTCTTGCTTGAATGAATCAGTGATTTAGGCCATCAGCAAATATTTGTCAGGCTGGACACGGAGATGCAACCTGTTTTTCTTTTTTTTTAACTTTTATTTAATGAATATAAATTTCCAAAGTACAGCTTATGGATTACAATGGCTTCCCCCCCCCCCCATAACTTCCCTCCCACCTGCAACCCTCCCCTTTCCCGCTCCCTATCCCCTTCCATTCACATCAAGATTCATTTTCAATTCTCTTTATATACAGAAGATCAATTTAGTATATATTAAGTAAAGATTTCAATAGTTTGCACCCACACAGAAACACAAAGTGAAACATACTGTTTGAGTACTAGTTATAGCATTAAATCACAATGTATAGCACATTAAGGATAGAGATCCCACATGAGGAACAAGTGCACAGTGACTCCTGTTGTTGACCCAACAAATTGACACTCTAGTTTATGGCACCAGTAACCACCCTAGGCTCCCATCATGAGTTGCCAAGGCTAATGAAAGCCTTCCGAGTTCGCTGACTCTGATCATATTTAGACAAGGTCATAGTCAAAGTGGAAGTTCTCTCCTCCCTTCAGAGAAAGGCACCTCCCTCTTTTTTTTTTTTTTTAAGGGAAAGGGTTTATTGGGGAACACCCAACAGACCAGAAAGCTGATTCCAGCCAAGACTAGGAGAAAAGTCACTCATCTTTTGTAGGTAGAGGGGTTTGTCTGTAGAAAAATTTTGAACAATTATACAGCATTAAGAGGGGAAGAGGACCATCAACCTGTTTGATTCACTGTAAAGCAACCAACAATTTGGAAAGATGATTCTTGTAGTGTTTTTGTGTACCCAAGCTGATCAGTGAAAACACAGTGGCGTTCAGTATGTCTTTGTCAGCTTGACTGCATGATTTCTTGTGCAGTCTTTCTAGATCCTGGATACCCTGTAGCCTTTCAAAGCCTTTCATTCAAAAATGCACATACAAGGGCACTCCATCAGAAGCCAGCAGCCCTTAGGAGTCTGACTGTGGTACTTGCACAGTCTGCAGGTAGATAGTTTGGGTCAGAGGAAGACGAGTTGATTATTCATGTGGCAGTGGCTCCAGTGCTCTGAACTAAGTAATTCCTTTCCCAGGCTAAGGAACGGCCTGTGTACTGTGTGTCTAGACGTTGCAGTCAGAAGATGGCTCGGCAGCCCCGGGAGATCCTCCGCCTCTTATGATTCATGGCATGTGGCCTCGTCTCAGCTCTGAGCACAGTGAGATATGAAGTCATTTCCAAAGCAGCGTCTATGAAATTCCATTACACTGTGCTTTTCAATTTAAGGGGAAAGACCTTTGCTAAAACTAATTTGCAGTTGCTTTAATCATGGAGCTCAGAGATGGCACGCCCGCCCCATTGCTGTGGCTGGAAGGCTCACCCTTGTTCTGCAGACCGAACCCTCTCCCTCTGCCCCCACCTCAGCTCCTGGATCCCTTCGTTGGTTGGTGCACATCCCATAATGTTTGCAATTTTTGAGACAAAAAGGAAGCAATTACATTGAACCCTCCTGGTGAATGTAAATGTTTTGGAATCAGGACCTATCTGAAAACACTCAGAGTCAAAGCAAATAGGAAGTGCTGTAAGGGGAGTTGCAGAGTTTCTTCTTCTGGACCAGCCCCTCCTGCTTCCTAGTGCCTTTCTCATGGTTCCCTTTGTCCCCGTATTTGCTGACACCCCTGGGATTTTTCCCAGCCTAGAGAAGGACACCCAGGGATTGTAGAAAGTAAAGACCACCTGATGAGTGTCAGGAAACTGAGTCTTGCCTTATTTCTCCTGTTTGACAAATTTAGTTCCTTGGGAGGTTAAGCCTTTCTGGGCATTTCATTTATCAAATGAAGATGCAAACCCTTAGCCTGAAGATCTTACAGGATTTAGGAGGAAGGTTGGGTGAGATAAGATGTGCAAAAGCCTGGAAGTTCTATGCAAAGGTGTGAAGCTATTAGGGAGTGGGAGATAAAGGTTTATCTAAGGTTATTTATTGACTCTTTGCTGAGCCACAACGCCCTAAGGAAAATCTCACAACTGCTTTAATTTCTCTGGTGGAAGCTCTGTGACTCCTGGAATCTCCTGTGAAAACAGAAAGATTTGAGCCAGCATCGTGGGGCAGCGGGGTAAGCCACCACTTGTAATGCCAGCATCACATAGAGGAGCACTTGCTCAAGTCCCAAGTACTCTGTTTCTCAGCCAGCTTCCTGATCCTGTGTCTGGGAAAGCAGTGGGAGATGACCCAAGTTCTTGGGCACCTGCCACCCATGTGAGAAACCTGGATGGAGCTCCTGGCTCCTGGCTGTGGCCTGGCCCAGCCCCAGTAATTGGGCCATTTGGGGAGTGAACCAGCAGATAGAAGATCTCTTTTTCTCTCTGTCTCTCCCTCTCTCTTTCATGCTGACTTTCAAATAATTAAAATAAATTTTAAACCCAGAAAGATTCAGGAAAGAATCAGTGAGCAGCTGGTTTTCAGTCATCCACATTTAGCATAGATTTATCAGGTGGCCTTGGAGCAAAGAATAAGGAGATATTGAAACTGGAGACAGATGGATTTTATGGGTGGGAAGTTTTCTTTTCTTAAAATATGTATTTATTTATTTAAAAGACAGAGTTACAGCGAGAGAGAGAGAGAGAGAGAGAGAGAGAGAGAGATCTTCCATCTGCTAGTTCACTCCCCTAATGGTTGCAATGATCTGCACTAGGCTAGGCCAAAGCCAGGAGCCAGGAGCTTCTTCCAGGTCTCCCACAGGGGTGCAGGGGTCCAAGCACTTGGCCCATCATACACTGTTTTCCCAGGCCATTAGCAGGGAGCTGGATCAGAAGTGGAGCAGCCAGGACAAGAGTTGGTGCCCATATAGGATGCCCACACTGCACTGCGGCTTAACCCACTGTGCCACGCCAGCCCTAGGTGGGAGGTTTTGGCGGGGGGTTGGGTTTCAGAGAAGCCAGTAAAGACAGCAACATTTTTAAACCATGGTGTTCTGACAGTGTGCTGATCACAGACTTGGGTAGGATGTGGCATAAGGGTGAAGGATAACGCACCATGTACTGCATTAAGTACTTTATTCGTTCAGTGAATGTTAGTCATTTCTTTGGTTGTCGGCAGCTGAATGCACTTTTTTCCTCTCTGAAGGACATCCCTGTCTACAAACACACACATTATAGAAGCTGAATGTAGCAGAGAACTTGTTTTCCCAGCTTCCTTTGCAGCAAGGTTGCTGGTACAACACCCAGGCTGAGAAAATTCACCTGCCAGAGTTCATTTATGTGGATTGCAACTAAAAATCCAAGTTAAAACACATGTGTCTTAATCCTCACAACAACTCTAGGGCTAAGGCAATTGCTCCCACTTTATGATAATGTAACTGAAACGCAGCGGTGTTGGGGGTGGGGGTGGGGAGAGTCATGCCAGGCAGAGTAGCAGAATGGACATTTCAAAGTAGGCCTGGCGAATTCTACATCTGGAACTTTACTTTCCAGGGCAAGGTCAAGGTGCTGAGGGAGACGTCTGAGCATTACCTGCTGGGAGGCCTAGGCTGTGGCCTGACTAGACGGATGCGGGAGAAAGGGCCCTGGGAGATGGATGAAGCCCCTCCTGGGCTGCCCTTTCTAATCTGCACGGATTTCATTGCACTCTACAGAGGGAGCTGTACACGTATATGATTCAACCAAGAGCAATAGCTATGAGGATGGTAATTGTCTGGCTAGGGGGAGTCAAGACCTTGATGACTCCGGAGCCTTTGTGGCCCCTGACAGTGGCACATCCCACTGGTGCTGTGCAGCCACTAGGACCAGCTGGGTCCTTTTTGTCATATTTTGCAAGAGACCTCAACTTAGTTGTCACTACAACAGAAACTTCTGCCCCTAACAGTTTTCAGCCCTACCAACGATGGATTATAGGCATGCACTCCCCAGCTGGTGTGCAGAGTGCCTTGTGAGCACAGGAGGCACTCCTGTTACTTTAGGACACTTGAAGAACTGGCTGTGAGCCTGGCTTCAAAGACGATCTTCTTGTTGGTGAAGATTTGGAGAGTGGTAGTAGTTAAAGCTGCAGGAGCTCTTCTGTTCCACCCCATTCAAAAACATCTCCCCCAAACTCTGCCATGAACCACACACTTGCTAAATCTTATGGCTGCATGAAACAATATAGCAATGGAGACTTCTCAGAAAGTAAAGACTGACTGCCAGACACCAGTAGGGGCAATTAGAAATTCTGCTTACGAATTTTGAAAGGCAAGAATGGTTCATGTGCTCAGGTCCTTCTCTGTCACACATTTTTCTTTTTTTTATTTTTTTTATTTTTTTTTTTTTTGACAGGCAGAGTGAACAGTGAGAGAGAGACAGAGAGAAAGGTCTTCCTTTTGCCATTGGTTTACCCTCCAATGGCCGCTGAGGCCAGCGTGCTGTGGCCGGTGCACCGTGCTGAACCGAAGGCAGGAGCCAGGTGCTTCTCCTGGTCTCCCATGGGGTGCAGGGCCCAAGCACTTGGGCCATCCTCCACTGCACTCCCTGGCCACAGCAGAGAGCTGGCCTGGAAGTGGGGCAGCCGGGACAGGATCGGTGCCCTGACCGGGACTAGAACCCAGTGTGCCGGCGCCACAAGGCAGAGGATTAGCCTAGTGAGCTGCCGGCACCAGCCTGTCACACATTTTTACATGAACTTTTGCACTAAGCTGGTTCAAAGAAGTGTGCACCATTGGAGTGTGTGTCACGTTAAAGTAACACCAAAGTAACTAACAGCCACAAAAACCAGATTGGCTTTACCTTCCATAGAAACCAACTTTCATTCCCTCACTGGCATGGAGAATTTGTTATTAAATTATTTGTTATTATTCACCTTGCTGGCCTGGTGAAGGCCACTGTGAAAAAGGAGTCCCAAGCCTTGAGCTGAGCACTGTGCCGGCAGCAGAGGCTCTTGCCTGCTGGCCTGTGAGGGGGTCTGGGCTCCATCACACGTCCTCCCTCCATGCCTGTGATGGAGTCCCAAACTGCTCGAATCATCAAGTCGGGGGAAGAGGTACAAGGATAAAGGTGTAAGGAGGCACCTTAGGAAGGGTGATTTCTAGCGAAGAACACAGGGAGGTTAACGAAAAATTGGGTACTTTAGCTCACTCTTTCTTCTGTGGCTGCTCTTCTTCATGGTCCTCTGGGCAAAGGAAAGCGCAATGAATGGAAAATGTGCTTGTAACATACTCTGCATATTGTGTGCAGCTTGTAACAGTTGCATATTGTGAGGAAGGGCTGCAGGGTGGGACATGGGAAGATCTTGGTGCACCGTGGAGCTTTACTTCTTGAGCAGCTTTAAGAATATGTGCTGGCAGATCTGAGGGGTCGTGGGAGGGGGAGCTGAAAGGTCCCCAATGTAGGGAAGAGATATGGGAAAATCTGAAAACTCCCAATCCTTTTCACCCCCAGAGGACATGCAATAAAGTAGGACTAAATTGCTTTCTTTGTACCTTTCACAAGTTGCATGATGCTTCATTGGAAACCAAAGTGAAAAGCAGAACACCTGGATTTTAACATTTGCTCTGCCTCCCCTTGCCCAGCTATGGCACCTGCCTTCTTTGCTTGTGAAATGTCGTCAGGGCAATGGCCTCTCAGGTGCACTTTGACCATAAGAAGCTAGTGAGCCTGAGAATACTAGTTGGGTGATGTTTTTGTTTTTCCTAGGGTGAATTGTGTGATGTTGAAAAACATGGGGTTGGCGTTATGCTGCAGTATAATACACTAATGTGATGCTGGCATCCCATATCGGAGTGCTGCTTTGAGTCCAAGCTACTCTGCTTCTGATACAGGTCCCTGCTCATTTGCCCGGGAAAGCAGTTGGAGGATGGCACAAGTACCTGGGCCCTTGCCCCTCACATGAGAGACCAGGATGGAGTTCCTGGCTCCTGGTTGCAGCCTGGGCTGGCCCCAGCTATTGTGGCCATTTGGGAAGTGAACTAACAATTGAAGATTTCTCTTTCTCTTTCAAGTAAGTAAGTAAATCTTAAAACTATAAAGGCAGATATGTGGGTGTGGGAAAAGATAGAAAATAGTGTTTTTCTGATGATTCCTGCTTGCTTTGAACTTTTCACCTGTTCTGAAATGGTCAAGGAAAATCTGTTTGAGGATGTGGGCATACATGGGACAGCATTCCTTGAGCATCTGTAGCATGCAAGGTGCTATTTTACATGCTAAGACAAGGGTGTGCACCAGGGTGAAGTCCCTGCCCTCATGGTGCTCCTCTTCTAGATGGTGAAACAGACCCTCACATGTAAAGACAGAAGGAAAGATCAGGGAGTGGTCAGTCATAAAACAATGAAGCAGGCGCAGGGACTGGAGTGTGAAGGGGCCATGGGGTGCTGGGGGCAGCGTGGGTGACTGGGCCGTCTTCTGTGATCAGACGGAGAGCGCGAGGAACCCGAGTGAAGTGAGCCCTGGGGATGCCCAAGGAAGGCCAGCCCCGGCAGTGCAGCAGCAATGGTGAAGACTGGAGGGTGCTTAGGCAGGTCAGGGTAGGGAGGGGCCCAAAGAGGGCCCTGGGAATGGAAGAACTGAGGGGAGGGCCAGAGCTGGGCCATGCAGGGGCTTGCTGGCCAAGAGGAGGTCTTTGGATTTTATGCTAAGTGTGGTGGAAGGCATTTGCGGGGATGTATCGGAGGTGGTGGGAGGGAGGGCATCATGAGGGGATTCCAGGAGGGCACCAGGGAGCTCGTGTCTTACTAATGTCTGAAAAGGTGACCACATCTCATGACATGGAAAGGAGCGAGGGCTCTGCACCTTTGCCTGTGGCTTCTCAGCTGCATCCTCTAAACGTGTGGACCTGCATATGGAGAAAGCGAAGTCCGTGTCCCAGAGTCCTTCTTCTTGGACAGTTAAGTTCTCAGGATGCTTTACTTTTAATGTTAGGTCATCTGCGTGTGTGCGTGCATGCGTGCACGCACACACACACACAAGGGCGTAGGCTTCGGGATCAAGTTGACTCTGTACTGTACTTGCTAGCTAGACATCCTTTAGGATATGAATTAAGTTTTTGGAGCCTCCACTGCTTCTTGTAAAAAGTAGCAATATGAATAGAATACTTGTCACAGAATCACGAGTTCAAATTAGAGAACAGTTCCTGGCATATGGTATGTGCTCTACAAACCGAGGCTCCCATTATTATTATGCTTCACAAGCAATAGCTTCATCCCATAACCTTCATCATAGTTATCATCATTTACCTTTTCCTAATATATTTTCTTATTTCCTGAACCAAAATGCTCAAACAACTCCAAAGGTACACTTGCACTTCCAAAACCAGTCTCTCTTTTGAGCCAGCGTGCCTTTTCCTCTCCAGGTCTAACCAGGCAGCCTGGAGCCCGGAGAGGAAGTTATGGGTGACACTTTCCAATGGGAAACCACCTGTCCATCCTTTTGTGTTCTCAGAGAAATCTGTTGTCCCGGGAAAGCTGTTCTTTGGATGACAGTTTGGCTGCTAAAATGAAACTGGGCTTCTTTGTGTGTGAGCACACACAGTTCCAGGGCTCGGCGCGGGGTTGTGGAACAGCTTCTCTTTAGCAAGTGACAGTGGAGCATCCTGCTGGTGCCCCTTCTCCTCACAAAGCCACAGGAATCCCGGCTATCTGTTGATGAGCACGCTCATGTGTGCACATGTGTGTGCATGTGTGTGTGTTTAGTGTCCTTGGCAGACTTTCCCGAGGACCTATCCTTCACCTTGCGTTTCACTTTGAGATGCTGTGTGGCTGTGTGTCACAGATAGAGACACAGTCACTTCCAGTCTGAGCCCCTTCCAAAGAGGAGGGCATTTTAGTTCTTCTTGAGAGGGTTGTAAGTGGGGACAGGGGAGGGAGTCCAGAGAGCCAGGGACTCATACCTGCAGGGGGAGCCTGGGAGGCTGTCTAGCTTTCTGACCGGACCCTAGCAGGTCTGTATCCCAGCTCTAACCCTTGGTAGCTGGGCCACTCTGAGCAACTCTGAGCCCTTGTTTCTTCCTCTCTAAAATCAATCATGGCCCACATTATGTGCCCAAGATCTAGGTTCTTGGTCATGCCATTGATGCCTGTGTCTTTTTAGCTTGATGTTCTGCTGGGTAGAATGGGTGGGGAACCGGAAGTCCCTTCTGGCTCTGTGGTTCTTTGATTCTCCTGGGGGCTTCCCCCAGAGGTCTTGGTTCCTTGTCCCTTTTCCCTTGTCTGTCCCTCCTGAGTTACCCTTCTTACCCACTTGTAGTGGATCATTCCTGTCAGTGTAGATACATAGTCTGCTCTCTCTCTTCCTTAAAGCAGTTCTCATCACACTTTTACCATATGTCTACTCCGTTTCTCAGCAAACATTCTGAATGCATTAGCTGCCCATTTCCTTGATTTCTTAGGAGCCAAGATTCTGGGGATGAGATAACCGGTGTGAAGGATGGGGGCTGGGCAGCAGGTGTCCCCCCTCTGGGTCCTGGGCCAGGAGGTGCACTGTGGTTCTTCCCAACTCGTGATTCTGAGAAGGGAAGAAACCCAAACCTTGGGGCAGATGCACATGAAAAGGCTTGGATGCCCTTCTGTTGGGGGTGTTGGGGGTGAAGCTGACATTTAAATCAGTAGGATTTCCGTACAGTAGGTTGCCCTCTGTCACGTGCTGGAGGCACCTCATGCAATTTGTTGAAGACTTGAATCAAACGAAAGACTGACCACTCCAGAGCAAGAGGAGCTCTGTGGCAGAAGCCTGCAGACTTGCACTGTAGCATGGCTCTTCCGGGGTCTCCTGCCTGATGGCCTTGAACTGCCCTTTCACAAGTCTCCATGATGCCCCCCTCCCCCATGAGACTTCGGACTTGTGAAACGTCTGCAATTACATGAACCAAGTCCCTGGAATGAAACTCTCTCCCTTCCCCTCTCTTCCTGTTCCCTCCCCTTTCCCCCTCTCTCTTTACCTCTTCTTCTTCTTCCCTACACACATACACACACACTCCCTCTCCCTCTCCCTCTCCCTCTCCCTCTCCCTCTCCGTCTCTGTCTCTCCTGTTGGGTCTGTGTAGAGAGCCCTGACTGCTGAACTGCTCTACCCCAGCCTGTTCATGTGTCTCCTGCCCCTCTGGTTCTGGTTCCTTCTCTGCTCATAGAACCTACTTCTCAGCAGCCATAGAATTCAGGAGAAAAGTGCCCTGGCA
The DNA here is from genome assembly GCF_033115175.1 of Lepus europaeus. Classification (NCBI taxonomy): domain Eukaryota; kingdom Metazoa; phylum Chordata; class Mammalia; order Lagomorpha; family Leporidae; genus Lepus; species Lepus europaeus. Next base: position 32,924,228 of record NC_084833.1, read on the forward strand.
TATTTGGCCATACCAAGGCATCAGAGACAGACGTGTGTCCCTCCTGGGTGGGATTTGTCTGTATACAACTTCATCAAGAATGAATATTCAGGCATTGGTGTGATGTCACCTCATTTATGCAGAAAGCTGTTCTGGCAACAGCCACAGCACTGAAAGAGTTGGCCTTTGAACTTGAACTGTACTTCAGGAGACAAAGATGGAAACTTCACCTGCCTAGACCAGCCTGCTGAAGTGATGCCAAGGAACAGGCACAGGCTTTGGTATCTGATGAACTCAGGCTTAAATCCTTTATCTTTAGGCATGCCCTTTAACTTCTCTGAGCCTTGGTTTCCTCCTGTGGAAATTGACACCTTAAATCAAGTGAATAAATGTGTATAGACGTCCTTGCACATGGTAGGAGCTATACCAAAACTAGCTTCTTAATTTTCTTTAGAGTGAGATTTAGGGGGGCTGGCACTGTGGCGTAGCAGGTAAAGCCACTGCCTGCAGTGCTGGCATCCCATATGGGTGCCGGTTCAAGTCCTGGCTGCTTCACTTCTGATCTAGCTCTCTGCTATGGCCTGGGAAAGCAGTAGAGGATGGCCTAAGTCCTTGGGCCCCTGCACCCACGTGGGAGACCCGGAGGAAGCTCCTGGCTTTGGATCGGTGTGGCTCGACCATTGTGGCCATCTCGGGAGTAAACCAGTGATGGAAGACCTCTCTCTCTCTCTCTCTTTCTGCCTCTCCTTCTCTCGCTGTGTAACTCTGACTTTCAAATAAATAAAAAAAAAAAAGTGAGATTTGAGGGCAGGTGGGGGGAGGGACAGTAAGAGTTAAACCTGTGAGAAAGTTGCAAGACCATGGTACAAAGTGTGTCTTTCTCTGATGACGTTTCTGTGTCTTGGGTTGTCAGATGTGCCTTTTATTGCAGGAGTGGCAAACCTGTAACCAAGACCGTCATCTTTGCAAAAGTGGCCTGGGAGTGCTTCCCTCTCACTGTCTTCCTGCAGCTGTTGCAGGCCACAGATAGGGGCCTGTTTGTCATGCCTTGCAGACCCTGAGGGACTCTTTCCTCCTTTGCTCTGCCAGCGGGGTCACCCCGGCATTGTCAGAGTAAGCCTGAGTGGAAGGTACCCTCCCTTCCTAGTCGCCTTGGGGAAATGGCATAGACACTATAGAAATGAGGAGTCAACCAGAGACTGAGGAACAAGGAACAAAGGTCCTATACCTCATTGTTCTGCTAGGCTGAAAGACACTAGAGGTTCTGTCTGTCATCCTGATGGATAACTTTGAGAGATTTTGTTTGCTCTGGGCTGGCTAATTTTTCTTTACTAATTCAACCCTACTAAGCCATACTGTCAAGAGGAAGTTCCTTTCATGCTAGGTTCTGTGAAAATACAGATTTCCAGCCATACATAAGGGGTCTTCCAAAAGTTTGTGGAAAAATATACGTAATGAGGCCGGCACCGTGGCTTAACAGGCTAATCCTCCGCCTTGCGGCGCCGGCACACCGGATTCTAGTCCCATTTGGGGCGCCGGATTCTGTCCCAGTTGCCCCTCTTCCAGGCAAGCTCTCTGCTATGGTCTGGGAAAGCAGCGGAGGATGGCCCAAGTGCTTGGGCCCTGCACCCCATGGGAGACCAGGATAGGCACCTGGCTTCTGCCATTGGATCAGCGCGGTGCGCCGGCCGCAGCGGCCATTGGAGGGTGAACCAACAGCAAAGGAAGACCTTTCTTTCTGTCTCTCCCTCACTGTCTACTCTGCCTGTCAAAAAAAAAAAAAATATATATATATATATATATATATACATATATATAATGAAAAACTGCATGGACTTCAGTTTTTTGCACTAAAATAAACTTTTATTTATTCATTTTAAGATTTATTTATTTGAAAGGCAGAATTATAGGGGGCAGATAGAGAGAGAGAGAGAGAGAGATCTTCCATCTACTGGTTCACTTCCCAGATGGCCACAATAGCCAGGAGCCAGGAGCTTCTTCCAGGTCTCCCATATGGGCGGCCAGGGCCCAAGCACTTGGGCCATCTTCCACTTTCCCAGGTGCATTAACAGGGAGCTAGAGCAGCCAGGACTCATACTGGTGCCCATATGGGATGCTGGCATCGCAAGAGTTGGCTTTATGCACCGGGCCACAACAACGGCCCCAATAAACTTATCTTTTTTTTAAACAGTCCCTGCTTTATTTTCATTTGGTCATGCATGACTTAAAAAAAAAAAAAAACACATGCACATATGCTCACAAAGTACCCAAACATCAGAAAGCAGAAGGGCATGAAAAAGGGTGCTTACAAGATTAACAAATATCCTCAGCTTCAGAATCAAGAAATGCCAATCAACTTTTGAAAATTTCTTTGTTCAAAAACATAAAAATGTTTTGTTATAATGGGACTTAAATTTTTTTGACTTAAAAACAAAAAGAGTCAGGCTCCTACTGACTGGCTTCTCTTCCTTTGAGAGCCTTTTGCCACTTACAGGTGTACCCTTCACTGGCCTCAGTGATCAAACTACACTCACCTGCTGCCTGCTGTCTCAAAGTACAGCCTCCTTGATCCCACCTGAGAACAAAGGCAGGCGCGACAGAGCATCCAAGATGTGGTACATCTTGGTGACCAGCTCCTGGCGATTTTCCCGAGGTGAGCTTCTCATTCTCGATGTATGTGTCCTTCTTGAGCTTGCTGACCACCAGCTGCTCAGCCTCCAGCATCAGCTTCTGCATTCCGCTCACTCTGTCACACAGATCAGAGCCCTCTCTCTCCAGCCTGGACTGCAGCAGAGCAGTCTCACCTGTCAAGGCCAAGGCCCTGTGTTCAGTTTCCACACTCTTCTTGCCACAACTGAGGGTAGAGACATCCCAGGATTGCTTGTACGTATTAATGGTCTCGTCAGAGTGACAGTAGAGGCCTATTCTCTTGTTGACTAAGGTCAAGATCTGCTCTATGATGCAAGCCACTTTCATTCTGGCTTCCACAGCAAGATCCTTGGTGATGGAAAAGTCCAGGTAGAAGTAGACGATGACGGTGAAGAACAGGATGCCCATTCTTTGGTTCACTCCTTAAATGCTCACAGTGATTGTGGTTGAGCCAAAGCCAGATGCTTGAAACACAATCCATGTCTCCTGTGTGAGTGGCAAGAACCCAATTACTTGAGCCATCACTGCTGCCTATCAGGGTCTGCATTGGCAGAAAGCCGGCTCAGGAGCTGGAGCCAGGAACTCTGATGTGGGATGCAGGTGTCATTCCCTCCATGAAATACTTTTTCAAAGATTTTATTTATGTATTTTAGATAGAGTTACAGTCAGAGAGAAGGAGAGACAGAGAAAGGTCTTCTATCAGGTGGTTCATTCCCCAGATGGCCACAACTGCAGGAGCTGGGCCAATCCAAAGCCAGGAGCCAGGAGTTTCTTCTGGGTCTCCCACAGGGGTGCAGGGGCCCAAGAATTTGGGCTATCTTCTACTTCTTTCCAAGGCCATAACAGAGAGCTGGAAAGGAAGAGGAGCAACTGGAACATGAACTGGTGCCCATATGTGATGCCAGCAGTGTAGGTGGAGGCTTAGCCTACTACACCACAGCGCTGGCCCTCCATGAACTTTTTGAAGTACTCTTGTATTCTGCTTGATTTGGCATTCTTCAAGAAACCTGCTTAGAATTGAGAGTGGAGAAACTAGCCCCAGCTCTTCTTACACTCAGTGCATATTTGTGTTTAAGAGAAAACCCATGTGCTGACTTCTAATCCCCTATGGACTCACACTGAGGCCCATTTAGTGAGAGGTTGCTGTGTTCCTGAATGGCATCAGATATCGTGGGGACATACAGAAGAGTAAGATGTGGCACTCTGCCCTCCGAGAATGGGGAGAGCTTATGAATAACTTCAAGGGGGCTCACACTTGCTGTATCCCACCCTTCACTCCATGGTGCCTCATGACCACGCGGCCATGTAAATTACCATCAGTACTGAGACGGGGGTTGGGGAGAGTTAGCTTATATTCATATAAGGGGAATTGGATCATGCAGTTTGGAGGCTGAGAAGTGCCGAGATCTGCACCTTCAAGCTGGAAAAGCAGGGATGCCAGTGCTGCGATTCACTGTTGAGTCCAGAGGCCAGGGAGCCTGGGGGCTGCTTGTGCAAGTCCCAGAGTCAGAGACCCGAGAACCTGGGGTTCTCACGTCCTAGGGCAGGAGAGGAGGGATGTCCCAGCCCGTAAAGAGAGCAGATTCTCCTCCCCTCTGCCTCTTGTTCATCTGGACCCCCAGTGAGCTGGGTGGTGCCTGCCCACAGTGAGGCTGATCTTCCCTTTTCAATCCCCTGTCTTAAATGCCAGTCTCTCCTGGAAGCAGCATCACAAATGTATCTAGAAATGTACCTTTCCAGCTCTCTGGGTTCCCTTCATCCTGTCAATAACATGGCTAATAAACCTCCACAGACCCGCCCTCTCCCTCTTCTTGTCTCTTAAATGTTTACTCACCTGTCAAAGATGAGAGTCTTCTCTAATTTCACCAGTTGGGATGAAGTGGAGTCAGGGACCCAGGGCTTGGTCTCAACATCAAGAGCCTAGCATCACAGATGGACACAAAGTCTGATCAACACCTTCCGTAATATGATGTGTCCTGGGTAGGCTAGGTTGGCTGAAGAGCAGCAGAGTTGGAACAAGTCACTCCTCACTGCTGCTCTGGCCTTGAGTGCTGGGGCCCAGAAGGAGGCTAATTCAAGACAGCAGCAAGCTTTTATGGAGTTAAATGAGAAAAGAAACTCCCTGTGCCAGGGAGTTCTAGGAGAATCAGCCAGCGGGACCCTACTCCAAAGTCCACCAGCCAAAAATCTCCAAGAAGTTCCATGGTGCCCTCAGCTTGGGTCGAGCTTAACGAGTGGCTGAGCATTTCTCCCGTTTTTGGATAACAGTTTTCGTAGGTGACATTTTGTCTCCAAGTCTTGTCCATCCATCAATCCTTGTCCATCCGTCTGTTGCCTTCCCAAGTCAGCAGTGCCCCTTCCCAGCCCACCTGGCACCAGATGTTCCAGCAGCCACCACTGTGCGTCCCACATCCTCCGAGTGGCAGAATGCGAAATCTCAGGTGACGTTCACCTGGAAGCGCTTCGCCCTCAACAGCTGCAGCCCCTTGATTACCTTGCCCGCCTCGGCAGCTCCACGCTGCCACTGTATCAATTGCTTGTCAATTCGGTTTAGCAGTGACTTTGACTGACTGGGATGAGGGGAGTGGAAGTGGAGTGTAGGCGAATGGTTAAAATTAATTGCTACATAAGAAAAAATTGAAAGATAATTATTCCTGCTTTCCTGTCAGTGCTCGAGGGTAGATGACCTCATTAACTTGCAGCTTGTACACAATTCAATTACTAGGAGATGGAAAATACATTTTTAATTACCTTAGTGGCCTGCGTACCATTCATCTCCATTTGCACAGCTTTCTTTCTTTTTTTCTTTTTTTTTAAACTGTTGTGCTCTGAAGAAATAGTACCATCTTAGGAAGGTGCTGGGAAAGTAGCTCCCTGTTTCTCTGGTTCCTGTTTAAGATGAGGTATGAAAGGGGTGGACGAAGCCCTGGATGGCAGATGAACGGCAAGACAGCCCTTGCTTAGTAATGTGCTTTTAATTAGCTTTGTATGTGGGAAGATTCCCAGCTCCTAGTGAGAGAGAATTAAGGAGGAGAAAACTGTGTCTTTGATTTGCAATTTCTGCAAGGAGAAATGAGAAGCTGTGGAAAACGTGGAAATCAGGAAGGTGGGCCAATACCAGCATCCGTGTGGGTCCCAAGGAAAATTCTGGTCCCGTTTTGATGTCTGTTATTTTACTGGTTCAATTAAGTGATGACTTACTATCTTAAGTGTATCCTTTGGCATTATTATTATTAGTTAATTCCAGGTACAACTTAGAAAACTGTCTATGGTATGGATAGTTGTATGGAAGCAATTCCTGTGTGGGTATTGGCTGCTAAATCTCTCCATGTCTTAGTCTCCTGTCCCCAAGGGGCCCTGGACATGGGTTCCCAAATACTCTGAAAATAAACAAAGAAGATGTGACATGCTCTGGATAAAATCGTCCCTATGGGACCATCAAGAATAGGCTATTTTATGTCCTCTTTACGAGAACAAAACTTGGAAGAGAGGAAAGATTCTAGATGATACTTGTGAAGTATGTGTGACCCATGTCTTTGAGGATTTGAGAGTCCTGTTTGCATCAAAAACATATTTGTATGTGTGGACTCCACTGACATTGATTATGAATCATGCTGGCCATGTGCCTTATATAGCAGAAGTAACAAGAATATGTAATTTATTTGGAAAGAGTTAGAAGAACTTACAAACTGACTTATTGTTGTGTCTATTTGGGTATAGCATCACAATGAAAACAGCTCTTGAGCCATACAGGAAACACATAAATAACACAGTGGAACAGGTTAAATTCTGCCAGCACCAGTTTTATAAGGGAGATCATCTCTCCTTTCCTCTCAGCCTCCCTCTTAGGTATTCCTACACAGTCTCAGCATCACGGGCTTGGTTGTGGCTGGGCAAGGGCTGAAGAAGTGACAGCATCCCAGTTGGCTTGAGATTCATGATCAACAGGGGAGACAGGCTTATAAATCAGTACATGGCAATGTCATATGATAAGTGCAACTATGAAGTACTCACATGTAACCAAGAAGAGACTGAAATGATTCTTCTCAGGAATGCTTTCTGTTTCAGAAAGCTTGGTTTATTTGTAGCTCTTGTTCCTGGGAGAGTTTCTAATTCTATTGGAATAATATGTACATGACTGTCCAAAAGACGGGCCCAGAGTTCGAGTGACCTTAAAAAGCTGGGCATTCAGACAGGTGTTTTCAAGAAGGGACCGGGTCTGAAATGCCACTCCCCTGGGTGGTCCTTTGGGATCAATGAGGACTTTGTCCCTTGTCCATGCAGTTCTGAGAACATGTTGCTGGAAGAGTTTCAGAGGTTGCCCATAGTTCTATCCAGTGGTGTTTCACATGTCTAACAAATAACTCTCTAAGGAAGAAAAAAGTTCAGTATAAATTTTAATGATATAAAAGATGCATTGCTTGTAGCTTATAAATATTAAAATATATATTGTATTATACATCTCAGTCAACTGATTATCACAGAATACTTTCATTGATTCATACTTAACTCTTGTTGTCTGTTGCCAACCTGTGTTTATAATTCAACCATAATTTGACAAAATCAGGCTACAAATACATGTTTGATGACATGACAAATGAGTATGATTCCAATATAATAACACAGCAGATACATGCACAAGTACCCCTTAACTGAAATGCTTGGGGCCAAAAGTGTTTCAGAGTTAAACTTTTTTTTGATTTTGCAGTATTTCTATATGCATAGTGAAATATCTTGGGGAAGGGACTGAAGTGTAGACACGAAATTCACTCATGTTTCATATACACCATATACTCATGGCATGAAGATCATTTTATACAATATGGTAGATAATGTTGTGTATGAAGCAAAGTTTTATAGTATAAAATCAGTGCTCAAAGGTTTTGGATTTTGGAGCAGTTTGGGTTTCAGACTTTCAGACGTTCAACTTGTCTCAGAGCTTTACTCATTTAGCAGTGACCTGAGATACTTCTCTGGTGAGGCAGGTGACAGTTTTCAAATGCTAGAAGAACATTGCCTCAATGTTTTGTGTTATTTGTAACATGATGGTTACAAAGATGGCCTCCTTTATGTTTCATGACTTTCTTAAGTCTTGACAACCAGAACAGTAAATCAAGCTCTAATGTGTAGTGCTGGCTGGTTTACATCCCAGCGTGGACAATTTCAAGCTGCCCCTGAGATGCCCAGAATGCAGAGCTGGGAGCAGCACACCATTGCACAGTACAGTATTTCCTTCAGAGAGCTTCAAGAGCATAGTTAATAGTAAAATGAAATAAAGTAATTAGGAGTGATGAGTTCTAGGTGCTGTTTTTTAACTTTGCTTTAAAAATCTATTTAAAAATTTTCCAGTTTTATTGAGGCAATTAAAAAATAAATATTGTATGTGTTTACATTCAATATGATGGTTTGATGAGTTCACTGTGAAATGATGATCTCAGTGAAGCTTATTAACATATCCATCGCCTCTCATAGTTACCTTGGTTTTTAACATAATTTGAGTTTCACAGTTGTCACTTATCTTCACATCTAGCAACTTCTTTGATGAAGTTTTTCATCCCAGTCCAGGTTGTTTGGAAGACTTCTTTCCACATTGTTTACATGTATATATGTGCATTCTTTATAAATATGAAAAATCAATCTTTTTGGAGGACAGAGTTTATGTAGACATAAAGAGCAAAGACTTTGGAGTCAGACAGACTAGAGTTTGAAACCTGTCTGTCTCCTAAGTGATTGGGCCAGTGGATTTATCTCCTTTTCGTCTGTAAAATTAAGATAATGGTCCCTAAGTTTCCTAGTAGTTGAAAGATTGAGAGATATAATTTGAAGGTGCTTAGCACAAAGTCCTATATGCAAACAGTAAACGTTAAATAGCAACTTTTAATATGAAATAATAGTGGGCCCTGCGCCATGGCGTAGTGGGTAAAGCCGCCACCTGCAGTGCTGGCATCCCATATGGGTGCCAGTTTGAGACTGGGCTGCTCCACTTCTGATCCAGCTCTCTGCTATGGCCTGGGAAGGCAGTAGAAGATGGCCCAGTTCCTTGGGAAGGTGCTGTGTGGGAGACCCAGAAGAAGTTCCTGGCACCTGGCTCCTGGCTTCAGATCAGCACAGCAGCCCTTGAGAGTGAACCAGCAGATGGAAGACTTTCTCTCTCTCTCTCTCTAACTCTGCCTTTCAAATAAATAAATAAATTTATCTATAAAATAAAAAAAACTATTCAATCTATTAATAATTATTAAATAATAGCCTACCACACTCGGCATGAATTAAATTTTAATACTTTTCCACCCTATTAAATGAAAATAGGGATGATGGGATGGAGAGCACGAGAGGCACATGTTCTGGTAGGCAGAGGCCATGTGAGGATTCATTCTCTGCCTCTGATCTCCAGCCTTTAATTCCATACCTTGGAATGTGCTCTGTCTCAGAACAAGGGTCAGAAGTCTCATGTGGCTGTGACCACCCCTGATCTTTTTCAAAAATTATTTTTATTTATTTATTTTCATTTTATTGAAAGGGGAGAGAGAGAGATAGGGGGAAGGAGTGGGAGAAAAGAGGAGAGAGAGATTGAGGGATCCATCTTTGCTTTGCTGGTTTACTCCCTAACTGCCCACAACAGCCAGGGCTGGGTTAGGGGGAAACCAATCCAGGTCTCCCTTGTAGACGGCAGGGAACCAAGTATCTGAGCCCATCACCTGCTGCCTCTCAGGGTGTGTATCAGCAGGCAGCTAGATCAGAAGCAAAACCAGGACTCAAACCAAGTGCTCTGATAAGGCATGTAGGCATTGCAAGTGATGACTTAACCGCCGTGCCAGACACCTGCCCTTGTTCCTACTCTTTGATGCTAGAAAGGAAGAACTTTTTTAAAAAGATTTAATTATTTATTTAAGAGATGAGAGTTACAGACAGACAGAGGGAGAGACAAAGATCTTCCATCCACTGGTTCACTCCCCCAAATGGCTGCAACTGCTGAAACTGGGCATATCTGAAGCCAGGAGCCAGGAGCTTCCTCTGGGTCTGGGAGGAACTTTTTAAAACAGACTTACTGGTGTTTGCTTTTTTTATTTCAAAGATAATAAATGATTATTCTAGAAAATATAGGTCAGTCAAAATCACTAGTAATTCCACTCATCAATAACCATGTAGCCTCTATGAACATGCTGTTGATTTTCTCCATACATTGATTTTTTTCCTTTGCAAGAACTGAACAATATTCTAACACTACTTTATAATTTAATTTATTTTACTTAATATCATGGGCATCTTTTAATGTGAGGAAACCTTCTTCCCGAATAATAATTTTAATCACATTGTAGAATGTGATTGTGGGAAGATACCTTACTAGGTTTACCAGGTTCTCTCCTCCTGGACATTTGTGTTATTATGATAGTTTCTGTAATCACATCTTTCTTCTTCAGAGGTAGAATTTTCTGGGTCAGAAGGAAGGCACAGTTTCAATTTATATAAACAGCTCTGCACCCTTTCATTTTGCGTCTCGTCTGGGCCCTTCTGCAGGGAAGGTGGCATCCCCACTGGCTTGTAAGAAGGCATTCCAGACTCAGTGAGGCCAGAAGGCACAGCCTCGCTCAGGTTTCCATCCTCTGCCTCAGCTGTTCCTTCTCAGGACTCGGCTTCCCTGCGGCACGTGGCAGAGGGAACTCAGGGCTCTGGAGTTTTGCTGCCACACCAGGGCTCCCCTTCCTGGAAATGCCCCCTGCCTGCAGTGTTTCTCGCTGTGCTCATGTCCCTAACGCATCTCACCTTTTCCAACGTCTGTGTCTTTGCTGGTTATCGTTCTTGCTTTCCCCCATCCTCCTGTCTAGCGTGGGTCTTCAGCAAATCTTCCACTGTTCCATGCAGTTGGTTACACCTGTCTGCTTCCACCCAGGAACTTAGCACGCTCTCCATGCCATGGCTGCTCAGTGCTGTCCTTCTGTCCCCTGGTGCTATGTGGGAAGTGTGAGATCAGAGTGTCTTTATGTCTGATTTGATTTCATAATGCCACTGCTAGAACAGGAAGCTTTGCACACAGTAGATGAGTAATGTGTGCTTTATTCAGTGGGAGTGGTTGTTTAGTGGTAGGTAAGAAGCAGACACGATGTGTTTTTTTCTAGCATGGCAACTCTTGTTTTATTGAACCTTCACATGGAGCTGCACTTTATAAATATAAAACAGATGAAAATGGTGCACTGGGTGACATGAGGTGGGAAACCCAGAGACTTACCCCAAACTCTGCTCTTCACCCAGGTGCACCCACAACCCTGGGGAGTCCTCTTGCACTTGAGTCAGAGGACCTGGCTCTCAGTCCTTGTCCTACTGCCACCTGCAGATTGGATCTGCTCACTCCTGCTCACAGGGTAGTAGTGAGGACTACTATGTACTATGTACTATGTACTATGTAGGTACTATGACTTAGCAAAAACGTGGTAACCAGTCTATAATAAGCACTCAGAAAACAGCATCCCTCTTCCTTTTTGTCTTTCTTTTTTAGATTTATTCATTTACTTATTTGAGAGGTAAAATCACAGAGAGAGGGAGAGACAGAGAGAAAGGGCTTCTATCCACTGGTTCAGTTCCCAAATGGCCACAATGGCCAGAGCTGGGCTGAAGCCAGGAGCTTCTTTTGGGTCTCCCAGATGGGTGCAGGGGCACAAGCACTTGGGCCATCTTCTACTGGTTTTCTAGGGCATAGCAGAGAGCTGGATCAGAAGAGGAGCAGCTGGGACATGAACTGGCACCCATATGGAATGCTGGTGCCACAGGCAGAGGTGCCACAGGCACAGCTGGTGCCACAGGCAGATCTACACCACAGTGCTGGCTCCAGTACCCCTCTTCCTTATCTCCCTTTCTTCCTCTTATTCTCCCTCCCTCTTTCCTCACTTTGCTCTCTCCTGTTCTCTTTGCTCAGCTAACAAAGATCCTGATTCTAGATAGCTACATGGAGCATGTCCACCCAAATTCAGGTGCTGCCCTTGCGAGATCTCTCTCAAGTGTGGTCCAGGGAATTTTGCCCCGTACTGTGATCCTGTCCAGCCCTTTCGTGTTCAGATACTCTTCTGTAACTGAGGGGTTGAAGCTCAGTATCCCTTGGGATGCATGTCTAACTCTTAACTGCCTTTATTTTAAAGGCGGAAGTACCCCTTCTGATCCATAGAGATCAAAGCTCCGTGGTGGGTGGGCCTTGTGTTCCAGCTGCCGTTTCAGTTGTCCCTAACCGTGCCTCTGTCAGCAGCTTGCTGTAATAGTTAAGGATGGACGCTTGGGCAACAAAACACAGGGTTCAAATTGTGACAGCTCGTCTCTTCTGTGTCTTTGGACAAGTCACGGGGCTCCCTTTATGCCTCAGTTTCTTTATCTACGAAGTGATAATCATAATAGTAATAGTGTGAGAGTGACATGAGAAAAGTACGTGAAGTATTTGAAAACTATTAACACTCTTGTGTTTCTGAGCATACTCAGAGTGATCCCTTTTGAACCAAAAGAGAGCCTTCGCCTGACAGAGGAACAAAGATTGGGAACCCTGCACCCAGATGTCCCAGAGGACAGTGCCTTGCATGTCGTCAGTGTGAGCTATTGTTATTCTGAAAGTATGTATTAAGAATGTAATAAATAATTATGTAGAAAAATACAGTATACCAGGCCGGTGCTGCGGCTCACTTGGCTAATCTTCCGCCTGCGGTGCCGGCACCCTGGGTTCTAGTCCCCGTCTGGGCGCCAGATTCTGTCCCGGTTGCTCCTCTTCCAGTCCAGCTCTTTGCTGTGGCCTGGGAGTGCAGTGGAGGATGGCCCAGGTCCTTGGGCCCTGCACCTGCATGGGAGATCAGGATAAGCACCTGGCTCTTGGCTTCGGATCGGTGCAGCATGCTGGCCATGATGGCCATTTGGGGGGTGAACCAATGGAAAAGGAAGACCTTTCTCTCTCTCTCTCTCTCTCTCTCTCTCTCTCTCACTCTCACTCTCTCTCTCACTCTCTCATTGTCTAACTCTGCCTGTCAAAAAAAGAAAAAGAAAAATACAGTATACCGAATAATTATTAAGCAATTATACTCTACATTAATTCAGTATGATACAAATACCTGTATGGTACTACAGTGTACAATAAACAGTTATGTATCTGGATTCACCAAAAAGATGCCCAAACTCACTAATAATAAAAGTGGGGATAAAAACGTGAAGTGGTACTTTTGAGGCAAGAATAAACAACTGTGCTAATGTTGGTGAGGACCCAGGGAGCCACTCTTTTGCACTACTGCTGGGCGTAGCTAAAACTGACATTAAATATATCTTTGAACTAGCATATTGCTTTTCAGAATTTATCCTAGGAAATGATCATTTTTCTAAGCTATAATTTCAAAGCTTTTTATTGTAGCATTGCTTGTGATTATATAAAAAATAAGAAGTAACTTAAAAGAGCCAACAGTAGCAGAATGATTAAATTTTGATATTCTAATAATACACTGCTATTAAAATTATACATTCAGATTTATTTACAAAAGAAGATTGCTTGATTTATTAAGTGAAAAATGTAGCAAGGTACAGAAAAATATGTTATAGTGCGATTCTTATAAAGGTGTCTGGATGTATATGTATGTGCACACGAATGTATGAGCGTGTCTGTGCACACAGGAAGAAATCTGGAAGTTAAACACCCAAGAATTAACAATGGAAGGTTTTTTTAAAAAGACTTATTTATTTATTTGAAAGGCAAAGAAACGAGGTGGGAGAGGGGAGAGACATCTTCCATCCACTGGTTCACTCTCCAAATGGCCACAATCGTAGGGACTGAACCAGGCTGAAGCCGGGGCCAGAAGCTTCACTGGGGTCTCCCATGTGGGTGGTAGGTGCCCAAACACTTGGACCACTTTCTCTTGCCTTTCTCAGGCCATCAGAAGAGAGCTGGATTGGAAGCACAGCAGCCAAGATATGAATTGGCACCCATATGGGATGCCAGGGTTGCAGGCAGCAGCTTTTCCTGCTCCATTATGCCAGCCCCTAGGGGGAGTTTTATAAAATGTATGTTACTCTCAAAACATTCCCACCGTATTTTAATTTTTTTACAAGAGAAAAGAATTTAGTTATTTTCTCTCATTCATTATAGAAAAAAAAGAAACATTGTATGCAAATCAAAGTGCTATGTGTGGTTGATTAAAGCAAGGGCTAAAGAGAAGTTATAAGGTATATTCAAGTCTGTAGTGGAGAGTTAGGGGATGAGAAATCCATTCCAATTCTTTGGTGTTTGTGTGTGTGTGTGTGTGTGTGCGCATTGTGATAGGCTTCATAGTGGAAGTGACATTTGAACTTGGCCTTGAAGGATGAGCAGTGGGACATCTGGATTGATAAAGCCAATGGTTCATAAGCAGCTTCTAGTCAGAACTTAAAGGGATGGGTTCCCCCACCCCCGAGCTGCCTCTTGGAAAAGAAGGAGTTGCATTATGTTCATGTCCTTCAAGTTTTCCCATATTGTGGAATTCACTTTGTTTTATTTTAGAAAACCACTTTAGCCTGAAATGACCAAAGTCAACACTCATTTTCGGTGCTTGTAGCGATGCCGAGAAGTGACTGAGGAATTACAGCAATTTTTTTTTGGAGCATGGCTTTAAAATGGCAAAAGTGAGCTTTTGTTATAAATGTGCCATTTGGAAATCATGTTAGGAAATAATGCAGTCGATGGTTACAAGTGAAGATTGTGAATATACATATAAATCTTAGTGAATGAAAGAGACCGTAGTTACAGTGATATCTGAAAATCACACTTGCAGCTTGGGGTAGCATTTTCATGTTAGCATCATCTACACATTCAAAAGTGTTGCATCTCAAATAACTTGGAAGTGATGATGAAATTTTCTGAAGACTGGCTCAAAAAAGCTCTAGCTATAACAAAAACTGGTGTTAGAGTAGAATTCCTTCATAAAATGTAAACATGGCAAAAGCATTACTGCCAAATCACCTATGATTTTGTATGCTTTGTAATTTGACATGTGTAGCTGTAGCTATATGTTTGTCTATTTTGTCTACATGCCTTTCTTTTTTAAAGATTTATTTATTTATTTGAAAGTCAGAGTTACACAGAAAGAGAAGGAGAGGCAGAGAGAGAGAAAGACATCTTCCATCCGATGGTTCACTCCCCAGTTGGCCACAACGGCCAGAGCTGTGCCAATCTGAAGCCAGGAACAAGGAGCTTCTTCCAGGTCTCCCACGTGGGTGCAGGGGCCCAAGGACTTGGGCCATCTTCCACTGCTTTCCCAAGCCATAGCAGAGAACTGGATGAGAAGTGGAACAGCTTGGATTTGCACCAGTGCCCATCTGGGATGCCGGCAGTGCAGGTGGCAGTTTTACCTGTTACAACACAGTGCCAGCCCCTGTCTATATTCTTTAAGAGGATTTTTTTTCCTGATTTTCTCTTTGGGAAAATGGGAGATTGGTATTTAGGGGGCTGCTCATATACAGATAGTAAGATATTTTCTGTGTTTACCCTGTGTGTCTGATACCTATATTAAGTTCAACTCTAATAGTCAGTCATAACAGGTACAAACTGTAGAAGATGGTTTTTATGTGGTGTAAACTTTATTCCTCATGCTAACCCTACAAGGCAGCTGCATTAACTTATTAGGGCTGCTATAACCAAGTACAGCAAGCTGAGTGGCTTAGAAATGACAGGTCTTGCCTCATGGTGCAAGAAGCTGAGCCCAAGCTGCTGGCAGGGTGGGTTCCTCCTGAGCACTAGGAGGGAGAATGGGTTGCAGGCCTCTCTCCTCACTTTCAGGAGTTTGCTGGGAAACCTTGGCATTCCTTGGCTTGTGGAAGCATCATCTGACCTCCACCTTTGTCTTCCCACCATGTTCTCTTTCTCCTTTTTCTAAGACCCTAGACAGATTGAAGCAGCACCTGCCTAATAACCTTCTTTTTAACTTGATGGCCTCTGTTCAGAGCCTATCTCTAAATAAGGCTTCAGTCTGCAGCACTGGTGGTTAGAAAGTCAACTTGTGGACCTGAGTGGGACGCAGTTCAACCCATAGTAGCAGGAATATGAGTCCTGTTGCCCTTCTACAGATGAGGCATTGGAGATTTGCTGTTGCCTGCCCTGCCCTGCCCTGCGGCGTCTGTCACGTGTGGATGTGCGGCCTGATGGAAAGTCTCCCAGCAGCCGTGGGTTCTGCAGGGTTTTATCTGGAGAGTTGCTGCTGCAGCGAAACACTTTCATCCGGATAGCTTCACGTCCAGTTGTGAGGAGATAGGCGTTCATGTTTGCATAACCAATCTTCATCCTCAGGAACCCAGTGGCTCAACCCTAAGGATGCGCTTTCTTCCTTTGTTCATTTATTATTTATTAGACACCTGCAATAGGTTGGTAATGCTGAGAAAATATAAAAAGACAGAATGCTGGCCCTCATCCGTTCCTGTTGCTATTCTGAGATGTGTGTAATCTAATTAAAATGTAAAATGGGAAACCCACATGTGAGCATAAATTTGGCTTGGAAATCATGGCAGAACTTTTGATTTTTAATTAGTTTCAGAAAAACAGACCCACCCCCTTCTCAGTGCTGTAGAGATTCCTCTGCCTTGATAGTGCTGCTTTGAAGAACAGAGGATTCGGCAGGAAATTGTGATAACTTTCCGATTCTGAAACAGCTAACAGACTTTTTCACTAGTTGTAAAAATGGAAGGATGGCAGCCATTGATAGAGCTGTGTGTTTGGCTCAAGGTTAGGAGCTTGATATATGTAATCTCATTTCATTTAAGTCTTAAAACAGCATCCTAGGTGCTATTCGGTCCTTCTTATAGACGAAGAAGCTAAGGTTCAATGAGGTGAAACAGGGAGTGAGTGCAGCCTTTCATTCTGCAGATGCTTCCTGAGTACCCCTGTTTGCAGGTGCTGAGTATGCCGTGGGGGCACAGGCCGGGCTCTTTCAGAAACAAGAGTGTTCGCTGGCCATGCCCACCTCCGAAGCCCATGCTCTTAAGCCAGCACAAAGAGGGAAATGCTGTTCAGGTTAAGAAGAAGCTAAGTAGGGCCCGTCGAAAGGAAGCCCTGTGGATTGGAGTAAACATTCATCAGACTGGCCAGAATGGCACTGGCTTGTCCATCCTCGCTGCCAGTGCTGTGAAAGTACAATCTAACACCGCCACAGAGCTGTCAGTGGGGTCCAGAATCTCCACCCTGTAGCAGGAGGAGTCACATTACTGCTGTTGAAAGGTGAATGGAAGGCTGGGGTGCATACTGCCAACTGGTGATTGCCTTATATCCAAATGAGTGTTGTTAAGGAGCTCAGGACCACAGACTTTCAGAGTAGCACATCTCAAATTATGAGCAGAACTCACTGAAATGCAGCCTAGTCATTCTACCTCAAAATGTGTAATGGTTGTAATTGTGTTTCTTTCTAGTTTCCTTGGGACTACCCAGAGTCTCTTAACCTCAGCATCATTGACATTTGGGGTCTGATAATTCTTTCTTAGGGAGGGTTGTCCTGTGTATTGCAGCATGTTTAGCACATTCCTACATGCCAGTGTGCATCCTCCCACATTATGACAATCTGAAATGTCTCTCGGCATTGCAGATGTTACCTGGGGTAGGGAGACAGGGTCAGAACTGCCCCCTGGACCTGGGGGTTGAGAACTAGTGCTCCAGCTGCATGGTAATTACCTTTATAAAAAAGACCAGCCGGGGGCCGGCACTGTGGCTAGGGGGTAAAGCTGCTGCCTGCAGTGCTGGCATCCCATATGGGTGCCGGTTCGAGTTCTGGCTGCTCCACTTCCGATCCGGCTCCCTGTTAAAGCACCTGGGAAAACAGTGTAAGGATGGCCCTGGTCCTTGGGCCCCTGCACCTATGTGGGAGACCCAGAAGAAGCTCCTGACTTCAGATCAGCCCAGCTCTGGTCATTGAGGCCATTTGAGGAGTGTACCAGCAGGTGGAAGACCTCTTTCTCTCTGTCTCTACCTCTCTCTGTAACTCTATCTTTCAAAAATAAAATAAAGCTTAAAAAAAAAAAAAAAAGCAGCCAGCCAGTGTCCCCTTTGCTACAAAGCATTAGGCCCACAGTATGACTGGAGTCATGTTGGGATATCTCTCCATCAGGCAGGGGTTGTGGCTGGGCCCTGGAGGATTTGGGGGCAGGATGGAGAACTTTAGGCAAGAATGCTCATGGCCTGTTTGGGGCCCAGGAGTTTTAAATGTGAAACGGAAGTGGTAGAGAGGACAGATAGGTTGGGATTGGGAGTCTTGAATGGCTGCACATACCTGGAGGGAACAGAGACTTTCACAAGCTGTTTCAGGTAATAGGGGATTCTTGGCATGACGTAGGGGCTATAGCTGGATAGGGACTCTGCGGGGACTCGCCACCATCTTGGATCCAGGATCTCTTCTTCTGTACCTGGAGGTTGAGATCCTCACCTCTGTCCTCCGCCAACCATGCTGACACTGCACCTCTCCTGTTCTCTTTATCTCTGAACGTTTTCTTATCCAGCCTCCTGATTCTCATTGGTTTGCCTCCCTTGGAGGTTTTCTGTTAAATTCTAGAAGGGGATTTTGAGTCCTAACAATGGTTACCATGATCTTCACTGGGCAGAGTTTTTGTGCCACCCATATCATAGGTCATGGTCAGCTTGGAGCTGGACTGCCTTGGGTTCTGGTGCCAAGCCATGATCTTAATCATGAATCTATCTTGCTTGTTTATCCATCCTGGGAGTGCTGACCATGACAGGTATCATGGCTGACATGTCAAGAATGATAGCATAGCATAACAAGTCTAGTTTCTAATTCTGCAGTCATTGAGCAGGGTCTGTAGGGTTCTGAAAGAGTGAAAGTTGACCATTTCCCCATGCCCCACCTCAAGAATCAGTGTTGGAGGAGGGTGGTGCTCTGGTCAAGCCTGACTGGGTTTAACCCTCAGCTTACTCACTTTACTAGCTAGTTAGCTTCAGGCAGATTTACACACTCCAAGCCTCAGGTGAGAGGTTGATGATGATGGTCTTAGTACCTACATCTCTAGTGGCAGGGAGTTTTTGTTTGTTCGTTCTTGCTGCTAGATCTCCAGCTTCTAGCACAGTGCCTGGCACACAGCAGATGCTCTAAACCCATTTGCTGAATAAGAACTGTGAATTTATGGAGCATGATTAACATTCTAAGTGCAATTTCTAAGCATTTTATGTGTACATTTAATCTAAATGTTGGCAAGGGTTAGATAACGGTACTACCTCCTTTTTACAAATGAAGAAACAGAGAGCTGGAAAACATCACATAGTGGAGAAACCTATGAAAAAAACCCAGGCAGGGGCAGGCGTTATAGGGCAACAGGTTAAGCTGCCTCTTGTGACACCTACATCCCATATGAGCAGTGGTTCGAGTCCCAACTGCTCCACTTCCAATTCAGCTCACTGCTAATATGCCTGGGAAAGCAGAAGATGGCCCAAGTGCTTGGACCCCTGCCACCCATGTGGGAGACCCAGATGGAGTTCCAGGCTCCTGGTTTTAGACTGACCTGGTCCCAGCTTTTACTGCTCTTTGGGGAGTGAACTGGCAGATGGAAGATCTCTCTCTCTCTCTCTCTCTCTCTCTTTCTTTTCTATCTCTCTCTCTCTCTCTTTCCCTCTGACTTTTAAATAAATAAGTAAGTAAGTCAGTCAGTCTTACAAAGAAATCCATGCAGCCTGGCTCCAAAACCCTAGCTCTTTACCATTATGTCACATTCCTTTGGATTCCAAAATTCATTGATATATTCAGTGAAAAGAAGATATGATTAGTGATGGTAGCTACTATTAAAAAATACTTCCCATTAAAAAGTAAATTCTAGGGGCTGGTATTGTGGCATAGTGGGTAAAGCCACCATCTGCAATGCTGGCATCCCATATGGGCAGTGGTATGAGTCCCGACTGCTCCACTTCCAATCCAGCTCCCTTCTCATGTGCCTGGGAAAGCAGTGGAAGATGGTCCCAGTCCTTGGGCCCCTGTACCCACATGGGAGACCTGGATGAAGCTCCTGGCTTCTGGCTTTGGCTGGCCTAGGCCAGCCAGCCCTGGTTGTTGTGGCCATTTGGGGAGTGAAACAGCAGATGAAAGATATTCTCTCTCTCTCTTTCTCTCTCTCTCTCTCTCCCCCCTCCCCTCTGCCTCTGCCTCTGCCTCTCCTTCTCTGTAATTCTGACATTCAAATATATAAATCTTCTTTCTAAAAAAGTAAACCCTGGAAACAATGAGAAGGAAAGAGTAGGACCTCAGTCCAGTCCACTGTCACTTAATGACAGGAATACATTCTAAGAAATGTGTTGTCAGCCAATTTCATTGTTGTGCAAGCATCATAGAGAATCCTAAAATAAGCTTCCATGAGAGAACCGCTTAGGGGCCTAGGCCATTGCATATGTGGTCCATTGTTGACTGAGACCTCATTGTGGAGTGCGTGGCGGGGCTGGCTGTTACCAGAGGCTTGTCAGCAGGCCAGTCTCTTTGTCCCTCTCTGGAAAATCGATACAGTTCTGAGCAGGAGTATTGAGGACATAGTTTACTTGGTGTACATTAGGTCAGTGCTCCTAAAGATCCAGTGAGGCAGACTGCTTTTTCTCTGCATTGACAGGAGGAAAGAAAGAGACAGAGGGATGAAGTAATTGTACAAAGCCGTACAACCAGCTAGTGGTGGGGCTGGGGTTTGACCCACAACCCTGGGCTGTGCTGCCTCAGGGGTGTCTCACCTTGACAGATTATGATGATGCAATCTAGCATCACATGCAGCGGCATTAGGGCTTTTCAGGGAGTCTTTGTTTCTCCAGGCAGAAGGGGGAGTATCTGAAACCTCAGATATGTGATTCAGAGGCATGGCATGAAAACACCTTTGTGTGTGCTACATAAATTGTGTGCAGTTCTGCTTGGTTTCACATACGTGCCTGAGGAATATTGTTTTTCTTCACTCTGACTTTTTAGTGTTTAAACATTCACCTGTATTTTCTCAAATATACAGTGAACTTTGTAAGAGCCATTTTCTCATTCAGAACTGCTTCATACCTGACCACTGTGGCTTTCAAACTCATATGAGCCTATTGAAACATAACTCATGACTTCTTTGATTCACTTGTTTCATTAACACATGGAAATACACTGAGAAACAAGGCAACTTGGAGGATTACAAGGGTGGATGAAGCCAGCTTCTTGCCCTTGAGAACTTACGACCTGGGATGGTCAGTCTACTATGAAAGCAACCAAGTGTAATAACAGGCAGAACAAAGAAGTGCTCAGTTAAAACACAAACTGCGTGCAAGAGATGCTGTAAATGGAGGGATTACCTTGGCCTGGAGAGAGGAGAATATTTTATCTGATTAAAGGAACAGTGAAATTCTGTTGGGAAGGAGGGCAAGGTGTTTGTAGGCAGCTGGGGTGACAAAAGTCATTTGGGATTAAATTGCTAGATCTTACATGGCAATGGAAGATGTTTGAATGTGATTCTGTGGGCGACAGGGGACCACTGGGGAACTGTGAGCAGGAGAGTGACACGGTGAGCCTGTATTTCAGAGGGGTAGCTGGCTCTGATGTGACAGCTGGATGGGGGAGGGCGAGGCTGGATTCTGGGAGATCATCTTCTGGGAAATCTTTTCAGTAGCTCAACTGAAGGGTATGAGGATGCCTTACCAAGGGCAGTGGGCGTGGGAATGGGAAGGGGCTGGGTGCTGCTGACTGTAGAAGGGAGGTTGACCTGGTAACTGATCAGCTGTCAGAGGCAATGGAAATGGAGAAACTGAATTTTAGAGGTTTTGTTTCCATCAAGATGAGCTTGCAGTGAGAGAGGAGCAACAGAGTCTGCTGCCAGGAGTACTACTCCATGAAAGTCTGATGCCACACAGCCTGTATCTAAGATATTTGTCCTGTCTTTTGAAGAATACCTGGCAGAAAAAGATCCCTGGATTTTTCTCCTGGAAGTTAAGTTCATAAAAGTCATGTTTTTTTTTGTTTTTTTTTTTTTTTGTTTTTTTTTTTTTTTTTTGACAGGCAGAGTGGACAGTGAGAGAGAGAGACAGAGAGAAAGGTCTTCCTTTTGCCGTTGGTTCACCCTCCAATGGCCGCCGCGGTAGCGCGCTGCGGCCGGCGCACCGCGCTGTTCCGATGGCAGGAGCCAGGTGCTTCTCCTGGTCTCCCCTGGGGTGCAGGGCCCAAGAACTTGGGCCATCCTCCACTGCACTCCCTGGCCATAAGTCATGTTTAAAAGGCACAGCCAACTCTGCCAGTACCCACACAAGCCAGGAAGTACAAAGATACATTCACACCCAGGGGTAGCAAGCACGACCAGGAGGTAGAAGTTGTTAGGATAAGGATGAGGTTGGAAAAATAGATCTGGGCTGGAATGTAGGGGTGAGGAGTCAGGCCTGGGAGAGACACTGTCACACTGTGCTTTAGGGCTGCAGAGTGGAGGAGAGCCCAGACCAAACATGTTGAAGGCTGCTGTCCTGGTGCTGGGTCGCAGAGAGGCTATAAAGTAGACGTTGAGGACATGGGACTGATGGAGCTCAGTGACTGGGGACTCAGTGAGTGAGCAAGAAGGAACCCTAGGGAGTTGGTAGGTCTCAGGTGCATCGGGTGCCTGATTAGTGGATTGGTCTCTGGACCCCCAGCTTGCCTTGTTCATCTTCAGAGTGCTGAAGTTTTCCAGTGGTCACTCTCAGACCGACAAAAATCCTGCCCTATGTCCAGTGAAGAGATAGACAGCTGCCCACAAACACACAACCTTCACAGATGCAGCCTTGGTAGATTGCCAGAGGAAAGAGGATTTCATTTTCACTTCACAAATCAAACTTGATGTTTCAAGAGGGCATATTTTAGCCTGTGACTGGCTGAGGAGTCCGGGAAAGCTTTTGAGGCTAACGGAGGGCAGTCATTCAGGACTAGCCCCATCCGGCCCCTCAACAGGCCACAAGGGGAGGCTTTTAAGAGGATGCTGTTTGGGGAGAAAAAAAATGAAGTGGAGGGTTGGATGGGGGAGATGTCAAAAATCAGGAACAAAAAAGCCCAGGCACAACTCCAAGCCCAGCTGAGGAGTTGCCAGGAGGCCAGGTGCTGCTGCTGGAAGCCGCACTTTCCACTTGGCACCGGCATCTGTCATGGCGGCCGCTTCCTGTCCTTGGCTGGGAGGGCCATCTTGCCACTGGTGGGGATGACAGCCACAGCTCAGAGGGGCCCTCCGAGGTCGAGTCTGAGACAGGCGGACACAGGAGCTGAGATGGGAAGCCAGCAGCCCCAGTGGAGGAGTTTGCTCTGAGGACTCGAGGAAGGAGTGGCACCAGGCCTGGCCCCTCCGTCTCTCCTGACAACCCCTTTCTCCTGCCCAGGGAGGAAGACGCCATTGTCAGGCTGAGGAAATGGCTTATTGGTTGGCTCTTCCTGGCTCCAGTCCCGGGCAAACCTCCCCCATGAGTCTCCAGAGCCGCTGGGAGGATGCCCTGGGACACGGGCCCTGTGCTGGGAGCCATCGTCCTTGGGAATGGGCGCAAGGCTGGCCCGCCTCTGGGTCGCTGCTCTGTAGTTCCAGAGCCGCTGTTGATCGTGGTTTGTTTCTGCGGAGAATCCTAAGGATGAACAGTGGCTCCTTTCAAGCTGTGTCTCTGGGCAGTGAGGACGCATCCGGAAGTGGGTGTCGTCCTGTGCTGGGGGTTACCATGGGGAAACAGACTCCAGGTTAGCCACATCTCCGGGGAGCCTGCCTCCAGGGGCAGGGTCCAGTTCCCATTTCCATTTGGCGATTTTTAACCTAAGTGAGTGGAACTGGGTAGGAATAGACTGATGTTGGATCCGTCAGTGACTCGGCTGACGTTTATGGAGTGCATGCCGAATGCTGGGCACTGCAGACAGTGCAGAGTGCAGTGTAGTAAGAGCTTGCATTAGTTCACCAGACAGCATGAGTGGCCTCAGATGACCTGAGTTTGAATTATTACTTCGTCTTTTACTAACTTCAAGACGTACGGAAAGTTGATAGCTTTTCCCAGTCTGTCTCATTTATACAATGCAGAGGTGCCGACAGGACTGGCATGAGGGTTCTCCAGTATAGGCCGAGTGTGGTATCATAAACAAGACCCGGTGCATAGTAAGGACTCCATAGGTGGTACCACTAGGAAATACGGGGTGCCGGAGATGAGCCCTGACTGAGCTTTGCCTGGAGACTTGAATCTTAAAAGATTAGTGGGAAAAAGTCACGAAACAGGGAGACAGTGGGAAGCGTCAGCCTTGGGGGAGGCTGTGGTTAAAAAGCCACCGCCAGGGGCCGGCACCGTGGCTCACTTGGTTAATCCTCCACTTGCGGCGCCGGCATCCCATATGGGTGCCGGGTTCTAGTCCTGGCTGCTCCTCTTCCAGGCCAGCTCTCTGCTGTGGCCCGGGAGAGCAGTGGAGGATGGCCCAAGTGCTTGGACCCTGCACCCGCATAGGAGACCAGAAGTAGCACCTAGTTCCTGGCTTCAGACTTGCATAGCTCGAGCCGTAGCGGCCATTTGGGGGGTGAACCAACAGAAGGAAGACCTTTCTCTCTTGTCTCTCTCTCTCACTGTCTAACTCTATCTGTCAAAAAAAAAAAAAAAAAAAGCCACCACTAATGCCCTGCCCCACCTCTGCGTGGCACTCGCTGGTCGGTTCTGAGATGGGCTTGATGAAACATCCGCCAGAGGTCTTGGGAGCTAAGCTTTTTCTTGGGGGGGGGGGGGGGGGGGCTGCGGCATTGGTGAAAGAATGAAAAGACTAAACTGCCACAGAAGCAACACGCGCTGTGTTGGTGTTCCGGCTTGTAATTTGCAGCAGACATAATTACATTTCCTAACATAAAAGGAAATATTTGTGATCTGCAGCGAGGGGGCTCTACCACACAAAGGCAGGTCTCTCCTGCTTCCCTGACCCATTAAGTGACAATTGTGGGACCCGTGTTAAACATCTTCTAAGTGAGGAACTTGCCATGGCTCTGTGCTGCTAATGCCTGAGATAATGGTGTTTCCTCCCTCGGTTGCATAAATGTCAGCATTTATGATGTTAAGTAATAGCGCATAAAAGCCCAGAAGGAGTCTCCGAAGTGTTTGCTGCCTTTACTTTGCCACCCCGATTTAGAATTCCAAGTCCTTTTCTCCTTCATTTTTCTCTCCTAAGTGACGGTTGGCCCCCGGAAGTGCTGAGGAGGAGAAAGGACGGCATGGTGCAGACCCCTTCATAGATGCGAGTCCCACAGCTCTGCAGATGCGGCAGCTGTGAGGGGGACCTGGCCACGTCTGCCCTTCCTCCCCCCTCCCAGTGTCACCCACAATTTAGGGAACTGCGTGGGCTCACCCACCAGGCAGCCGGAAGGAGGAAGGGGAGAAGGATGGGTGGAGCTTCCTTGAAGAATTCTGGAAGCTCCACCTAACGCTTTCGCGCACAACTCTTGGTCACACCGGGTGCAAGCCAGCCTGGAAAATGCAGTCTCCTGTTGAGTGCGTGGTCAACCCTGGGGCTCTGTTACCAAGCGGAAGAGTGGACACAGCAGCACGGCCATCAGTGTCTTGTCCACACTGTCTTCTTTAAAGCATTTTAATTTATACCTGGTGACTGTGAGGTCACATGGGCAGTATCTGTGGTCTCTGGAGTGCAGTGACTTCCTGTCTGCCCTGGCTGCACTAGGCATGTCCATGACTGGGGGCGGCCTGGAGGAAAATGCCAGGTCTTGCTTAAAAGGAATGGAGTGGATGTCAGCATTTCCTGTCTCACATCCCGACTCTGAGATCCACTCGTGCCTTTGTCTTCTTGGCTGCCTTCGTGTCTGCCTGTTGCTTCTTCTGATTGAAGCAGCTGCCTGGACTCCTGGGTGGTGAACCTACTGGCCCCGCCCCCTGCCCCAGTGCTGCTTCTCGCCTGCTGGACTCCCCATGCTCTGAAGTCAAGACTTCTCACGTCTCACAGGTGGCCCTTTGGGGACTGTCTCTAGAAACCACATTACTTGTGCTCAGGTTCCAAGTTGGATTCCCAAGGGAAGGCCCAAGTGTATGAGCACACGCAGATATTCAGAATAACAGGGGAGCGTCAGAGTAATTGGAGCAGCTGACTGTGACCAGGGAAGGGGGCTGGGGAGAGGGCAGGTATGTGAGGTAAATCATCTTAGCTCAGAGAAGAAACTCAGATAAGATGACAGTTCACTAAAATCCAGCGTTCATATTTCTTTTAAAAAAAAAAAGGGGGAGGGTTGTGGGTGGGAGGGAAATTTTGGAAGGGGGAAGCCATTGTAACCCATAAGCTGTACTTTGGAAATTTATATTCATTAAATAAAAGTTTAATTAAAAAAAAGGTTTATTTTATTTATTTGAAAGGCAGAGTGACAGAGAGAGAAAGAGAGAGATAAAGAGATGTTTAATCTTCTCGTTCACAATGGTCACAATGGCTTGGACTGGGCCAGGCAGAAGCCAGGATCTAGGAACTCTATCCAGTTCTTCCACGTGGATGTAGGGGCCTAAGTACTGGAGCCATTTTCCATTACCTTCCCTGGGGCATCAGCAGGGAGCTGGGTCAGAAGTTTAGCAGCCATTGTCCTGATCACCACAACGCTGGTCCCCAGGGGTCATATTTCTCATAAGAATGGAAATAGCTCACAGCTACATGGTCAGGTTTAAAATAATAATTAAAAATAACTGCCTTTTCCTTTTACGAAAGCAACATCATGTTAATGTTAGAAATCCTTAAAAGACAGATGAGCAAAAAGGCTACAGTTGAAAGGCACCGAGAATCTATTACAGAGCAACAGCTATGGTGGGTCACTGTTCCTTCCAGACCTTCCTCTGTGCCTTCCCATGTATAAATGTGCTCTAAAGTGACATTATAGTGTAGATACTGCTTTATTCCACACTCTCTTGATTTAAGCATATAAGATGAACATTTCTTCTCTACCAGTAGATATTCACCTACTTTAGACTGTCGGTCTTCCACTGAAGGAATGCCATAATGTCATTGATAAATCTGTTGTTGAGACTGTTTCCAGCTTTTCACTCAATAATGCTGACATGCATGTCTGTACAGTGAAATCTCTAGGCGTAGAGATTCCAAATAAATTGATATTCCTAAGAAGGCACATATGTTTAAGACTTTTGGTTGAAACCATCTCCCAGCAGTGTTGGGGGCTGGCTTTTGTGGTGGTCCATTCAGATTTTGCCTTCACTTCACAGATGATGGTAGACCCCTTTGGTGCGTAGCTGTGTTAGTGCCACATCACGCATTCCATCCACCCTCCCCACCCCACCCCCCACCACCATAGCAGCAGTGTGCGCATGCACTAATTTTGTAGTAAAACAGCGCAGGGGGTAGGGCAGGGGAGGATCAGAGCATGAACCCCCAAAGTATATGCTGCGTTGGGGCTGGTCCTCTGTCAGATGAGTTGGGGAAGCCATGTGCCCGGCAGAATAAGCCCCACAGGGAGACTGGTGCCAGAATCCAGCATAGGCCCATGGGCAGCATTGCTCATGCTCCCCTTGGTCTGTGGTGGAAACTTCTCCCTCTGCTCCCATTTGCCTTGACACATTTGTGTCTTCTGCATCCTGTAGAGAAGAGGTGACACCAAATGGCTGATGGAGAGCCAGGATTAGAAGGAGGGGAAGCCGGCAAGAGTCACAGGCAAGGAAAGACGTAGCTCCTCTTGGTTGGGGACCCGCTTTCAGCCTGTGCCGTGAGCCCTGCCGTGCCAGCCTGCCCTGGGAAATCCTATCACAGACTGAGTCTCCAGGCACTCAGCTCTCCTCTGCAGGGGTCCCGGCCCTGTCTCGTCCTGGAGCCGACCCCAGCCTGTTGAAGTGACCCGGTTTGCTCACTGTGCTGGAGGACTGGGCCCTGCCACCTTTTGCCTTTGGGCCTTCCGAGACTCCAGGTACCTGGAAGCTGACGGGGTCAGTCTGTCCGAGGGGAGGCACTGTGTCTCCCACGTCTTTTGAGTTTATTTTTCTTTGTCGTGTCCACGTATTTGTTTTCTTGCACCTCTTTGTCAGGCTTCCTTGGTACATAAAGCCAGAGAGAAAAGAGATAAGGGTGAAAGGAGGGCCGACAGAAAGCCAGAGGTCCTCCTACAACAGCAGGCGATGGCGGTGCAGGACAAGGTGGCACAGAGATAGAGCCCTGACACTGTCACCCGGGGCCGTGAGCCCAGGGCCTGCACGTGGTAGACATCACCAAGTGACGTTTCCTATGTGACCTGTGTTATGTTCTATGATAGCATTCTGTTGTGAGCCATGGGTGCCACACACTGCTGGCTTCTAAAGATGTAAGAAAAGAAGCCGCCTTGAAACCGGTCTCTGGGTTGTCAGGGAGCTCCTGAGCTGGCAAGGGGGATGGGGCCACACTCAACGTCCACAGGGCCCTTTCCCACCCCGCCAGATGGCGGGTGTAAAAGCTCCAGCTCCGGAGCTGGACGCCAAAGAGAAATCTGCAGCCGAGAAGGCAGAGTGCCGTCGGCAAGGCTAAAAGCAGTAAGCTCATGGATACAAAGCCTAGGAAAGGGAAGCCCGCTGCAGCCGAAGCCCTGTCCTCGCCGAGGGACTCGCAGATACTTGTGATCTGCTGTGTATGCCAGGAAGGCCTGTACAAGAGAAGTACTCAGCTCAATTCAGGGTGGCAAAGAAAAAGAGGGAGAAGGTTCCTGCTACTGTCACAAAACTGGGTGGTGGTGACAAGAAGGGTGGCGTCAGGGTGGTTAAGCTTCGCAAGATGCCTAGATATCATCCCACTGGAGGTGCACCATGAAAATTGTTGAGCTACGGCAAAAAGCTCTCCAGTCGGCACAGACTGCAGGCCAGCAGCCACCCTGGGCCCATTCTGATTGTCCTCACTGGGTGCCACAGAAGCAAGCGGGTGCTTTTCCTGCAGTAGCTGAGCACAAATTTGTCATCGCCACCTCCTTGAAAATTGCTGTCCAGTGTGGAAATCCCCCAACATCTCACTGACGCTGATTTCCAGAAGAGCGGAGCTGCAGAGTGCAGACGTCAGGAGGGTGAGACCTTTGACACGGAGCAGGAGACACGAGTTTACAGAACAGTGCGGGGTTGACCAGAAAGCTGTGGACTCGCAGATGTCCCCGAGAATCAAAGCTATTCCTCAGCGCCAGTGCTACCAGCCATCTGTTTCTGCTCTAACCAGTGGCATTTATCCTCACAAATTAGTGTTCAGAATTTCATGGGGAGATTCTAAGCAAATAACTGATACTTATTTTTTAAAAAAATTCACAGGTTATGGACAAGGCTTGGGTGGGGGAGGGGTGCTTTGGAAGCAGAGGGCAGAGGAGCCTAACTTCTGGGGAGGGTGGGGAGCAGTATCTCAGGAGAGCTGTGCATTGGCCAGATCTGGGGAAGGAGGAGTTTGCCAGGTTGAGAGCAGAGGCTGGGTGCAAGGGGCAGGACAGCCTAGCCTGCGGTATAGACAAGGGACCTCAGTGTGAGGGTGGGGGAAGGAGTGCTCAGCCTGCGGTATAGACAAGGGACCTCAGTGTGAGGGTGGGGGAAGGAGTGCTCAGCCCTCGGTATAGACAAGGGACCTCACTGGGAAGGTGGGGGAAGGAGTGCGCAGCCTGCGGTATAGACAAGGGACCTCAGTGTGAGGGTGGGGGAAGGAGCATGCAGCCTGCGGTATAGACAAGGGACCTCACTGGGAGGGTGGGGGAAGGAGCATGCAGCCTTCGGTATAGATGGGTCCTCACTGGGAGGGTAGGGGAAGGAGCGTGCAGCCTGCAGCTTGGGCCCCACCGAAGGGCCTTGATGACTGTGCCAGGGAGGACAGGGCCATCCTGCAGGCCATTCCAGAGCCTTCCTCAGGAGCAACAACAGGAGGTGCAGAGACAGGAAAATTCATCTTTGAGGAGAGCAGGGGAAGGGGTGAGGGAGGAAGAAGCATCTGAAGAAGTGAGGAGGTGGGTGAGAGTGGTTTGGGAGCAGGGCGTGGATGTCCGGGGTGGAAACACATGAGGCATGTTTAGGGGTTGGTAGAAGATCAGCCTCGTTGGCAGGAGGACTCGTGCGGGTGGTGCTGAGATGTGGCTGCACATGGCTCCATGTTGGGGGCAAGAGGCAATGGAGGAGTTTGCACAAAAACAGGCATAGTCAAGTGCATATTTTAGGAGGGTTCGTTTCTCGACCAGGTGTGTATGCTTTGGAGCGAGGAAGAGACTGAAGGCAATTAGGCCAATTTTGAGGTTCTTGTAAATTCCTTGTGAGAAAAAATCATATTTGCTTCCCACTTTTCTGGGTTCTAAAGCTACTGTCATCGGAGGGAGCCCAGAAAGATCATCAGGAACTGTGTGTTTAGACTTTGTTATTTTAGCTCCCTACAGAAGTGGATTTGCTGGCTTCCGCTTGGAACTCGGCACTTAGATTTTCCAAGCTCTCTGAGGGATGCACTTTCTGAAGACTATTTCCTTACCCTTTGCCGAGCTGTCAGTAAGCACATTGGCAATCCTCTGCCTGCAAGTAACCATGTGATCAGTTGCTCTCAAAGTTAGCATGAGGAGGGAAACAAGCCTGTTCAGCCCAACTGACGTGTTACCTTAAGGGCGCTGGACAGTGAGAAGTACGTGAGTGTATCCCTCTCTGTGAACTTAGCCCTTTTTCCTTGG
Organism: Lepus europaeus; assembly: GCF_033115175.1. Taxonomy (NCBI): domain Eukaryota; kingdom Metazoa; phylum Chordata; class Mammalia; order Lagomorpha; family Leporidae; genus Lepus; species Lepus europaeus. The sequence continues at coordinate 32,954,420 of NC_084833.1, forward strand.
CTACCAGGAAGCTCAGAACTAATTTTGCTTTGCAGATGTAGTAACTACCTTACTCTTACCCTGTTCTCTTTCTCATCGACCCCTCACCTGTTTTTAAAGCTTAGATTATTTTATTTATTCTTTTCATGTAATTTGAATACCGGAACCTGCCTCATGTAGTCTGGATATGTGGTGTGATCAAATCTGAATTGAAATCACTTCCTCCTCCCTGCAGAGGCAGCTCTGGCTGCGCTTTTCCACGCAGCCAGAAATCCTGTCCGCAGTCCTGTTGGCCCCAGCTCCCGGCTGCACGCGGCGCCCAGCCTGCCTCTCGCTCAGTTCACTCTGGCCAAGCTCCTTTAGTAAGATACACTCACTGGGAGCCCATCCGCCTCTGTTCGCTGGCCCTTTTGGCTTGAGATGTTTTCTATCTTTTCTATATTTCAAAGCTTTGTGGTAAATAATCAATTCAAACCAGCACCGAGTCTCTCTTTCTGTAATTCTAAAAACCCATTAAATTATATTGTTGGGAGAAGACAATAGCCGTGCTAATCATGCCCTGTGCATGCGCATCTTAATTTCCCCAGAGGCCTGAATATGAATTTTTACTAACATGTTAATTTTGTGTGTTAATCAGTAGCTGTAGGCCGAATGAATGGATTGACTATGTAAAACTGTTTGATATTGAAACAACTCCTTTTGACCCCCTCAAATTGGCTCCATTCCCCTAAAGACGGTTAAAGTTAATTAAGCACTCAATAGGTTTATGGTGTTTAAATTAAAATATATTACTCCTCATTGTGTAGTCATCAAGTGAGAAAGACATCCTCCTCCTGGCTGCCTGGCTGGCTAATGGGCTTATCAAAATTCATGATGTAATAAGAAGGCCGACAAGTGCATAAGACGCCCTGGCTGTCACTCAAGGAAAAACAATAACCACCTTTGCCCACTAGAGGGCACAAGAAAGCCACGGATGCCCATGGCTTGGCGAATTGGTTTTGGGGATGGAAATGAGTCTGTTTCTGTGGGTATGAGAAAGCAACTTGTTATTCTTTTTTTTTTTTTTTTTCTATGAATGTGGAGTTCATCTTGATTTCTCTAATTTCCTTTCTTTCCTTCACTGCCAGTCTTGTAAACATTTTCCGTCCTAGGTTTGTTTGTGACTGTATCTATAACAATAGATGTGGCAGAGAGCATCCCGGGAAAAAACTGTGGCCTTCTTTCATCTGGAGAACTTTTCCATGAAATTTTCAGCGCACACGCGTGTGTGTGTGTGTGTGTGCTGTAGGGGCATAGGCTTGTGCTTCTTGAGGCAATCACTGACGTGGCACAGAAGAAAAATATATAAAATCACACTCAACTCTTCTCTCCAGAAAGACATACGAAAGCTGTAATTGTGCCTGCTGACTTTCCCTCTGGGCTGGGAGTAGGGAATGCGGCTTTGCAGCCTGCCAGCACTGAGCATTTAGATCTGGGAGCAGAATTGCTGAATGAACCCAGCAATGTGTGAAAGGGCAGGCGGTGGTAAGTCCTGCAGGAAGACTCACTTTAGTAAAACGGGGCCTCGGCCCTGGTGTCTGATCAGAGCTCTGCAGACGTGTCTGACCTGCACCTGCCAGCCCCCAGAAAGCTGCATTCCTAACTGCAGGGCCAGCAGCCAGCTGTCCTGTAGTGATCTGCAACCACCTCTGGGAAGGTGACTGGTGGTAGAGATCAGTGGGGGACAGAAAAGAGTTCTTAGTGATGATTCTGTAGCTCTTTTTTTTTAAGAAAACATCTGTTTATTTATTTGTAAGGCAGAGTTACAGATGGGGAAAGACAGAGATAGAGAGATATCTTCCATCCACTGGTTCAGTCCCCAAATGGCTGCAACAGCCAGGGCTGGGCCAGGCTGGATGAAGGAACTCCACTCGGGTCTCTTACATGGATGGCAGGGGCCCAAGCGCTTGGACCATCTCCAACTGCTTCCCCAGGTGCATTAGCAGGGAGCTGGATTGGAAGCAGAGCAGCCAGGACACAAACTGGTGCCCATATGCTGACGCAGCAGGTGGCTACTTTACCCACTATGCCAAAATGCCAGCCCCGTTGCTCATTTTTTTTTTTACAGTGGTTTCAAGAAACATGAACTTTTCTCTAGCTCTTAGTGTGCCCATGTAGGAGTGAGTCATGAATCAGACAAGGCTAGAAGTGACGTGGACATGAGGGTCACACAAGGAGGAAGCAGCGGGAAGGGTGGATGACACAGGAGCTACACAGGGGAAGCCTCAGGATGTCAGGCTGTTGTAAGGACGTAGTTTTCAAGGAGGCAGAGTCAGCCCCGTACCTGACACAAAGCCACGCAATGGACAGGTGTTGGGAGACCTTGTCTGGCATCTTCCATTCAGGTTACCAGGAACAGATGAGATTTCATCTCTAGGATACTTTCTTTGGTGATGATTAATAATGACTCATGCTTGAGGGCCGTGGGTTTTCAGTGATGAGGAAGGAACTGGAACCTGGAGGGTACAGCCAAGGGGGTGGGGTCTCCGCCCCTGCTTTTCCTGTCTTTTATATTGGGACCCACTTGGGAAAAGAGGGTTTGGGTGCTGAAGGAGAAACGGAGAGCATGGAGAGGAGAATTTGCAGCCTCTGCTTACCAGGTCTCCCCAGGCTTGCACCTGCACCTCCCCCAGGTGGCTTCCTCTGCGAAGCAAAGTGCCACAGTTAGGGGGTGGGGCTGGGCAGCCTGGTCTTCAGATCCCAGGAGCAGATTCCTCCCCACCATCAGGGGAGGGGCAGAGCAGAATATCAGATATCAAGAGGGTTCCGGTTGGTGCTGGCACAGTGGCTGGCACAAGGGGAAGTCCTGAAGGGGAGGGTGGTGACCAGCATGTGGAGGGGAAACCTGAGATGTCACAGGCAGGACGGCAGGCGGCAGCAGCATCCAGGAAGAAGCCGCCCAGAGCCTCCAGGGACCTGGCTGCTGGCCAGAGTCCCCTTCTCCAACCTCTCCGAGGCAGGAGGTCCAAGGGCCTTCTTCCAGGCGGCTCCTTTCATATTAGGATTGCCACCCTTGTCCTAGTCCTCCAACAGGTGGAGAAACTGAGTCACAGAGGCTCTTTCAGGGAAATTGATTGAGTTGGGGGCATGAGTCGGGAACAGTGGTCACCCATCAGCTCCACGTGTTCTGGGGCAGCCCCTCCCCATGGCCTCCTTTCCAGAATTCTTCCCACAGGCTCCTTTGGGCACAGACCTGTGTGCGGTCATTCCATTCCCGGTAGTATTGTGTCTGCACCCCCACCCCACCCCCCGGCATCACCAGCTCTTTTCTTAAAGTTAACCAGTAACCAGCCTTTTTGTTATCCCAGCCCTGTGTGAGGAACATTTCCAACAATTCCCACCGAGGGAGTGCTCCTGATTTTTGTCCCCTTTCTCTCTGGGACTTGCAGAAAAGCTTTCATGTTCCTTTCATGTCCCTCTGTGTCCTAGAGAACTGCCCCGGGCCCCTGGAATGTGCCCGCCTGCCTGGCTTGGCTCAAAGTACAGAGGGGCTCATGACAGCCCCTCCCTGGGCCAGGGAGAAGGGGCCCCCTCTGGGGAGCTGTGGGTTTGGAGACCCCCTGTGGAAGGAGCGGCAGGGAGAGTGACATCTCGAGTTTGTTCTTCAGTTGTGCACCTGTCTGCTTTTGTGTGGAGTTCTTTCCCGAATCCCGGAGAGGGCCCCAGTGAACTGCCGAAAGCCCACGGGTCCAATTGGCTGGAGGAGAAGTGACAGTAAAAGTCGCCCAGAAGCAGGTCTCAGTCAGCACCCACTTCAGCCACACAGGTTTACAAGTTGCAGCCGAGAAGTAACTTGGATTTGCTAGAAATCTGGAAGATTGCTGGTGCACAGAGTACGAGAGCAAGAGCCATGCAGTTTCTCATGGTTCACGTCGGAACCCCTCTGCTCCCTCCACACTCAGCAGCGTACTGCAGCGTCTCCCTCCTGTGGCTCAGGGCTATCTCTGCAAGGTCCCAGGGCGTGCGACTCAGGCGCATGCTCTGTTAGGGAAACCTCTCCATGCCATCGCTCCTAATTTGTGCACTTAATTGACAGCTTGTTAACAGTTCATTAGGAACACTGAAAACCATGTGGCAAAAACAGATCTATCTAGCAGAGAGGAAGTGGGCTCTTCTGATCCAGTGTCTGAAACATTTGGGCAGAAGCAGCATGGCCTGCCCGCCAGGAAGCGTGCCACTGCCTCCTTTCAGAGGCCCTCTGGTTCCTCCCCGGTCCCCTGCCCGGGACACTGTGTTGTCCCCTGCCTTGGGCTTGGATCCGGCAGACCTGGCAGCCCGGGGCCTGTGAGGGGGCCGTGGTGTAGCCGCAGGAAGGCTCACCCATCTGTGCAGACAGGTTGGCTACCCTTAGAGGCTCACGGCACTGAACTCCCTGTGCGCCTCTTACCTACCCACCCCCCCACCACTGCTTGGGGCTTTGGAGCCCTTCAGTCTTGCCTTTATGGAGGCCTCCAGGAGAACCAGTTACAATCTGAGGCTTTCCTCTAAGCCTTCCAGGTCCTTCTCTGGGAGATCAGTTGCTCCTTCATCTTTCCACCCATAGCACTTTTTTTTTTTTTTTTTTGGACAGGCAGAGTGGACAGTGAGAGAGAGAGAGAGAGAGAGAGAGAGAAGGTCTTCCTGTTCCGTTGGTTCACCCTACAATGGTCGCTGCGGCCAGTGCGCTGTGGCCGGCGCACTGCACTGATCCAAAGCCAGGAGCCAGGAGCTTCTCCTGGTCTCCCATGGGGTGTAGGGCCCAAGGACTTGGGCCATCCTCCACTGCCTTCCCGGGCCACAGCAGAGAGCTGCCGGGACAGAATCCAGTGCCCTGACCAGGACTAGAACCCCGGGGTGCCGGCACCGCAGGCGGAGGATTAGCCTATTGAGCTGCAGCGCAGACCCCGCCCAAAGCATTTTACACTTCCCTCTGCTAAGAGCATCTTGTGCCATGACTGGTTATTGTCCCTCTTGCCCTGGGCATCTCTGAGCTCTTGGGTTTTCTCTGCCTCTGGAGCTCCAGTCCCGGGCAACCCAGGGTTGAATTGTTGGGGTTATTGCTTTCAGATCATCCTCAGACTTCCCATTCCCCACCCCTACCTCACCACGGCCAGCACTGCCTCCTCACCTCTGTCCCGGCCGTTCAGAGGATTCAGAGCAGAACATCTGGGAGAACTTCAGGCTGAGTGTGGGTGTCAAAATAGGTTGGCTTCTACAACATTAATTCAGTCTAATTTCCTTGCATCCCCATATCGTCTGGGAACCTACTGTGTTTCAGGACTTGGGTACATAGTGCTGAACAGAACAGATTCTGTCCCTGCCCTTGTGAATGTCACTGATTATTAATGACGGTAATTGCTACAGATTATAAACTTGGGAGGAACGTTGCATCCTTCAAATGGATGTGATTTTTAAAGCCCCTTGGAGCAGAGAGCTAGCAGGGAGTACTCTGATACACCCTTTGCTTCCTGAGCGCCGGTGTCCCTCACACACAGTAGTCTTGTCACCAGACGGAGTGTAAGAAAAAACGATCTGAAGAATGCTTCACAGAAATTTGACATCAGAAGCTTCCTGAAATCATTCTACTAGCTGTTGGAAGATGTGCTTGACCAGGCTTTATACTCGGGTAATCTTTGAGCACCAGCTGATAACACCTGAGCTTTGTTCAGAAAATCTCTCTGTAATTTTTAACTCTTAGGTACATCTCTGTCTCAGCATCCCTGCTTTATACCTGGGCTTTCAGTAGAGCAGAGTGGGGAGAGCCACCTAGGACAGGGGACTCACTTTCCCTTTTTAATTTTTTTTTTTTTTAAGATTTCATCTTTGCAAAAGGCAGAGTTACAGAGAGACAGAGAAAGAGAGAGAGAGAGAGAGCTCTTTCATCCGCTAGTTCACTCTCTAAATGGCCTCAGTGGCCGGAGCTGGGCGGATCCAAAGCTAGAAGCCAGGAGCTTCATCTGGGTCTCCCATGTGGGTGCAGGGACCCAAGTACCTGGGCCATTCTCCACTGCTCTCCTAGGCACATTAGTAGGGAGCTGGATCAGAGGTGGAGCAGCCGAACCTGTGCCCATATGGGATGCCGGCACTGCAGATGGTGGTTTACCTACTACACCATAGTGCCAGCCCCTTTCGTTTTCTTAAAACCACTGTGTTAAGGAGATTTTTCTGTAGCCAGAGGAATCCAATGATTGTGACAGTTCTCTGGAGGGATTGAAATTAATTTTGTGTGACATAGTTGAAACTACCACAGAACTCAGCGATTCCCCAGTTGAATACCCACACATCAGGCAAGATAAACTAACAGGCATGGACATGTCATGTTGATTGCGGTGGACACTTGTCGGGGCCTCTCCGCTATCTACCCCAAGTTTCTCACAGACTTCGGTTTTTCCTTTGGAAAATTTGTCCCTCTCCATTTTCAGTCATACAGTTTGGGTGGGATGGACCCTGGCATCATAGCCTGGGATGGACCCTGATTGGCCTAACCCAGTTAGGGAAGCTGGCAATCACTTGCAGCGATTGGTTCAGAGATGGACGTGCAGCCCAGGGCTAGTCAATGGCAGAGATGGCTCCTAGGATTCATGAGGAACCAGAGCAAGAGGCTCTTTGTCCTCTGCAGGGTGTGAGATGTGCCCTTGCTGAGGTCACTCTGAGTCCTCTGGATAGTTTGCAGGAGCTGCTGGAGACCACTTTTTGAATCTTGGAGATGATGCAGACATGGAATAATGCAGAGTGGAGAGGGCAGGAGGTTAGCTCCTTAGGAAGTTTTTTTTATTTGACAGATAGAGTTAGACAGTGAGAGAGAGAGAGAAAGGTCTTCCTTCCGTTGGTTCACTCCCCAAGTGGCTGCTTCAGCCAGTGTGCTGCGCCTATCCGAAGCCAGGAGCCAGGTGCTTCCTCCTGGTCTCCCATACAGGTGCAGGGGCCCAAGCACTTGGGCCATCCTCCACTGCTCTCCCCCTGGCCACAGCAGAGAGCTGGACTGGAAGAGGAGCAGCCGGGACTAGAACCTGGAACCCATATGGGATGCTGGTGCGGCAGGCAGAGGATTAACCAAGTGAGCCAGGTGCCAGCCCCTCCTCAGGAAATTGACAAAGCCTTGCTGGACAATTCTTCTCCTTGGGCCTTCTAGTTATTGGGGGCTGATACAGCCCTCATACCCCTCTCCTGTTGAGTTCTTTTGAATTGACTTTCCTGTCATTTGCAGCTGAAGGGTTCTGATACTGTTACTAATATCCGAAGTGCCTTCTTCATTAGAATCAGTGGTCAAGAATCAGGTTTGGGCATATCAAGAGGCTCCTTTTACTGCTTACAAGAAGTAGCTATAGAGATCAGACATTTAGTCTAGTGATTAAGATGCGTGGGTCAGAATACCTGCATTTTGCTTCCTCACTCTGGCTCCTGACTCTAGCTTCCTGTTCCTCCAGACCCTGACAGGTTCAAGTTTTGTGTATCCTCATGGATAGCACTCACATGGGAAACCTGGCTGGAACTCATGGTTCTTGGCTCCAGCCTTAGCCCACTCCTGGGTATTGTGGACATTCTGAGAGTGAACCAATGAATGGGAGTGCTCACGTGATCTCTCTCTCTCTTTCTTTCTCAAATAAATAAAAAATAATTAAAATTTTAATGTATAGCAGAAACCTAAGCATAATGATGCTTTCAGGGTCAGGAAATCTGGGATGCTGGTCATGCCTAGCCCCAGCCGTACGTATTCGACTTACATGGGTCTGTTCTGCTGCCTGGCTTAGAGCTTAGAACGAAGGTATGTAGCCTGGAGCTGGTATCCTGGCACAGCAAGTTGAGCCACTGCCTGCAATGTCAGCATCCTGTATGGGCACTGGTCCCAGTCCCAGTTGCTCCCCTTTTGATCTAGCTCCTTGCTCATGCACCTGGGAAAGCAGCAGAAAATGGCCCAAGTACATGGGATTCTACCATCCATGTGGGAGATCTGTATGGAGTTCCAGGCTCCAGGCTTTGGTCTGGCCCAGCCATGAACCATTGGATAGAAGGTCCCCCACCTCCACCCCATGTGTGTGTGTGTCTGTGTGTGTGCATGTCTGTGTGTGTGTCTCTGTGTGTGACTCTGCTTTTTAAATAAATAAATAAATCTACAAAATAATAAGTTAATGAAGGTAGGAAGCATAAGGAGATTCATCTGGGAAAGTTCTGGGCCACGGTCCCTTGGGTAAAGGAGGGGATAGACTCTGTCTGCATATCACTTTATTGGAGAGGTAATTAGAGCTACCAGGAACATCTCCTAGCTCTACTAGACTGGAAGCATCTAGAGCTGTACCATCCAATACAGTAGCCAGCAGCTGCCAGCAGCCACTGAGAACTGGGACTGTAGCTCATGCAGATTGAGATGTGCTGTAAGTGTAAAATCCACAAAGGATTTTTTAAGACAATACCAAATGGGAAAAAATCTGAATATCTCATTCACAGTCATTCATATTATTGCACACTGAAATGAAAATATCTTGGATATATTGGGTTAAATTAAAATATATTACTCCCACTAAATACACCCATGTCTTTTTACTTTTCTTAATGTGGCTACTGATGAGAATCTGCCACTGCATACATGGCTTACATTAGATTTCTGTTGGACAAGAATGCCCCTCTTGAGGACCAGAATCGTGTTTTACCTGTGATTGCCTGGAGAGGGTTTTCCATGTCGGTTTTCTGGGTGATGAGCAATTGAGAGCTTCTGTGGACAGCACCCGTCTTCCGACACTCCAAGCCCGGGCTCCTGCTGTGTGTGAGGGGTCTTTCTGGGGAGACTGCATCGTGCTGTGGTGGGGCCTGAGAAAGGCCGCATGCCTGAGAGTAAAAGGCAAAGTCTCCCCTGAAGAAGGTGACCCTCCTAGATACAAAGTCCAGGAAGGCGGGGGGGGGGGGCTCAAATTGGGGAGAGGACCTCAGGAGCTGGAGAAGGGGGTCCTGGCTGTCCCTGCACGTCACCCCTGTGGATCTGGACAGACAGGGTGCCCAGGTACACCTAAGAACACTTGTGGAGTGGGAACAGGGCACATGGCCTCTGTAACCAAGGCAGAGTCTGGACACAGGTGCAGAAAGGGCCTTAGGGGACCCAGGAGGCAGAGAGCTCAGCCTCAAGGTCTACATTATCCAGGTGCATGCGTGTTGCTGTGTTACTATCCTCAAAGACTGATATGCCTGTGGCTGCCCAATCTCAGCTGATAGGGTCTCCGTACAGGCTGGGTGCAGCAGCAGGACTCCGTGTAGACCTGGCTTGCCCCTCTGGGTGTGAAGGTGCTTGCTGTAAAGACAACTTTGGAAGCTCAGGGTCTGAAGCCTATAGGAGTTACTTTACAAGCATGCATCTCTGAGGTGTGTCTGGCGGGACCATCCCAAAGTGAAGAAACCTCATGTGATCAGGTGGCGAGGAAAGATGTCCACCAGCCTGGGCTTGCTCAGGCTGCTTTGCTATCTGGCCTCCAGACTTGCCCAGTGCCAGGAGACACTTCCAGAATAGCCCTCGATCCCATCCAGGAGGATTGAGGGATGTGTCTGCTTCAACTGTTGCCTCTATTACTTGCTAGGGCATTTACTAGTGGCTACCAAGTTGTGTACTTTTCAAGGGCAGGTCTCATCTGTAACCTCCTAGACCTCTCAAAACTTCTGACACACAGCAGGTAGTCAAGTAATACATTTTTAAAATAACAATAGCAGGTGATTAAGGACCCAGACTCCTGTGGGAAGACACATATGGTCACACAGATATTCCTGGGTTTATTCTGGGTTTGTTTTGGGATGTCTTTTAACCTCTCTCAGCCTCATTGTAAAATGGGCATGAGGATACCTTCATATCCTTATTTCATTCATTCATTCAACAAATGTTTATTGAGCACTTTCCTATGTGTCAGGCTGTATGGGATCAAAGAGTATAGATAAAGTGCTTGGCCCAGTGTCAGGCACAGCCAATACAGGTATAGATTATATAGACAGCTGTGTAGATGCATTGATGTCCATAATGTCCTTAATGTTCTTGGCCCTCTGTTCAGTTCTTATTGAAGAAATTCTACCTTGGAAGTGAGAAGATTGCCCATGTGAATGTGTTTTCTTTGCATAGACCTGAGCTAAGGGTGATGAGGGGCTGGATTCATGATTCCGTGACTTGGGGCAGTTGGAGTCTGCCTGCATGTTACAGCTTGGTGTAAACCCATGATTGACCCAAGTCTTTGCATGACCCTGGGAACTGTGAAATTCTCTATATCCTGGCCCCCAAGTAGAGATCCTTTTGGAATCCTTTTCCTGGTTTCTTCATAGCCTCAGAGGAGCTCAAGTAGATTACCTAGGAATGATCCGTTAGGGCAAAGCAGTTAAAACGAAGTTACTGATTTTTTTTTTATCAAGTACTTCTAAGTTTCCAGCTTGCCAAGCTAGCTATACCCACAGTTTTCTGGGGAGAAAAATGTAAGGCTGGGAGGTGGGACTCTAAGGAAACTAGTCCCAGCTGATGATTCAAAAATTAGTTTTCAAGATTCGATGTTTTCTGCAAGTTATTTGTGAAGTAAGCAATTCAGTGTAGTTTCTTGGGAAAATCTGCAGTGTTCTGATGTGATCCTCAGTATTGTGATGGCACTAATGGCTGCAAAAACCCCAGAATGCTGCCCGAGAGCCTCATGCTTGCTTTTTGAGGAGGGCTGTTGAAACTTGTAGCTTTCTGGTTCACTGGCACATTCACTGAATCAAGATCTTTAGGGATGACACTAAGAAAGATTGACAGTTTAATAAGGAATTGGCATTGATTCTCAAGATCAAATCAAGCAGTTCTGTCATTTTCTATCCATGGCCGAAGACCTAAAGTCAACCCTATGCTCCAGATTCATTCCTCTCTTGCCAAAGACTGTCCGTCTTCCTTGATTTGGTGTGTTAGCCTCTGTCCATTTCTCGTCCAGCCTGTCAGTTTCGAGCTTTATGATGGGTGGGTACTTTTCCATCTCCTCTGAGTTCCATGGAGAAATCTCAACATTACCTGCTGGAATAAATGACCCTGTCTTCCGACCTCTGATTTACAGCATCAAAATCCTTATCTCAGCTCCACACTGGAGTTGTCGTGATCCCATTCCGATGCTTTCCTCTCTTCTTGGAGTGTGCAGTCCGTGCTGATTGCGGCACAGGATGTGTAAGCTCAGTGCCTTTTACTTAGCTTCTGCCCTCAGTTGCTGTTTAGAGACCTGCTTCTTCCTTAAATCTGAAGCTTTGAGAACACTCTCCAGGGTGCAGGACTGGGTAACTTTCAGTAGCCCAGGAATTCAGCACTGTACAAAGCCCTTTGTGTTCTCTTCCCAAGGCTCTTCATCATTTTGCTTGCCACACTGCTGGTACTGCAGGAGCAGATTCCAAAGCTGTTTGTGCAGTCTTTATTTCTCACTCCTCTTTATCCTCGGTATTCTCCCACCTCTTCTATACGACCCGCTTCTTTGCAATTATCACAGTACTTGTATTGGTTTTTGAGAACTACAGATTGCTGATGAATTCTGTTCTTGACTTAGCAATTCTTTTCATGTTAGGAGGGAATTTCAAAAAAGTTTATGGGAAAAAACTGCATGGATTTCAAAAATGTTTGTATCAAAGCAAATGTATTTTATAATTCTGTTTTTCTAAGAACTTTTGGAACTACTTTTATATACTATGAGAATGGTTATGCATGTCTTTGAATACTTAGTTTAATGGAATTGACTGGACTCCACATTTGTCCAGTTAGTAGTTAGTCATATAACTTGAGCTAGTTGTTTTGCCTCTCTTAGCCTCAGTTTCCACAAAATGAAGATAATGCTCTTTACCTCATAGGGTTATTCTGAGGTTTACATTGGCTTCCTACTAGAAACTTCTGGAAAAAGTCAGGCAATCAATAAAATTAGATCTTTCCCCCCATTTCTGTACTGCTGCGTTAATAAGGAGATCTAAGATGAAGTATATAATGATTTACAAACTCCAGCCAGTCTTTAAGGAAATAATTACTTTATGAAGTCTGTGAACTTTTGATTACTGAGTTGAAAGAAAACAAGAAAAGAAGCCAAGTATTTTAGATATCTTTATGGAGTTTGCAAATCATTCTGCATTGAGCTTTGCTACATAAATTAAAATTGCAGATCAAAGTAAAATTAGAAACAGAAGTTCTATGAAAATTTCAAATGTTTACAGAAAAAGTCAAACTTTGTACCATTTTGCAGGTCTGAGGTTTTTGTTTTTGTTTTTTGTTTTTTTTTTTAAAGACCTACTGAGGCACTCAAAGTTGGTGGGCGTCATGGTTTGGAATGCCAAGTTCACTTCTAAAGTTTTTGCAAATTTTCATTGCATTATGAAAAAGAAGGACTAGTAAACTACAGGTAACATGCTTTTTTTTAAAAAAAAAAAAAAAGAAAATCATATCTAATTATTTCCTGTAGAATTTGCCAAATATCTACCAAAACAGGAAGACTCACCCAACAACATTATCACTCATGGTGTTGGCTGCCTAGCACTTGGTCTGAAATGTAAGGTAACCGTGCCCTGATGAGAAGCATTGCTATGAGAGTCTCAGGAAGGGCTGGAAGGGCTGATGTTTGCTGCGTATGACTTGGTTCATCTGTTCTACCCAGGGGCAGTTTTTTGGGGGCTTGATATTTATGCATAGGGGAGGACCCTTTACAAAAGCAATATAAAATTACTAATACAAAATGAGATCCAGGGTGTTGAAAGGGACCCCAGCCAGTGAAGGACCTGATGCTTAGGCCTCGGTAGCCTCACATAAATCCACCCCATTTTCAACCCCAGGATCAGTGTGAGACCTGGACGGATCTGAAATCCTAGAGACTGATGGGCAGGTTAAAGCTGGTAATGGGGCACCAGTTCATGTCCCGGCTGCTCCACTTCCCATCCAACTCTCTGCTATGACCTGGGAAAGCAGTAGAAGATGGCCCCAGGGCTTGGGTCCCTACACCCACGTGGGAGACCCCGAAGAAGCTCCTGGCTCCTGGCTTTGGATCAGTCCAGCTTCAGCTGTTGTGGCCATTTGGGGAGTGAACCAGTGGATGGAAGACCATTCTCTCTGTAACTCTACCTCTCAAGTAAATACATAAAATCTTAAAAAAAAAAAAAAAAGGCTGGTAATAGTTGATGGTTCCTCATCTCCAGTGGTTGAGCAGTTGTCAGAAAACAGGGAATTGGAAAAGACGAATTTGAGAACGAACACCAAGATGTTCTCTAATTATAATTTATGTTTCATTACACTGCAAAATGTCAAAGCTAAAATCATTTTGAAGCTAATAAAAATGCCAACAACTACTATGTAATTTGTTTTCTATGTGCAATTTATCATACTTCCATTGATGTGTTTTAGTGCCATATGTGCTCTTATAAAATAACTTGCAAACTATGTGTGACATGATAGAACATTTTACCATCCATCATGATTTTGGGCTCATTGTGACTCCTAAACTATCAGAATTTTCTTTCTTTTCTTTTTTTTGTAGAGGGTGGAGCATGATCCTTACTGTGAGTTCTTGTATTAACATAAATATCAGAAAGCCGATTTTTAAAGTTTCTCTTCAAACTCATGTGTATGAATTTATTACGTGACTATTTTAATCTTCATGTTGGAATTGTATGTCAACTATCATCAAAGACTTTTGACTGTTTTATCACTTAAATGATACGTTTTACCTTTTGCATGCTCCTTGGCCATATGTAGATGAGAGAGTCTAAAGATTCAGAGTGTATCTTGGGCCCTCAGAGGATTTGAGGAGTTATACTCATTGTTCTCTTTTCTCCTTTTTCTTGGTGGAACATCCTACTAAAATGCCCTGAGACAGTTCATTTGGCCCCGGGGTGGTTCCACGTTCTGTTTTCCCAGCTCTAAGTGAGGTCACTGCCGTTTCTCTTGTTTCTTTTGAATCCTTTCCTCTGGCCCAGGCCTTGCCTGGATTCTGTGGAAGAGCTGCCCTCCTCCCATCCCACCTCCAACTCGGGTTTGCTCTGCAGGCAGCCTGCTTACAACCATTGTTATGTACAATTAGCGCGCAAGCACATGCAGATAATAAGAGAATCATCATAAAAGCACTAAACAGAGCAAATAACATTTCAGGCTGGATTTAATCCCAAATACCTTGGGCTCTGAAACAGGGAGGTAGAGAAACCCAGCAGCCAGTTCAGCGTGCCAGTGAGGAATGGGAGACTTAAAATTTTTTATGTATGTTGAGGTAGATATAGATACAAACTATATCTGTATAATACACGTTTGTGTATGATATATAAAATTACTCATATCTGCTACATATATATATCTAAAATTATATATGTATGTGTCTGCAATGGTTGAATTCAGACATTAATCAGGGCTGCAGAGTGAGTAAATATTATAAATCCATAGCTAAAAAGGGCTGGGATAAAAAAATAAGTCCCTTAGGTTGAATGTTGCATTCACACAGCTCTTCTGGTCTAAGCATGGCAGAGAAACACTAGCAGAGGTGGAAGGGATGAAGCCTTGAGGAGGGTGGGACCCTGGGACCCTGGGACCCTGGACAGGACTTACACCACAGCACTAACCATCGTGACCTGGACATAGCCATCTCTGTGCATCACTTTCTTCATTAAAAAAAAAACTGTGATTAAGAATACTGCAGGTGTTTCCCAGGCGGTGGGGGGGGGGGGGGTGAGGAGGAGATACTGTTGCTTCTGTTCTAATAAATCCATCTTAATCATCCTGAGATCTAGCAGTCAAGTACAGCTGGGATGGAGAGAGATTAAGTTACTTTCCCAAATTCACACAGCATCAAAGAACCGCAGTTTGAGTCTGTTCAGTCTGATTCCTACTTAAGGGTGCCGTGTTCCCCCACACGGACCCGAAGCTGGAGTGTCTCCTGCCAGGTCTCCCCCTTTGCCTAGGCTTTCTGAAGGTTGTCATTAGGAAGGCGCCTTTGGTTGGGCCCTGGAGCCCCCTGGAGGTATTTCTGTTTTTCAGCCTCTCCCTTCCAGCTTTCAAGCTAACAAGGTTGAGATATGTGATCAATCCAGTCTTGGAGATCAGATAGCTCGAAAGAGCTGGGGCAGTGCTTCGTGTGGGAGGACTGGGCCGAGCTTCTCATGGGAATCCAAGCACCCTGTTTTCCTGGAGACCCAGGGGTATTGAGAAAGCATGTGAGGGGCTGATACATAATGAATAGGTCTGAGGGCTCCTTTCCCTGTCTCGTAGACTCTGTGAGGCAGTGTGCAGAGCTGAGGGCGATGATTTATTAATTATATTTTCCAGATGGAATGGCTGCCTAAGGGGTGGTTTTCTACCTAAAATAGACACTGCAAATGCAGAGATGCTGAAGGTCTAGTAACTGACCTTAATGTTTTATCATTGCAGGAAGCTTGAAAAAGCTGCCAAATTGGAGGGAGCTGATGAAATAGGTCTTCAAGAGCAGTCTCCAGCATCAGAATCTTAATTTTTATAGAATTGTATCAGAATTATATGAACAATTTACTAGTGCATCAATTTCACGAGACATTTCCAGTTAATTTTAAACAGAGCTCAGAAAGAGTGAGATGACAATGGAATCCTTTGTTTTGGTAGAAAAATTATTTGATATTCTGCATGCTATTTGGTACTGTAAATACCTGGAGGGACATTTTTTATGCAGACAGCTTCCTCCAACCTGTAAGCCGGATCTGTTCAGCACATGGTGTTTTCTTTTTTTCTTTCTTTCTTTCTTTCTTTTTTTTTTTTTTTTTTTTGACAGGCAGAGTAGACAGTGAGAGAGAGAGACAGAGAGAAAGGTCTTCCTTTGCCATTGGTTCACCCCCCAATGGCCACTGTGGCCAGCAGCGTGCTGCGGCCGGCGCACCGCGCTGATCCAAAGGCAGGAGCCAGGTGCTTCTCCTGGTCTCCCATGTGGGTGCAGGACCCAAGCACCTGGGCCTTCCTCCACTGCCTTCCCGGGCCACAGCAGAGAGCTGGACTGGAAGAGGAGCAGAATCCAGCACCCCGACTGGGACTAGAACCTGGGGTGCCGGCGCCACAGGTGGAGGATTAGCCTGTTGAGCTGTGGCGCCGGCCTACATGGTGTTTTTATATCCAAAGTAAATGGATAATTCGTAAAGCTTAAGAGCATGGGGCATGGGAGGTTGCTTTTTTTTTTTTTTTTGAAATCATTTTAAATCTTCTAATAAAGCTTCTGAACTTTAGAAAACAAACCACTGGTCTCCAAAGGTTGCTGGAAGTTATTATTTTTGTTTGCACAACGTGAAGATAGCTAATCCTCCAACACATCACATGGTGTGTGTTTTTCTCTTATGGCATTAGGGTTTTAGTCCTCTGCACAATATATACTTATTGGCTTCTCCCCCCCTCCCAGTTTTCATGGTGTGTATTTTAATAATAGAAGATTTGTTGATGATTAAGAAGGAAAATAGAGAGAGAAAAGTTCTTATTATATAAAATGATGTTTTTTGCTTGCATAGAGAAGATTCTCTGGAGCTTAATTGGGGAAAAAACAAACAGTAGGTAAATGTCCTAGGTGTTTACAGGTTAAACATTCCATCAGTGACTGAAGTCATCTCCTCCCGGCGATCCCGAGGTGGCTAATTGCCAGAGCGTCCAAAGGGTTTGAGCGACTTGTTTTCCCCGGGATCCACACTCACAACAGGATAATGCTTACCCTGCTAGAAGTGTCACAGTGGGGACTCAGGATAATTTGCTGATATGATATCAAAAATAGCATTAGGGTAATTACATTTGCTCCTGTAGTATTTCACAGCCAATAATACAGTAGAAAATTGCACCTTTTTGGGGTGTAACCTGGTCATTTAAAAGTTCTTTTTTAAATGGAGCTGCAGTGAAGCTGGCGCATTTGATGGGTAGTTGTTTCTTAAGTGTGTGCTCCCTTTATCGATGCATCCCTGCGGTCATGAGAGCAGTACAGAGGAACTGCTGCAACAGATAAAGTGGAAGGTGTCTTTAAGGTCGTAGTGGCAGAGAGATGAGGAAAGGTAAGAACCTCCTTTGCCAGGGGCAGCTGGTATGGTAGAAATACTGCCTTAAGAGGCCAGAATATGGGATCTAGGCTCCCTTCCGCCACACTTGCTGTGTGACTTCATGCAAATTACTGGACCTCTCAGAGCTACTGCTTCAATGTAGTGTTGGATGGGTTGATGTCTTGCAGGCCACTGAATTATACTATCTATCCTTCCAGCATGAATTAAAATCTTTGTCTTTTTAAGTTGAGAGAGAGAGAAAGAGAGAGAGAAATGGAGAAAGAAAGCTCCCATTTTAGTCATGGAAAGCCAGGACACTGAGGCAAAAAATGTTCTACACGAAGGATTCCTGGGTGAGACCCCTGTGGAAAGAAGCAGCCACTAAAGAAGGAGGGACTTTTCTCTGAAGGGAGGAGAGAGAACTTCCACTTTGCTTATGGCCTTGCCGAGTTGTGGATCCCAAAGACTTCCGTAGCGTAGGCCCCTCATGTCAAGAGCCCTGGGTGATCACTGACATCATACATTAGAGTATTAATTGTTAAATAAAGAGCAAGAATCACTGTGCACTAACTTCCCAAACAGGACCTCTGTCCCCAAAGAGTTGTATTACGAGATTTAATAGTAAAACGTGTTCCCAAAGAATCATTTCCTTTTAGTGTATTAAGTGGAAGATATTCATATGTCCCATAAGCTATATTATGTCTAAGAACCCACAAAAGATGTAGCATTCTTGGGTTGTTCTTTAAAAATAGTTCAGTTTCTAAAAGGAAAGAGGAGGGAAGGAGGGAAGAAGAGAGAGGGAAGACAGGGGAAGGAAAGGAAAAGAAAAAAAAGAAAAATTACCTTCAAGATGCAATAACTTTGAACAGCCCTATTCTGGACTGTTGAGGAACAGTTTCTTGTTTGTTTTTTCTCTTCTTTCTGCTTTTTCTTTCTCTCTTATACAAAGTGCTAAACTCATCACCTAGAATAGAATTAATCCTCTGTATCTAAAGTTAAATGAAAATGAATCTGGGTAAAACACAGGGCAGGGAACAGGAGGAGGAGGAGGAGGGTGAGAGGGCAAATACCGTGGGGAAAATTACTATGTTCCTAATGTTGTATTTATGAAATGCATACAAAGAAAGGAAGGGAGGGAGGCAGGGAGGAAGAGGGAGGAAGGAAAGAAGCAAAGGAGGGGGGAAGGGAGGGAAGGAGGAAGCTCCCATCCATGATTCCCTCCTCAAATCCTGCAATCACTGGTGGCTGGTTTGGCACCAGATCCAGGAGCCAGAAACTCAGTCCAGGTCTCCCACATGGGTGGCGGGGACCTGATCACCCGATCCATCACCGCTGGCTCCCAGGGTCCACATTAGCAGGAAGTGAGGGTTAGGAGCCAGACCCAGGGATCGGATGGAGGCTCTCCATTGCAGAATGCAGGCATCTTTTCTGCTAAGTTAAACCCCTGTTCCCAAAATTTTCCTGTTTTAAAAAATTGTAACTTTGCAAAATACTATCAGGATAATTGAGTCAAATGAAAATTAAAAAAAAAAAAAACAAACAAACACTGCTGGGTTTTATGTCACCATTTTTCTTTTTTGCCAAGGGAGCCCTTGTACACGGTGGTCCTGCTCATTCATGGCTTTCCCCTGGCAACCTTGAGTTGGTGTGCTCAGACACTCATTCCACATGACCTTCTAGGAAGGTTCCTGCCACCAACATAGGTAAATAGCTGTGTCTCCTTGACCCAAATGCAACTTCCTGTGGGAGAAGTTAGTTGGGGCAGTTGTCCTTATTCCAATCAGGTGCACCTGGGATGGGTGAGGAGCAGACCTCTAATGAACAGAGGTCTGAAAGAGATTGTGGGCACCATAACTGCCTGGGCTGGGGTGTTCTCTGGAGGGGATACCCTGTAGAGGATGCACGGCATCTAAGTCAGACAGAGCTGTGTGGGTTACCGCATGTAACTGTGCCCTTGTCTTACACCTAAAGCACACAGACTCAGTGGGTTGGGAAGAGCAAAATGTTGGATCTCTGTTTTCCTCAGTAATGCATGGGACAGGAGCCCTGAACAATGCCACTAGAAGACTGAGTATAGTCTTCATGGGGGTAATTGCAAAGCTGTCACAAGAGGGAAGTCAAGCAACCACTGAAAGGCAAACTAAACAACAAATGAAATAATCAATAAAAAAAAAATCTTGGTAACCGATAAAAATGGGAGTAGAAGGAGGAGGAAGAGGGTGGGCGTGTGGGTGGGAGGGTGGGTGTGGTGGGAAGAATCACCATGTTCCTAAAGTTGTATTTATGAAAAGCATGAAGTTGATATTCCTTAAATAAAAGGTTTCTGGGGAAAAAAAAAAAACTGTATATATGAGAAAAAAAACCTCAAAAAAAAAAAATCTTGGAAATACAAAATTCAGTCACTGAACCAAAAAAGCAATAGTATGAACAGTCAACATACCTAGTTAAAGAGAGAGTTTGTAAATTGGAAGGTAGTTAAACTCTGAATGGAGCATGAACAGAGAGGATATTTTAACAGAATAATAAAGATGTTTTTAAAGTTAAGATACATGAAGGATAGATCAAGGACTCCAACATAGGGAATGGCAGAGAAACAGTATTTGACAAGAAGCTCAGGAAAGATATGACTCCCTTAGGCACAAAGTGCATACCAAATTCCAAACAGAAAAAAAGAAAAAAATCCATAGTTATGCATGTCATTGTAAAACTGAAATATAATTTCTTAAAAGCAACACCCACAGTTACTGAAGCAATCTGTTCAGAGTGTTGAGGGGAAATAACTGCCAACATAGAAATGCTCTGTCCCACAAAATTATTATTCTATGGTGGGATTCTGCAAACTTTTCCTTAAAGGGCCAGACAGTGAGTATTTTAGGCTTTGAGTCCACACATTTTGTACACTAAGATGTAACATTTGGGAGGAATGTAGAAATGATGAGTACTTTGACACTGTACAAATGTGCATACTTCTATAATTGTTTAGATAGGCCAAATATTGAGGAAAAATACTGGAAGCATAGAAATAAGCTCAATAGCTTCCAAGTCAACAAAAGAAACAAGAATTATAGAAAAAATTGTCGATCTAAAAGAAATCACAAAAAGAGGGAAAATAAACCAAGAAACTGAGAAAATATCCTCTCTGTTAGTGCTACCTTCTGAGTTACCAAAAATACATACGACTAGAAGGCAGAAATCTAATAGCTCAAGAAATGAATTAATCCACTAAATGACTATTGGATTGAATCAAAGGCAAATGAAAAAGAAAACACCCCAAAACGGAGCTACATTTTAGCCCAGACGTCTTTTAAAGGGCTGGCTACTATGACTGTATTAAACATGAAAACTCTTAGACGATTCTCCAGCTTGACAGTACCCATTTCCTTCAGAAGATTTAGTTTCTGGAGGGTAGTGGATTCATCTGCAGATGGTCGCTGATTGTGATGGTTTGATTTACAACATTTTGATTTTATGTTGGTATAAAAACAGCACACACTCAACAGCAGGCATATCTCAGATTGTGAATTTGATCTTTTCCTCTCTTACCACACTGGGCAGCCGCAGTAGGCAAAGCTCCCAGTCAGCCACACAATTATGTGGGGAAAATAACTGAGACTCCACAGGGTGCTGTGTTGCTAAGCTGTGATATTTGCTAGGTTAGGTGGATTAAATTTATTTTGTTTCTAATTTATTTTATTCAAGAGAGAGAGAACGAGAGAGACAGACAGAAGACCTAACTACCATCTATTGGTTCATGCACCAAATGCTGGGGAACAGGGAACTCAAACCAGATCTCCTGTTACCTGCTGCCTGCCAGAGTGCACACTGGCAGGAAGCTGGAATTAGGAGGGCAGCCAGGACTTGAACCCAATATGGAATTCAGGGGCTTGTGTTCAGATGTAGGATACAGGCATCCCAAACAGTGTCTTAACCACTGAGCCAAACAGCTACCACAAAATACATATTTGATTTATGATACTTTCAACTTATGATGGATTTTTTGGGGCATGACCCATGGTAACATGAGAAGCATGAGTAGTCCCTTCTATGAACTGATAACTCTAAGGTGAGGAATTGGATTGGAAGATATATAAATTGTTTCCAATTTCCAAACTCCAAGACTGAATGCTTCGTGCCCCTCCCCACCCACAGTGTGACACCTTTGTGACTAGAGCACTGTGCTGGTGTTCAGGAGCATCAGGACATGTAGCTATACTACCAACCACCTGATGGATGGAGGCTGGCCTTGCCACTTGGGCATTTAACTTTAGGATTGCAATCTGGGTTTTCACGTGTCATAGGCCTGTGTTAAGGAGGAGCAGATGGGTATTGCCGTCCGCTCATGGACGACATGGAGATTGGCTTGTACAAGGGAGGACAGGGCTTTTTGCTCCTAATATGATATGAAAGTTTGATCAGAGTGGGAGTTTTCTGTCATAGGTTATTAGTATCTGTTCAGATTAACATTCACGTTCCCTAATTCAGTATGAAAAGTGCCAACATCAGAACCCGTTATTGTGAGGTGGAGGAGGGAAGCAAAATGATGCCACACACACGTTCTTGGGTCTCCTTCCTGAAAGGTGAGTGGCTCCCTCCCAAGCTCCCATCCCCTGTTTATGCTTTTCTTCCATTTTTCCAACCTTGTAAAAATCCCTGAATTCATTGAGCTATCCAGCCCAAATCATGGAGGAATCATAGAATTTCTCCACTTTTCTATTCACAAATGATAATAATAATGAGGATGATGATAGATAATAACCGTGCTTTGCATGTTTACGGTGTGCCAGTTGCTAGGCTAAGTCCTTTAGGGCTCTTACCTCATCGACTTTCTTCTTGCTCCTCTGCTATCCCATTTTGCATATGTGAGAACTAAGGCTTAAACCTCTCTGAGTTCACACAGCCCACAAGCAGATATGCAGGGCTCCAGGTGGGGCCAGGAGTCAGCTCTGGATTTAACACAGCAGTGTGCTTTGAGGGGCATGATCACCCCCAGTTAAGGACCAATGTTGTACACCAAGCTCTTCAACCTCTGTCTGAGAAGACTCAAACAGGAAAGAAGTCTGCTATTTGGAGAGGTGGGAGTAAGTCTGAGTTTTGTTTCAGCTGAGAGTGGGTTTCCTGAGTCCAGAGTTGCTTCTGTTAAAAAAGAATGCAGGCTGCCTGGAGTCCAGTCGAAAGGAAAGACTCCCCTGAGCTTCATGGCAGTCCTAAAGAATTGGCTTTTTTTGTTTTGTTTCTTCAGATTTATTTATTTATTTGAAAGTAAGAGTTACACAGATAGAGAAGGAGAGAGGGGGAGAGGGGGAGAGAGAGAGAGAGAGATCTTCCATCCACTGGTTCACTCCCCAGTCTGCTGCAAAGTTCAGAGCTGAGCTGATCCGAAGCCAGGAGCTAGAAACTTCTTTCAGGTCTCCCACGTGGATGCAGGAGCCCGAGGACTTGGGCCATCTTCTACTGCTTTCCCAGGCCATAGCAGAGAGCTGGATTGGCAGTGGAGCAGCTGGGACTTGAACCAGTGCCCATATGGGCTACGCCACAGTACCAGCCCCAATCCTAATGAATTATTTGTCAGCCTCTTCTTCCCCAGGAACCACCCTAGGTACTCATGGGGCAGCCGTGGGTCTGGTCAGAGCTGATGGGGCCCTGTGTAGATGTGGCCCAGTAAGTTCTGTCTCCCAGGAAGTTGGAAGTGAAGCCAGGATGTGTCTCTCCTGGTGGCTAGAGCTGTGGGCTGCACTTGGCAGCACTGCGGTCATCTTCCTGGCCATCTCTCTGCCCCATGCACTAACAGATACAGAGCTGTGGTTCCCAGAGGTGGTGCCCAAACCAGTAGCAGCAGCATGCCCTGAGAACTGGTTAGAATGGCAAACTCTCAACTCTGACCCAGCTCTACTGACTTGGAAACTGACGATGAGACCCTGCACTTTAACAAGTCCTCTTGGTCATTCTGCAGTAGTAGGAAAGTGAGAGAGACTCGAGGGACCATGGTTCCTGGGCTGGAGAGGGAGAGAGAGAGCTCCAGGTCCCAGTTTCGGTTCTGTCTGATGCCCGACCATGCTCCTGCCCTTGGTTGAGCCACTGTGTATCCTAATAACAAAACCCACTCTGGATTTTTTCCCCCTTAAGTGGATGGAATTCGGTTTCTGCTACTAAGAAATTCTTACTCATTCACCTCACAATATGACTCTCTCCATTCCCATGGAGAGGAAATTGTATGGAGCAGTGTCACCCCAGCTGCTCAGAAAAGACTGTAATTTTATCAAGGGTGCTTGGAAATATTTAAAAGCTCCAGAGGAAACACCCCATGGTTTCTTATTATTGAGAGCAAGAATTGTGTATGTGAGTCTATTTAAAGAAGCTTATTTGTTGAAAAAGAAAATACCCTCCCCATCTCTCCTTGTATGTTGCATTGTTCAGTGCTAAAAGCTTGGTGTTTCCTTGGCTCTCTCCTCACTTGTTTCTCCCAGGTTAACCTAGAAGTAAGACAGATCTCTGGCAGTCAATAGATATTTACTGAAGGGCTACCATGTGCCAGGTGCTGAGGGTCAGGCTCGGTTACAGTTTCCGTATCATCTCCCCTTTGTAGGGAAGAACATGATTATCTTACTGTGGTTCATTACAGCACTGTGCTGAGTCCAGAGTTAGATTCATGTGCAAGGTTCAGAGGAAACCCAGAAGAGTGCTGAGTTCTTAGGGCAGGAGAAGTTCTGGGAAAGGAGAATGAGGAGTAGTAATCAAGGAAGGCTTCCTGGAGGAAGTTCTACTTGAATTAGACTTGGAAAGACAATGAGGAGTCCATCTGGCAGAAGAGATAAGAGGAGGGGTTCAGTTTGTGGTTGGCAAGCCGCACCAGGGGAGAGCTTGATGCTTTGTTCCTCATCCTCTTCATTCTGATCAGCTTGTAGGGCTACAGGAGCTATAAATATGGGGAACAAGATAGAGAGGGGTCTCAGAAACTGTCCCCACTGTGGCACCAGCAGTTCCTCTTTCTGGACGTTATTCCTCAACTGGACTTTCTGGATAACACGACGGAACATCCCTGGGCATGAAAGCCCTCCTTGTAAGGAAAATAGACTGTGTGTTGGTTTATCTTGACTAAGAGAAAAATAAAGAGTAAGAAGGGGAAAAAATTCTCTATTAAGTTTTGTAATTATACTATGAAAATTCAGTTAATTTCTTTTATCATAGAGAGTCATTAAAGACTGCAGTAGGTTCCCAGCCTTTTGTTTCCAGAACAATCCCCCAGAGGCTTAACGCTCTGTCATCCGAATGGGCCTGATTAAAGGGGGGAGCCTCTTTCTTCAGATTACTGCTCTCCGTCATTAGCATTACGTTATCTTGCTCTTCAGACTGATTTTTAATTTTTATGCTTGCAATTAGAAATGATTTACAGGGACATTCATCGCCGGACCTGTCCTGAGTCATTAAATTCACCTAGGTTGAATAGCCCAATGTGCACCTGAAATTAACCAAATCAGTGACATTATCTTGCTGGATTTTTCAGAGGCTTTAGAAATAGAGAAGAGACTCCATTCTCCCTCTCAACTCCTTGGCTTAATGAGAAAGTATTTTTAATTGATAAAAGAGGTAATTAGCCAAGGCTAAGAGGTGCACACTAATTGTGCAGTATATCTTGCAGAGTTAGTTTGGCCATGATTTTTGGAATCTGAGAAGGAAGATGGCCCATATTCGGACACATGGGGCTAGTACAAATGGGTTTTACTTCCTTCAGTCAACTCCTGGGAATGAAAAGTGCTAACAGAGCACCTGCTGTGTCCCGGAAGTGAGAACTCTCACAACAGTCTTTTCACTCCTCCATGTTTTGCATCGGATTGGCCTGACGTCAGGACAGGAAACTTCCTCAGGCTGGCTCCAAGAAAGTGGAGACTATGGTTTCACTCATGCTAAGGACGTAAGAGCCACGGGCTGGCCGTTTGTGCTCGTTACCTATCATTCAGGAGCTGTGTTGTGTTTCTCATTCGGCTTCTCTCTTTCCAACAGCACCTGTCCACCTCCCAGCTTCCTCTGCTCACTTGTTTAGTGCTGAGGCCCAAATCACCATTCCGACCCCATGCGCCTGGGGCCTTTCACCTCAAGCCTGCACCACTCCCCAGCAATTGTCTGTACCTTTCTTAGTGGGAATGCTCTGTGTAGCACGAGTGCTTTCTTATTGGCTAGCAAGTTCTTCTTCCCTTGACTCAGGAATATGTCTCTTGTCTGTTGTGGCTAGAAACAGCAGAAGTTGTGAGTAGAAAAGGTGGAATGGGGATAATGTGTTTTTTGGTTCATTTCTAAAACAGATGTGACCCTGCCCACCCATTTTACAGGTGATGAAACTGACGCCAATGGAGGTTATTTGTGTGAGACTGGCTAGCAAGTATCAGAAGCAGGAATTAGGGGCAAGGTGAGACAGACTCTATTCTGCTGCTTCCCCCCTTGGCATGTTGAGTTGCAATATCCATGCTGTTTGTCACCCAAGATGTATAAACAGAGGAAGCTCAGGAGCCAGGCTACTTGCTGGTTATTTTCGCTGGGGACCCAGTGACAATTTGGGCAGTATGTATGGATGACACCAGCTTCTACCTTGGTCTCTTCCATTTTTCTGTGTCTGTTCAGAGACAATGAAATAATACATCCCATTCTCCAAAAATCAGAGGTGAAGGAGAAGACATCTTGC
Source organism: Lepus europaeus (assembly GCF_033115175.1). NCBI lineage: Eukaryota > Metazoa > Chordata > Mammalia > Lagomorpha > Leporidae > Lepus > Lepus europaeus. The sequence goes on from NC_084833.1 coordinate 32,980,056, forward strand.
TTCAGACTGAGCTTTGGAAAGAGCCCAATGAAAATCTGGTTGAAGGGTCATTAAAAATGTTTATAAGAGTTGGACAGCAATGCCCCTCTCCCTAAGGTAGTCCTAATGAGGCTGCCTATCAGTACCACCCCAGGCCTGGGCAGTCACACTACCTATCTGCTGGCTTCCCTGAATGGATCAGAGATGAGTACGTGAGTGAAGGGGAACCAATGAGAATTCATATTGAACTGTTGGCAAACTGGAACTCTTGCAGTCTTTGGGGAGTATGAAGCTGGGGTGATGTGGACTTCAGTCGCATTAATCGCACCTCCACTTGCTGCAGAGGAAGTGTCTGTGGGGCAGAGAAGCTGAGCCAGAGAGAGAGCAGAGCAGAGCCACTTTGTGAGAACATTGCTTCCTCTGTAGAGTTCCTGAAGTCACTCTTTAGCTTCGCAGTTACATGATCCCAATACATCCCCTTTCCTGCATAAGCCTTTTGAACTGACTTCCTCCCTCTTCCAACTAGAACAGCCTTGGGAAAGTTGATATTCGGCTTCCCCTAGCAGGTGATTGGGAGAGTCAGAGTTCAGAGGCCAGTGATGACCTTGCCAGCTGTTCAGCTACTGGAGGTCACAAGAGGCTCCTGGGAAGAGCACAGCATCTTGTTTTTTCCTGTCAGTGGACTTCCAGGAAGCAGGTTGAATCCTGAGGCCCCTCACACCCTCTTCCCTCTTTCCCTCCCAAGCTGTAACTTTATACAGATGCTGTGTACCCAATGATCAGCCAGCACCATTCCCAGGCATGGCCCAGCCCCTTGTATTATTCTCTAAGTGAACATCACTGGAAAAGCACGCCCCATTTCCTATCACAAAATTCCTTTAATTGGATTATAGATGCTTGCACTCACAATTTCTCCTTCAGTACAAACCAGAACTGATGAGGGAAAATGTGCTTACTGCTGTAGCCCTGATATAGGATGCTCCCTTCTATCTCTCCACGTGTTTGCTCGAAGCCACAGCTACAATCTGCACCTGTGGGTGTGCCCCCATCACCCCTCCCACTTGACCTGGGTGTTGACTCAGATGGAATGGACAACCAAAGGGGAAGAGGAGAGGCTAATAGCAGGCAACAAGCAAAGGAGCAGAGTAGGTCACATGAAAAACAATCCCTCTTTTTTTCTCCAACAAAACCTTTTATTCAATGAGTACAAATTTCATAAGTACAACTTTAGGAATATAGTAATTCTTCCCACCATACCTACCCTCCCACACACAATCCCACCCCTCCTCACCCTCCTTTTCCCATTCCCAGTCCCATTCCCATTAAGGAAAAAAAAAAAAGAAAGAAAGAAATTGTTCCTCGACAGCCAAGACAAGGACTATTAGAGTCATTGCTTTTCAAAGTGTCAATTTCACTTCTACAGATTTCCTTCTAGGTACTCAGTTATCACAGATCAGGGAAAACATATGGTATTTGTTCCTTTGAGACTGGCTTATTTCACTAAGTATGGTGTTTTTCAGATTCATCTATTTTGTTGCAAATTACCAGATTTCACCTTTTTTTTTTTTACCGCTATGTAATATTCCATAAAGTACATAGCCCATAATTTCTTTATCCAGTCTTCAGTTGATGGGCATTTAGGTTGATTCTATGTCTTAGCTATTATGAATTGAGCTGCAGTAAGCTGGTTTCATTTCCCTTGGGTAAATTCCCAGGCGTGGGATAGCTGGGTCATATGGTAGGTCTTTATTCAGATTTCTGAGGTATCTCCACCTGACTTCCATTGTGGTTTTACCAGTTTACATTCCCACCAGCAGTGGATTAGTGTACCTTTTTCCCCACATCCTCACCAGAATTTGTTGTTTGTTGATTTTTGTATGAAAGCCATTCTAACTGGGATGAGGTAGAACCTCATTGTTGTTTTGATTTGCATATCCCTGATGGCTAGTGATCCTGAACATTTTTCCAAGTGTCTGTTGGCCATTTGGATTTCCTTTAATTTATTTATTTGAAGTTAGAATTACACACAGAGAGACGGAGAGGCAGAGAGAGAGGTCTTCCATCCACCTGTTTGCTCCCCAATTGGCTGCAACAGCCAGAGCTATGCCAATCCAAAGCCAGGAACCAGAAGCTTCTTCTGGGTCTCCCATGTGAGTGCAGGGGCCCAAGGACTTGGACTATCTCCTACTGCTTTCCCAGGCCATAGCAGAGAGCTGGATCAGAAATGGAGCGGCCGGGACTTTAAGTGGTGTCCATATGGGATGCCAGCGCTGCAGACGGAAGCTTTACCCACTACGCTGCAACCCAAGCCCCAAGGATTTCCTCTTTTGAAAAATGTTTGTTTAAGTCCTTTGCCCATTTTTTCATTGGGTTCTTTTTGTTGTTTTTGCAGAGTTTCTTGAACTCTTTATATATTCTGGTTATTAATCCTTTATCAGTTGCATTGTTAGCAAATAATTTCTCCCATTCTGTCGGTTGCCTCTCCACTTTCCTGAGTTTTCTTTTGCAGTACAGAAGCTTCTCAGTTTGATGTAATTCCATTTGTTAATTTTGGCTTAGATTTCCTGTGCTTGAGTCTCAGCTCTTGCTGTGTAACAGTTCACCCCAACAGTTCACTTACAACCATAACAATTAGTTTTTGCTCACGAGTCTTTCATCTTTCCTTGATAGTCGTGTTAGTCACAGCAGGGCTTGCTCCTGCAACTCTGCTCAGTTTGGTGTCTTTGTTGGTCCTAGCTGGAGTGCTCACAGGTCTGGGACTTTGGCAGGGACAGCTGAGGCTATCTGTTCCTCATGATCTTATTCTCCAATAGGTTGGCATTGGCTTGTTCTCACAGTCCAGGAAGGGTCCTTGGAGCATTGGCAATGAATTTGCACAGTGTCATCTCCACTGTTTGATTGACCAAAGCACATCACATGGCCTGCCCAGAGTCACAGTGGGTAGAGATTATGAAACTACAAGGTAGCCGGTGCTGCAGCTCACTAGGCTAATCCTCTGCCTGCGGTGCCGGCACCCCGGGTTCTAGTCCTGGTTGGGGTGCCGGATTCTGTCCCGGTTGCTCCTCTTCTAGTCCAACTCTCTGCTGTGGCCTAGGAGTGCAGCGGAGGATGGCCCAAGTCCTTGGGCTCTACACCTGCATGGGAGACCAGGAGAAGCACCTGGCTCCTGGCTTTGGATCAGCGCGGTGCGCTGGCCACAGCGCACCGGCCACAGTGGCCGTTGGGAGGTGAACCAACGGAAAAGGAAGACCTTTCTCTCTCTCTCTCTCTCTCACTGTCCACTCTACCTGTCGAAAGAAAGAAAGAAGGAGGGAAGGAGGGAAGGAGGGAAGGAGGGAGGGAGGGAGGGAAAGAAGGAAGGAAGGAAGGAAGGAAGGAAGGAAGGAAGGAAGGAAGGAAGGAAAGAAAATATAAGGCAAAAGGAATGAGTATAGGAAGGCCTTAATCATGGCCACAGTGAATGAAGCCGAAGTGTTTGAGACCAATCTGTGATGGACCTTTTTCTGTGGGATTCACACAAGTGGCTGCTCAGCAGGTCTGCTTAAGGCTCTAAGTCCCCTTGCTTTTCAAGGCTTCATCGCAATCCACTGTTCTGAAACCTTTTGGGTTTCCTTTTCAGGAGATTATAAAGTTGGCTTATTTTCATACAAATTATCTTACTGAACATGAGTTATCTGGGGAAAGCCTTTGCTAGAACAGTGAAAACTCTGGCAACTGGGGGAGGTATATAGTTGGAATCTTATTACCTTCAGGGGCATGTGACTCACTACTAAAACATTTCCAGTGGGTTCCCATCTGCTCTTTAATTCCCTCCTTCCCTGCTCCTAGGAATCCACTGTCTCCTGGTTTTCTTCCCACTTCTGTCTTAGGTGAGTTCTGCAAGAACCTTGCATCAAGGACTGGAGTGATCCTAAGACACACCAGTGGAGGCCTAAAGTGAGACATAGAAGTGAAGGGAGTCAACACAGAGTATATTAGTGAGGTTACCACTGTGGACTAGTGGGGCCTATTCCTACTGGGGCATCTGTGAGACAGCATGGGTCACACTTGAGTTGCCCACCCAAAGGCAAGGAAACTGAGAGTTATACTCTGACTCTGATCCATCATTGGTTGAGAGCTGTTTCCTCTGGGTTTCTGGCCGTCACCAAGTTCAACCTGAGAGAAAGCTCTTGGATAGAGTTTGGTAGGATGGCATTGACACATTCTTGCTGAGCAGAAATAGGTAGGGCATGAGAGCATCTGACAAAGCCAATTCAGTGCAGAGTTTGCCCTCTGCTATGCTCTCTTTGCTCAATCTCAGTGCTCTCCACGTGTAATCTTAGATGTTTCATGGCTTCTACATCCATCCATACACCAGCCATTGCAAAATCTCTATCCCAGCCACACCTTTCCCAGGTGCCAGGCCTCTATTTCCCAGTGCTTAAAGATGGGAGTCCAACAGGCATCTTGAAGGAAATACTTCTGAAGCTAAACTTCATGACCCTTTCCTTCCTACCCTACTGCAAGCCAGATGTTCCTTTTGTAGAATGAACCCTCAGCCCAGTATAGACAAATTTAGCAAACATTCCCAGGAGTGGAAATGCAGATTCACAAGACTTGATCATATTTGGTCAGATGTAGAATAGTGTTTTATGTGGCCTAACTTGTTCTCTGCAATATGTATCCTTTTTAAGGACAAGCAGTTTATACCACTTGCTAATTATATTGCATTGTTCCTTAATCCCTATACTCTTGGGTGAGCTTCAGAAATGATAGTTCCTGGCTTCACATAAAAACCTAGTTTGCCTGGTGCTCTCTTTTCTCCTCTCATGCACCTGCCTCTCCCTGATGCATTTGAAAGACATTTGAGCTGGACAGTCCAGTTAAATGATTCATTGTGTTAATGTGGTCCGCTTCTCCATAGATTGCCTAGGATTCAGTTGTCTTTGTTCCTGTGGAACTTTATCCAATCTCTCACAATGCCCTCCCTCTCACCTTTTGAAAGAATAGAGGACATTTTGTCATTTGAAAAATGTCATGGCTTTGATTTTTTTTTCACTCATGGTCCTAAAGTTCATAAGCACAGATTTTACCCCCTGCTCCCATACTTCTTTGTTCTCCTAGCTCTCCCACCTCCTCCAATAGTTTTATGATTTTGAAAGTATAACATTACATTTTGAGAAACTTAGAAAATCTGGAAAAGGATAAGGAAGACATAACCCCACAGAGACTTATTTTGTTAGGATACTGGCATTTTTTTAAGATTTATTCATTTTATTTGAAAGGCAGAGTTAGATAGGAAAAGAGAGAGAGAGAGACAGACAGACAGAGAGAGACAGAGAGAGAGAGATCGTCTATCCTCTGATTTACTCCCCAAATGGCCACATTGGCTCAGGCTGTGCCAGCTGAAGCCAGGAGCCAGGAATTTCCTCCGGTTCTCCCATGTGGGTGCAGGGGTCCAAGCACATAGACCATCTTCTGCTGCTTCTCCAGGCCCATTAGCAGGGAGCTGGATTGGAAGTGGAGCAGCTTCCCACTAATGTGCACCCTGGGAGCCAGCAGACAGATGGTGGCTCAAATAGTTGAGACATGCCCCCCCCCCTCCCGCCCCCTGTGGGAGATCTAGGTTAGGTTCATGGCTCCTGGCTTTAGTCTGATCTAGGCCTGGCATTTGGGGAATAAGCTTGCTGATGGATCTCTCCATTTCTCTCCATCTCTGTTTTTCTGTCTTTCAAATAAATCAAATTAAAAGAAAACTTTCTTGATATGTAACTGACATAATATAAGCCACATATTTTGAAGATGTGCAGTTGGATGAGTTTTGGCACATTTACACACTCCTGAGACCACACTGCAACCAAGACAGTGAGTCAGCATCACCACTCTGTTTCCTGGTGCCCCTTTGTATGCCCTTCCTGCTTTTCCCCCTCCTCCTGTCCCAGTAATCACCGCTCCAGCTCCTTTTTACATGAATAATCCTATTGTTTACTTTGGATTTCTTTTGTACCTTTACTGGAGGATTTTCTGCCTTCACATTCTTTCACAATTATGGCTATCTCTCTGTTTTTCTTTGTGTAGCACATCCTTTAGCATCTTTTGTAATGCTTGATGAGTGGTGACATAGTCTTTCAATTTCTATTTGTTATGAAAGGTATTTGTTTCACCTTCATTCATACATGAGAGCCTTGCAGGGTACAATATTCTGGGTTGACAGTATTTTTTTTTTTCTCATAAGACTTGGACTATATCTTGCCATTCTTTTCTAGCCTTTGAGTTTCTGATGAGAAGTCAGCTATGGGTCTAATTGGAGATCCTCTGAAAGTAATCTGGAGTTTCTCTCATGTGCATTTTAGAATCTTCTCTTTATGCTTTACTGTGGAAAGTTTGACTACAGTGTGTCATGGTGAAGATATCTTCTGGTCATATCTATTACGTGTTCTATGTGCTTCCTATACTTGGATGTCCCTTTCTTTCTCCAAATTAGAGAAGTTTTCTGTAATTGTTTCACTAGCTATGCCTTCTAGTGCATTCTCTCTACACCTTGAGGAACTCCTAAGACCCATATGTTGGGTCATTTGATAATATCCCATAGATTTCTAAACAGTGCTTTTAAGTTTTCTTATTTCTTCTTTTTTTTTTTTTTTTTTTCAGTCTGACTAAATGATTTCCAGAGATTTGTCTGCTAGTTCGGATATTCTTTCTTCTGCCTCACCAAGTCTGTTGTTAAGGTTTTTCACTACAGTTTTTTTTTTTTTTTGAACTATTGAATTCTTCATTCCTAATATCTCATTTTGATTTATCTTTAAAATCTCAATTTGATGGGAAAAATTTTCTTTCATATCACGTATGGTTGTTTGTAGATAGCTTATGATCGCTTTTTTATGATTAATTTTTTGAATTCCATTTCTGGCACTTCATCAATCTCTTCATCGTCACATTCTAATATTGAAATGTTGTTTTCCCTTAGGGGGATCATGGTATCTTCCTTATTCCTATTTCTTGAACTTCTGCATTTATTTTTAGGTATTTGTGTGGTTAGTTGTGGGTTTTTTTTCCTCTGATAGCTTTTATCTTTGAAATGTGCCTCTGTGTCATATTGGAATGTCTGCACTTTCATTGAATACCAAGAGATGTGTGGTGGGCGTGACCAGGAAGCTCTGGTCAGTGCTCCAGAGTAGGGTGAATATCCAGGATAGCACCCGAGTTGGGCATGGTAGTTCTCCTCTGGTTATCAGAAGGGATTGGAATGGTTACCTCTGTTGGTGTGATCACCCCCTCACCTCATCTCCTACAAGCTGAGCAATGCCCAGGTGTTAGCCCCTAGTGTGTTCAGCATTCATCCGTACCACCCTATGAAAGCACAAATGATCTGTGGTGCAGTCCTCACTGTGGGCAAAGTTCACCCTGCAATGAGCCATTTCCACACACCAAGGGCCTCTGTATGTGGAGCTGTACCCAGTGATTATCCAGAAACCCCAGAAACCCAGCTGCACCCTGCCTCCTCTTACACAGTCACAGGTTTTTAACAGTCTCAGCATCCAGGGCTCCCACGTTCAAGGAATGTAAGAGGGTCCATTCCTCCCTGCTAGCCTGTCCTGTCCACAGAGAGACTGAGGGGTTCCCAGAGCCACTGCTCCTGTGCATTCCACTCCAGCAGATGGAGCGTGAGCCCCTCAGCCAGACTCAAAGTCAGTAGTGAATGCCGGTTTTTCCCTTTGGGAAAAGTCTTGGGTCACACACAGTACCTGCTGGCTGCACCCCAGTAGCTTCACAGTTGTGCTGGGCACGTATAAGAGTCCCTACAGGGGCACTTCCCTTCCATCAGGATGGCCCATTGCCAGGCGAGTGCGACTGGCAGCGTGGAGACCGTCCCCACCAATTGCACTCTGACTGCTGTGGTCGCCCTGCCATTTGGGTGAAGAATGTCCCGGCTAGTTGCTGAGTGCGCACAAGAGCTGGAGCAGCTTCTACCCGCTTATGTCCAAAAATGGTGGCAGCCCATCACAGCTGACTGCAGGTTGCTGTTGTGGTGGGGGGAGGGGGAGAGGAGATGGGGAGAGAGAGAGAGACCCTGCGCTTTTTGTTTTTGTTTTTGTTTTCCTCTCTGGGTGAGCAGTCGCAACTGTTCCCCAGGATTCTGGGCCAGACTCAAAGACAGTGTAGTGTCCACTAGGCTCTCCCTCCACCTGTATCGACAGTGACGTGGGCCCATGCAGCCTGACCAGAGCGGGTACTTTCCTGGGTCCAGGCTGCTGCGTCCTTTGTTGTGTCTGCTTGTTGCTGCATGTCTGCACCTTCCACACAGGTCGGGGCTGCTTCCACTGCCTTCACTGGACCTCCCACTGAGTTTCCCGTGCAGCTTTACCCTGAGAAGTGGAGAAATGTACTTCCTCCACTTTTTTTCTACATATTTCTGCTAGCCTAGCTCAGACCATCCTGGCACTATTCCACCATCTTGGAACCCAGAGATTTTCCATCTATTGTGTGTTCATTGCTTTTTATTGTATGGATGTACCACAATTTGTTTATAGGCCTGTGGACTGACATTTGGGTCGTTTCTAGATAGTAGCAAACAAAGCTTCTGTTGTAGTCAGGCTAGTTAATAGGCAGTCAGGTTGGCCCCAGTGACATTTAGGGTACAAAATGCTTGCCTTCCCCAAAAGTTATCTTTAGCAAGGTCAAAAGTTCTGCCCCACTCCTTGGAAGCTTCCAATCCTCTGAGAATAGCAAGGGAGTGGTGATTCCACCCTTCTGAGCTCTCAGTTTACTGTAAAACAAATTAGGTAATCCACCCTTTTGATGGCTCTTTTTGTTTTATCATGAGCAAGCCAGACAGGATAAAAGATTGCAGGTCTTTTGATGAGTTATCCCCACCTTGTAACTGACTGTCAATCTGATTGTCAAGTTTTTTTTTTCCCCCCAAAAAAATTGTACTTAAAAATTCCACGACCACCAGCCCCTTTGCGTTTTGCCTCTCTTGGAGCCCCCTCTGTGCCACTCTATCTGGAGATCTCTGACTCTAATAAATCATGCTTTCAAATTTCTCTGCTTGTCTACTTGGAAATTCTTCTTCCATGTGAGACAAAGAGCCGAGGTAGTGTTTCCTCTGCCACTGTTCACCCATAACACTGTGAATACTCTTGCATAAGCTTTTGTGTGGACATAGGATTTCATTTCTCTTGGGCAAATCCTTAAGAGTGGAGTAGCTGGGTCATGTGGTAGATGTATTTTTTTCCTTTTTTAAAAATAAGTTGTTAGAGTATTTTCCCAAGCAATTGTGTTATAGTATGTGAGAGTTCCAGTCCACCTTATTCTTGTCAACACTTGGTATAGTCCACCTGCTTAATTGTAGCCATTCTAGTCAATGTGCAATGGGTGTCTCATTGTGGTTTTAATTTACATTTCCATAATGACTAGTGAAATTAAACATCTTTTTGTGTTCTTAAGTACTATCTGTGTGCATTCTTTGGTGAAGTATCTGTTCAGATCTTTTGCTCATTTTTTAAATTATGTGGTATGTCATCTTATAAGTGAGTTCTAAGTGTACTTTTTATATGCTAAATGCTAGAGCTTTGTCAGATATGTTTTGGCTTCTGTATTCTCAGTCTATGGATTGCTTTTTAATTTTTGTAATAGTGGGCTTTAAGAAGTATCTTAGTCTGTTTGGACTACACTGGGAAATTTATAAACAACAGTCTTTTTTTTTCTCACACTTCTGTAGGCTGAGAAGTCCAAGAATAAGCTACCAGCATTCTGGCCAGGGCTCACCCTTCGCTTCATTGTTGGTGGCATCTTGCTGTGTCCTCACATGGCAGGAGACACAAAGCAGCTCTCTGGACCTCTGTTACAAGGGCACTGATCCCATCTTCCAGTACCATCACCTTTGTAATTAGGATTCCGTATATAACTTGGGGGAGACACCAGCATTCAAACCATAGCAAAGAGAAAAAGGTATTACTTTTTCTGAAGTCCAATCTATTTGATCTTTCCTTTTAAAGCCTGTACTTTCTGTGTTCTATTTAAGAAATCGTCGCTGAATCCACCAAGCCATTAAGATTTTCTCCTGTGTTTCCTTCTGTGTGTTTTTAAAGTTTTAACTCTTAAATTTGACACATCCATTTGGAGTTAAGTTTTGTGTACAGTGCAGGGTTTTTTTGCAGATAATTCTTCTGTACTAGCATTTTGAATAATTTAGTATCATCTATTAGTAAATGTACTAGGATGAACTTGGTATTTCTGCTGTGTCATTGAATACCTAAGTGACCTTTGAGAAGACACTTTGGTTTTGATTTTTTGCATCTCAGTTTAACCTGTAAAATAGGGGCAGACATTTGGCCTAGCTATTAAGACACTGCTTGTGACACCCACATCCCACATCAGAGTGCCTGTGGTCAAGGCTTTGCTCCCTATTTCAGCTCCCTGCTAATGGGCATACTGGGAGGTAACATGTTTTGACTTAAGTAGTTGGGGTCTGCCACCTATGTGGGAGACCTGGATTGATGTCCAAGCTCCCGGCTTTGGCCTGGCCCAGTCTTGGCTGTTGGAAATATTTTGGGAAGTGAATCAGAGGATGTAAATCATTCTTTCTTTCTGTGGGTGTGGGTGTGTGTATGTGTGTGGGTGTGTGTGTGTATGTGTGGGTGCATGTGTGTATCTGTGCCTCTCAAATGGAAATAATAAAATGAGTACATTAAAAAATAATCCATAAAATAAAAATAATAGTTACTAGCCCTGTTTACTTAATAGGGTTGATATAAAAAGATCAGCTTGATGAAAGTAATAAAATTTTTTTCTGAAAAGATAAACTTTATTTTCTTAAAGATTTTACTTATGTATTTGACAGGTAGAGTTACAGACAGTGAGAGAGAGACAGAGAGAAAGGTCTTCCTTCCATTGGTTCACCCTCCAAATGGCTGCAATGGCTGGAGCTACGCTGATCCGAAGCCAGGAGCTAGGTGCTTCCTCCTGGTCTCCCATGTGGGTACAGGGGCCCAAGCACTTGGGCCATCCTCCACTGCCTTCCTGGGCCACAGCAGAGAGCTGGACTGGAAGAGGAGCAACCGAGACAGAACCAGTACCCATATGGGATGCCGGTGCAGCAGGTGGAGGATTAACCTAGTGCACCATGGCGCCTGCCCCAAGATAAACTTTAGAGTCAACCTCAATTCCTCCCTCACCATCACCCCTGCACTCACACACCCTTAGATATTTCTTGACCTTATCTCCTCACTGTTCCTAGTCCTACTGTTTTAGCTTGGACCAGACTCATCTCTCACTGAGACTGTTGCACAATTGCCTACTAATTGGTTGGCTGTTTCCAGGCTTACTGTCTGTAGCCCTGAGTCTTTTGCTGTCGCCCAGGGTAGCCATCATACCCTGCTGGTCATGTTATCTTTCTTTAGCTTGCACTGTGTCATCTGCAAGGCCAAATTCAAGCTGTAGGTCTTATGTCAGGACCTCTGTGCTCTGGCTCGGCCTCCCCTTCCAGCTGGAGGTAGGAGTTGGGGGAAATGTTATTAAGGACAGTATGAGGATGGGACTACCTAGTATCACCTTGTATTTCTCAAAATTCCTTATTAGAAATGAAAAGTAAAAACTATAGAGTGTGTACACAGCCATGTGAAGGTAATTACTGCCAGGGAACTGTCACTTAAAAATGGCTGCAGTAGTAAATTGTATGCTAGGTATATTTTAACCATAATAAAAAATTTAGATAGGGAGTGAAAAACTACACAGTAGATAAAGTAGACTATAAATTACTTTAATCAAGTGATCAAAGTGAATGTTCCTGACAAAGGGCAAATGGGCATCATGAGCCCCTGGGTGTGAAGCTTCCTGAGAAGAGCACGCAGCACTTCCTTAGGACTCGCAAACAGGGCAACCTCGGTGTCGCCAGGAGGAGGCAGCAGACGAACCCGAATGAAGGGACGTTCTTTGCAAACACTGGCCAAGATTCTTCCGAGGCAGAGTGAGGACTATTCCAGACTAAAGGACACTGAAGAAACACGACAGCTAAACGTAGGACACAATCCTGCGTTAGATCCTGCACCAGAAAAAAATCTAGTTTTTAAATGAAGCACCTCATTGAGGCAGCTGGCAGACTTGGAATACAAACTGTAGGTTATATAGGAAGTATTAAGCTAATGTTAAACTTCCTCAGTGCACTACCTGTACCGTGGTTATGGAAGAGACTATGCTTGCCCTTAGGAAATAAAGGCTGAGATATTTAGGGAAAACAGCATTTTATATATATAAAATATAATATATATAGCATATATAATGTATATGTTATATATAAATTGGCATTATATAATATAACATAATATATAGTGTATATATATTATATATAAAATGGCATTATATATAATATATATATACACACAAAACACACTCACACACACACCCTACTATCAAATAGTTCAAAAATGAAAGTAGTTAGTGATAAAGGACATCTGACAAAATTACCTTCGGATTGATTAAAAAAATGTTGCTATGCTCATTCAAGGGCATACTTGGCATTACTAAAAATAGTGATAATAAATGCTTGTATTAGTATGGAAACAAGTTCATGATATATAATTAACTGAAGAAAGCAGTTGCCGTATGAACTTGGTTTTATTAGGATAAAACAAAATCTCCTTTCCTGAAAAAGTCTGGAAAGATGTACACCCAGATGCTGATTCTGGTTATTTCTGAGTTAAGGAATGAAGAAGAATTTAAATGTTCTTCTTTCAGCGCCGGTGCAGTGGCATAGCAGGTGGAGCTATTTCCTGCAGTGCCAGTATCCCATGTGGGTGCCGGTTCTAGTTTCGGCTGCCCATTCAGCTCAGTGCTGTGGCCTAGGAGAGCAGTGGAAGATGGCCCAGGTCCTTGGGCTCCTGCAGCCCCATGGAAGACCTGGAGGAGGCTCTGGGCTCCTGGCTTCAGATCGGTCTAGCTCCAGCCATTGGGGCCATTTGGGGAGTAAACCAGCCGATGGAAGACCTCTCTCTCTCTCTTTCTCTCTCGCTATCTCTCTCTCTGCCTCTACCTCTCTGTAGCTCTGCCTTTCAAATAAATAGTTACATCTTTAAAAAAAAAATCTAAAAATGTTTTTTTTTAAAGATTTTATTTATTCATTTGAGAAGTAGAGTTACAGTGAGAGGGAGAGACAAAGATCTTCTTCTGTTGGTTCACTCCTCAAATGGCCGCAATGGCTAGAGCTGGGCCGATCTGAAGCCAGGAACCAGGAGTTTCTTCTGGGTCTCCCACGTGGGTGCAAGCGCCCAAGCACTTGGGCCATCCTCCACTGCCCTCCTGGACCACAGCAGAGAGCTGGACTGGAAGAGGAGCAGCCGGGACTAGAACCGGCGCCCATATGGGATGCTGGCGCCACAGACAGAGGATTAACCTAGTGCGCCACAGCTCCGGCCCCAGTGTTCTTCTTTCTATCCATAATTTTTTTTTTCTTTCTGTAGTACATACGCATTAATTATGTAATAAAGTTAACTATTTAAAAAAAACATGAAGAAACTAATGACATAAAAGCTTGAAAGATACCCCAAGACATAGACTGATGCGGGGACCCTCTGAGCTGAGAAACCTGCTTTATTTAGAAACCTTTCTCTGGGGCAGAGGCTTCAGGCTCTTTCCGCTTCCGGTGTGCAGTGCGTGATGAGAGGAAAACACAGCTCAGGCTCCAGCTCTGCCTCCTCCAGCATCGCCTTCCCTCCGTGGCAAGTCTCCAGAGAGTTGCTTCGGGCTCGTTTGGTGTTCTGAACTGTTCTCCACGTCTTTTCAGTCACCTCCCAGTTTAAAACAGCCTTAAAGTGCTGCTCCTCACATGTTCTTGGCCTTGTCCGTATGATGTGGAAGACGCTAGACTTCCGAGACTTCGCGGAGTGCTGCAGGCGAGCGGAGTGTCAGCCTGGCGCTTCCTACTTCCCATTCTCACGTCTGCTTGCAGGCCCTGGCCTCCTCCATTTTGACGGCATTTCCAGGGGTGCTTTCTTTGAAATCTGTCACTTGGAGAGCAACCTCAGCAAAGGCAGAAAGCACGGCGGCTGTGGCATCAGCCGTGGGTAGATTCAAAGTTCCCATCGGATGCCGTCTGTCCTTGAGAGCCATCTTGTAATGGTTGATTCTGCTTCCTGATGGCTGAAAAAATCGGATCATCATCCAGTGCATTTACCCTTTAAGATTGTGTTTTCCTGTTAATTGAGCATGCTGTCATGGTCTTCTTATTTTTACTCAAAATGTTTTAATGAATTTGTTTCACATCCTTCAGTTTTTCATCTTGCATTTTTCATTAGCTCCTTTAACGTTCGGTTTCTGAACACAGATTTGGAAATTTTTCACTTGTTATGGGTTGTGCCTCTTGAGACATGTTGGATTTTCTTGTCATTTTGACACTGATTTACCAGAATGAACTTCCTGTGAGAACACTGTTGCAGGGCAGTTGTTCGGCTCTGACAGTAGATAATTGTCATTATTTTTCTTTTCTTCCATTTGAGAATCTAGTACATGCACACTGAGAATTGCAGTAGCTGTGATCTATAGCTAACTGGGTCTGGGCATTTTCCTACTATGCACTATGGCTAGTTTTATTACAGTACCTTCTTGCACTGGAAGCAAGGCAGCTTGGTTTAGAAATATCATTTTCAAAATATTGGTATACTGCTAAATGCCAAGGTTAACAACTAATGGGCAAAGTCTTATTTAATACTTGTTCAGTCTCACATCTTGCTAGAATTTAGTTTTGGTAATTTTTTTCTTATTATCTATGATACCATTTGTCCTTTTAAAAATCCAAAATATGCTAACAATGACATGGAGCTAAACAAAGGAAACAGTACTCTTCAGGTCGTGATTCCTCAAAATATGAGACTGTTAGATCACCATCCTTCCATTTCTGTCTTAACTATGTCCAATCCCTTGTGGAAGCAGAATAATGTACATATTTCAAATAAATCCGTTTATCTGGGAGGTCACTTCACCTCCATATGGAATCATGTTATTCTTGAAGTACCTGAAAAACTTAAGCCTAAAATTGTACTCAGAAAATGGGACAAGATCACAGGTACAGCCATGTAGAGTGAGAGGGATCTGAAGCAGAAATCTGCTCAGATAGCGAAGACCTCGGTATTTCATCAGCGGCCTCAAAGACTGCAAGGAGCTGGTGCTGTCACTCTGAGACACTGGCCTTTGTGAGAGGTGGGACGGCCAGCAGCCAGCGAAGGCCCGTGTGTCTGGTCCTGGAGCTCCTTGAATATCTCTGGAAGTCACCACTTTGGTCTCCATTGTCGCCACCCAGCCCAGCTCTCTTCATCTCTGATAGGAGACTCCCAAACTGGTGCCTCTGCATCCCCTTTGTCTTGACCAGGCCAATCAGAGTGTTGATGTTGAAATGCTGGTGCGATCTTGCCACTAATTGCCCCCAGACAATGGCTTCCCATGCTGCTAAAATACAACCCAGGTCATCTTCGATCAGCCCAGCCTGCCTCTCCCGCCCTGTGCACCAGCGTCCTCCCTTCGTGTCCTGAGGTCCAGCCACACAGCCTCACCAGCCTCCTTCATTTCCCGAGGCACTCTGCTCACCTGCCTCAGCCTAGGGCAGGCCCCTTCCTTACAGCATCTCAGGCAACCAGGTGCATCGCTTTCCTACTGATGCTCACATCTAATTGGTAATGGAGTGTTCAGTCTGGAGTGGGGTCTCTGGCCAGTGTCAGACCCACCAGAAAAGAGAAGCTGGTGTCACTGTTGTGTCCCCAGCACCAAACCAAACATGAGTCAAAAGACGAAGTGTGGTCTGATGTTCGAGTTTCTGTCGAGATCTTTGCTCCACAAACTGGTTATGCTTAAATCACTGCCCCGAGGCACCAACAAAGACTTTCCTGTGCCTCTTGAGTAGAGTCTTGTTATGACAGTGCAGTGGAAATTAGGTAAATTCTATAATATTTACTATGCAGAGGGCATTGGCGTAAACCTCTCAGGCTCAGTTGCTGAATCTGTTCCGTCACTTCTTTAAAGTGTTCCTCATGATTTCTGGAAGTTCCAGAAGTGTAACAGGTGCCTCACCTCTTATGTTGGTTCTTTCCCTCCTGCTCCGCTCCCCTGGCCTGATGTCCAAGACCTTTGACACCACCTGAAGGGACAATACAGGGCCCCTTATCAACTGCCCCAAGGGGCAGGTGTCCTTGGTGCAGCCATTAGATGGCTGCTTGAGAGACCCACACCCCATATCAGAGTGCCTGATTCAAGTCCTGACCATTTCAGATTCCCATCCAGCTTCCTGCTAATGTCCACCCTGGGAGGCAGCAGATGATAAGCCAAGGACCTGAGGCTTCACCGGCTTCACCACCCACGTGGCAGACCCAATTCAGTTCCAGGCTCCTGACTCCAGCCCGGCCCAGTTCTCTCTGTTGTGGGCATTTGAGGGAGTGAAGCAGCAGATAGAAAACCTCTTCTGTTTGTCTCTGCCTTTCAAATAAAACAAAAATAAATAAAAATGAAGACATAGACAAACAAGTAAAAACAGTCACAGGGTCCTAACACAAAAAGTCTTCTCAAAATAAAGGAAAAATCTGACCCAAAGACAAAATGTTAAGTCTCTTCCTCTAGAGACTAAAACTGTTTATAAAGTATAAACAACAACAACAAAAATCTCTGGCATATACAAAATATTCATTGCCTTATTTATTTGTCACAAAAATCCTATCAGGTTTGATTATTATCTCCATTTTAGAGGTGAGAAAAACTGAGGCTCTGGGATACTGAGTGACTTATTGAGATCGCATAGCAACAGGACCATGATTCAAACCCGTATCTAAAAACTTTAACCTTTAGCTAGATGCTATACTGCATGAAGATTAGTACAAATGATTTTATACTTAAGGGAGTGGTACATGCTTTATTTTAGATGGTTATTCTAGGCTCTAGACAATATTGAAATAGGTTTCATAGAAGAAAAATTATTTCTAAAAGACATACAGTGTACATTCTTCAGTGTTGATTTTATCTAAATCTTTTAATGTTAGACAAGCTGCTGTTTAAGATATTTTCTCCCTAGTTCTCTATTTCCTTTTTGTTTTTTTGCAGCCAGACCAAATTTATTCAGAGAAAATAAATGTGTGGAGGTCAACCAATGCCATCATGCTCACAGAGTGAACACATGGCAGGGGCCTCGACCCTAGCAGGCTGGGCCCTTTTATGTCTTAGGTGGCTGGGGTGGGGGTGGAAGGAGCAGTAGAAGGAGATGAGCTTCTACTGGTTCTTCAGGTTTGGTCCACTGGCTTCAAACCTGGGGAAGAATGCAGAGGGTAAGGTGGGGAACAATACAGGATGTGAGATGGAACTGATTTCTAGATAGAAGGCAAGGGTAACAGAAAACCTCAAATGGCTGAGGCTGATGTCCTTGTTCCGTCAATCCTGACTCTGAGTATAGATAAGGAGACAGGCACCGGTTTCTTTCTGGCTACTTCCTGCTGATACGGGGTGTAGACGGGGCGGGGAGGTCTATACTCAGGATCGGATTGACTGAAGAAGAGGGGTCTTGTGTCGTTCCTGCATGATGGCTTGGGATATAGCAATCATTCATTCCTGCAAGAACCTTTGGAATAAGTTAATTATACTTGCCAGAAATAGGAGCACTGTGGTTATGAGGACAAAAGGAGATATTAGAGGCATTGCCCATGGTGGAAGAAATGGCCAAACTGAGGACAAAGTGGGAAATAGGAAAGCAAGAGTCCTGTCCGCATGCCTGGTTGTTACAGGGAAAGAATGCTCCCGGATTGCTTAGTGTGTACATGCTGGTGAGGAGCCGTGGGATGGAGTTAGTCTGCTCTGCTTCTGGCCCTGGGCTCCCTCACTTCCTCCCTCTGCTTATGGAAACCTTGGCTGCTGTCAGGGGTTTGGGCGAGGACTGAAGCTGAGGTCTTCAAGCTGAGTAGGAGCGGAGTAGGGACCAGCGGTCAAGACAGGGTTCCAGCAGCTGGTCTCTTGAGGGGGCTACAGCACTAGCTCAGAAACTGTCTCTATTTGAGGTTTCATGTGCATGGCCATCTGGAATTTTATTGCCTAGAGCAAACGAATATCTTGCAAGCAAATGAAATACACAGGATCCAAAACAAAAGACAGAGTCATTAGAGAATCTAAGAAAGGTGCTGCCCAAACCAGGAGGGAGTCTTCCCATTGAAAGGCAAACAGAAACTGACAAGAGGGGCTCGATGATAATCAGATGGGCATTAAAGCCTGGCCAGGTATGAGGCCCAGACCTGTCTGTCTCTTCACATGGGGTACTGGAAGAGGCATCACAAGGGAGGTGTGAACCTCCTTAGGGAAGGCACCCTGTTGACTTCTATCACCTAGCTGGCCTGGGAAGACACCTGGCCTGCAATAGGAGGTTAGTATAGAATAGGTGGCACCTCTAAAAGCAAATTTGCAGCTCCGCCTGGATTGTTACTGCCCTTAGGCTGTCCTCCTGATGGTGGTGGTTATTTTGGACCCAGGCAGAGTGAAGGGCTTTTTCAGGTTGGGGCCAGGAGGGTCTGCTGTTCTAACCCAGGAGTCCTTTAGCACCCGGAGCAGTTCCGTTTCCAGTGTCCTGGCTCTTGGCGCAGCCAACAGTGCTCTTGTAAGGAGTTGGTTTCTGTCTTGACAGCTGCTTGCCCAATGCCCTGACTCCTCATATCGAAAACAGGTGCCATCTGGGGGTGAACTGGCCTTGTTGGATCTCCTTGATGGCAGATCACCGTGTAAAGCAGCCATTAATCATTAGCCTGCCACCTATCCTTACGTTGCTTCTGCTGCCTCACTCTTCTTTCTCCTGGGTCGCTGTGAAAGTAGCACACAGTAGAATGTCAGCAAAGGGGGCACTCAATCCTGTCCCTGATCTTTGGTGGCTTGAGCTAGAAATCTGTGGTCACAGGCATGTGATGACAATATTCTTTCTGTTAGATAAGATGATGCCCTCGAGGAAAGCTGTGCCCTTCCAGGTAAGGTCAAACATTAAGACCACCTTACTCAGATTGTCTTATGGAAGGTCTAGAGATCAAACTGTACGTCCTGATGGAGAGTCCTACAGAACAGAATTGTTTTTCCATCTTGAAAAGATTAGAGGAGAAATGAGGAGACAAGTCAGGCTTCCTCAATTGCTTGCTCTTAGTAACTTAATAGCAAATGAAAACTTAGCAAATAATTTTGGCTGTCAAATAACTTATAAAAACATTTACCAAAAGGTCTAATGCTTTCGTAAATTTTAAGAGTACATGTAGTAATATTTCTTGAATATCTAGCACAAGTTTAAGCCAATTAAAACAGAGCTGTTAATAAATTTTCCATGTACAATATGTACACACATATAACACATTACAGGAGAGACCAACAAAACGGTTTCAGTTATTAGCAAAGAGATTTTGGTGCCACTACACAAGGAAGGGGAGAAGAAGAAGAAGGCTAGGCATGGAGCATTCTTTGGAGGGAAGTTACCATCATCTTGGAGTTTTTCTTTGCTAGTCCTGCCAAATACATTCCTGGAGATGGTTGGAGCAGAGGTTGCATCTTCATGCAAGGTGTGGCTCCATTATGTGAGGTTTTAGGATTTTAATGTTCCTAGTGAAGTAGGCAGGCATACATGTTAAAATTGATTAGACTTGTGAACTGGAAGACCACACCTTCGCCATGCCCCTCTGTGACCTCGTGCCCCTACCTGATGCTTAGACCATGTCCCTGTGTGGCCTCATTCCCCTACCTGGACACACCTGGGTGCCCACCAGCCAATCAGGTTAATTAACCACTCCCCTTTGGAAGTGGGTTACAAGCTGGGACACAGTGTGGCCCTGCCTACTCTTCTTCCCTGGCCTCTTGTCAGGAGGGGGCTTGCTGTAGCCCCGTGCCTCCAGGGCGCATGGCCTTTGGGCCATGTACTCTAGGCTTCCTGGCCCAGATACAGGCCTAGATGCTCTTCCACGTGGCTGGTTCCTGGTGCTCGGTATGAACCCCTATTCACCTCTCTCTCTTAAATAAAGCTCTCACTCTCCTATGCATCTTTCTCACTAAATAAAAGCTTAAAACGTACCATGCTGCCTCGTTTATCTGTGCCGATATTTAGAATTTTTCTTTAAATATTAGGCAAGACCCCTCTTGGGCTTATTAATATTGGGGATTTAGTAATAAGCCCATGGTGAAATCGTATGGCACCCCAAATTCCAGTAGTGCATGTGGCACCCCAGATAGCATTTCTAGGGAACTTTAAGGGCCACATTTCAGTGTAAATTTTAGGGGGTCTTCTCTGATTTCAGTAGGAGAGGAGGTGCTTGTTAAAGACTTTATTTTAGGGAAGACAGAATGGGAGGGAGTACAGGTAAAGGGAGAGTAGGAGCTGAGCGTGCCCAGACAGAGGGCAGGAAGAGGGGTAGGGGTAGGGGTGTTGGAGTCAGGCTTCATTGCATTTGAACAGCAGGCAGGGTTCTTTCTGGAGCTGCTTGTTGGGGGGGTGGGGTGCAGGGTACTGCTTGGACCCTGATGAGGTAGGCAGGAAGATGTGAGAAAGGCTCCTGGATGATTGTCCCAGGAGGGGGGGTTTCCAGAGCGATAAACACTCTGCCAGCCTTTTCACTATCTGCTCCCAGAAGCAGAATGGGGAGAGGGTCAGGAAGAGAGGAGAGAGGCAGTTTCAGCTGTTGGTGAGTTAGGGGTGGGGAACAGCCAGCTGGGGGCAGGGTGAGCACCCCTGAGCAGGGAGCAAGAGTGGAAGAAGGGAAAGTCTCCAAGACTTTCTCCTGCCCGAGGGCTTGGAATAAGGAAAATTGACTTCGGAGGAGGACAAAGACTTAGATGTAGGGGAATCAGGTGGGTCTGCAAGAGAGAAAATACCAGATGGAGGCTGGGGATGGGGCTCCCTGGGGCGAATAGGGCAGATGCCCAGTCTGCTGGGCCAGGATCCCAGAGAGGCTGGGATGAGGGCAGGGTGGAGGGCCTCCAGGGAGAAGATGTTGGAGAGGCAGCAACTGCCCCTGCTGCTGCTGGTGGGGTGGAAGAGGAGGAAGGGCAAGAGAGAGAGAGAGAGAGAGAGAGAGAGAGAGAAAAGGATGGAGTGAGCAAAGGGCTGTGTTCCTGAGATGCTGGCTTCTCAGGTGGAGGGAGGCAGGCTTGGGGAGGTAGAAAGTTAAAGGGGAAGTTCCAGGCCTTCTTCCTCTAGGAGAACTTGGAATGAGGAAAATTGACCCCAAAGGGGAAAAAAGCCTGGACGTAAGAGATCTCTGACCATTTGCCATTTTTCTGTGTGACGTTATTAGAATCTTAGAGGATTTTGAGACAAAAATGCCAAATCAGAATCATTTTCCAGTTTATGCTGAGGCCACATTTTAATGTGGAGATGGATTAACCACCTCTGCGTTACCTCTCCCTTCAGGCCAAGCTTTCATCATTTTTTAAGAGGCAGGACAGAGGGGAATCAAAATTTGGAACCCATAGATTAAGCAAAATATGGTCTGAGGCAAGAGAGTCCTTTCACAGGGCGTCCCCAGGAAAGAATCACTCCAACCGAGAATCTAAGTTCTGAGTCCTCTAAGAGGAGACAGTGAGAATCCCCACACTTTGACTAGCATCTCAGTTCCAAGCTGTGGCAGATGGCTTTACCCCCATCCCCCCAGCAAGGGAAAGTGATCGAATACCCATGCCCTAAAAGGGATAAACCAGTCATGAGCATCGCCCCAGAGCACTTCAGGCAACAGAGACCTCTCTTAGCAATCTGAAGGTCTGAGAATTAGGTCCGGCATGGGCAAAGGCTCTGGCTGTGAATTCATTGGGAAATGAGAAGTGCAAGCAGGAGGGAGAAAGTGTTCTGGAGAGGCACCTCTCAGGGCCATTTGGGTCCGAAGGGAAGGAGGAGATTGTAGGAAAGAGAAGGTAAGGGTGGGCAGAGATAGTAAAAAGTGGAAGGGGTTCACAGCTCTTACCAGAGACCACCTCCTCCTCTCCGCTCCTCACACAGGGCACCAAAGATGTAAGGAAAAGAGGTGCAGAACAGAGAGGAGACAGAGTACGAACTTGTAGCCAGATGAGATTTTCCAGAGGAAATAAATCCGCAGAATTCGACCAACTGCTGTCATGCTCACAGAGTGAACACGTGGCATACTTTAGTTCTTAAAGTATGTACAAGGGTATTTGAGAAAGCTCATGCAAAATGTAATTAAAGGATAAATTTATTTTGGTGCCAATTTTTTTTTTTAATCCATGAATAGTTTTTCATTATACACACTTCCCGTGAGCTTTTTGAAGACCTGTTGTGCCTCTCTCTGAAAACACCCAGCCTATTAACATGAGCAGTCACTGGTTCCTTGTGCAGGCTCCCAAGGCCTGATGTGCCCTTCGGCTGCCAGCCTGATGCTCCTTAAGGACTTGGCCAAGCCGCGGAGCCTGCTGCCAAGCCCATGTTTATTCTTGGTCGAGGGGAGGGTGGGGATGGAATTCTTGCCAGAATCCTGCCCCAATGTACCAGGTAACTGACCACAAGCTATAGCCCATATATGCTATTTATAGGGAGGGGAAAAAATAGTGTCGCCTCTGAAAGGGGTACCTGTGCCATCCGCCCACTGGCCTCCTACCACCTGACAGGCACTTTCTCTCCTACCTCAAGAGGAGGCAGGGCTGTGTCCCCACACCAACCCAGAGGTAGCTCCTGCTGCAGAGGCACCCAGGACTTTGGCACAGGGGTGGGGCAGAACGAGGAAATGGAGAAGGAGCTGGGAACTTGGGGAGGGGAAGGGAAGGGGGTGGGGAAGACAAGACTGGGCCCAGCTGTTGGAGCTCGGCACCAAGTTAGTGTAGGATCATGGCCATTGCCCATTTTCCCCTGAGCTATGAATGTCTCAGAGGTGCATTGGTCCCCAAGGCTGCGCTGGGCTGAGTCTGGGGGTGGAGAAGCAAATGGATGCTGCTGAAGGGGCTGGAGAGAAAAGTGGGGTGTAGGTAAATCTCATCTCTTGCTACCCATGGGGCCAGGAACAGCTTCTTTCATCTCTGTGGGCTGTTTCCTTAGTGCAGGAGGACAAAGGGGAGGGTAACTCTGGAGGAGCAACTCCCATGCTCAGCTGTGTGCCCCAGAAATGCCTGGGGAGCTTGCTACCATCAGGATGCCTGGCCTCCCCTTGCTGTTGGATTTGGGAGGAGCAGGAGGATGCCGGGAGTCCACGCCTCTCAAAGCTTCCTCAGGGGAGTTCGCTGCAGGCCAGGGTCTGCAGCCCCTGCACTGGAGGGCCCCCCTGAGCCATCTGACTGACACTTTGAACCTTCGTGTACAGCTTACTAAATCAGGGCCAAGAATACATGGAGGTTAGACCTTCGCCTCACGGGACCTTTAGGCAGCATCACAGTCAGAGGCTTCATCACTTGCTGTTACGTTCTAAGATGTTGTCAGCTGGGAGCTCATTCAGGTACTATCGAGGAAGGCTGAAACCCCACACCAAGTGCAACCTCCTTCTTTTCTCTCCTTTGTTGTAGCTCCCTGTCCCCTAGTTTCATCTTCATCTCTTCCCGAGGTCACTATCTGGAGGCCACAAACACAAACCTCTACAGGCCACACCTGAGTTTTTTATTTCAGTCTGCCCAGTATTTTTTGAAAGCCTGAATTTATCTGAAGTCAGATTGGGGAGTTGCTTTCCAGCTCTCCACTCCTTACCACACCAACAGTGTTCCACCCACAGCTCCAGCCTTCTGGATTACCTGCCAGTGCCCTGAATTTAGATCTCTTCCAGCCTCTCCACTCCTATGTTCCACGCCAGCCTGTCTTTTGAGCTCCTGGTACATTTATCCAAATGCCTCCTGGAGAGATAATCCAGTTTGTGTGCTTGATGGAAGGCCTGGCTGAACAGATGTTAGTTAGTGATATCATTATTCCAACTGCTCATCTCTTCTTAGACTCTCACAGGCACCTTAACTGGACCTTTATCAAACTTCCCTTCCTCCCCAACCCCAGCATCTCCCCCAGCATCCCCTTCCCATGATTGGAATCATTCGGATGTTGCATAAAACTGGGAATCACGTTGGTTCCTTCCTCTGTTTCATTCCAAGTTACCATCAGACCTGTAAAGTCTCTCTTGGATGCATCCAGTTTTCCCACTTCTGCTGTCACCCCCTAATTCAAGCCCTATCATCTTTCAGCAACTGTAGGCCTTGCCCACCTGTTCTCCTTACAGGGAGTTGTTATTCATATTGGAACTCGTAGTTCATTCAAAGCCACAGATCATTTTACTGAACAGACTTGATCTTGCCTGTCTCTTACATACATTTATTGGCTTCCTGTTGCCCAAGGATAAAATCCAAATGTTCCCCCCAGCCTCCTGTGGCAGCCCGTGTTGCAGCCTTTGGGATGTCTGTTACCGCTGGGATGGGCTGACTCCCTCTGGCCTCTGGGCCTTCACTCAGGCTGTTTCTCCTCCTCCTCCTCTTTACTGGGATAGCTTCTCCCTTTCCCTCCTGTCAGCTGGGCTATCATTTTTCAGGTTTTCCCTTATTCCTTCCATCAAGTAGATTGCCTGCTCCTACCTTGCAGAGCACCTGTGCTTTCCCTGCCATTGCATCCATCACATTGCATCAGGGTTGCATGTGGCGGCTGCCTGCTCTGTAGACTAAGGCGACACGTGGGCAGGGGCCACCACTGTCTGGCATGTTCACTGCTCTCTCCTCTGTGCCCAGCACATGCTTGGAAGTGAAGTAGGTACATAGCAAGTGTGTCATGAGGAAAAGAAGAAAAAGGGAGAAATAGAAGAAATAAAGAGTGATGGAGGCAGCTGGACTTTCTAACGCAACCAGAAGGGAGACCTGGATTTGGTTCCCGACTTCTGACTTTGGCCTGGCCCAGTCCTGGCTGTTGTGGGCATTTGGTTGAGCTGACTAGCAGATGGGAGTGTACCCAACTGCTTGAGCCATCACCACTGCCTCCCAGCATCTGCATTGTCAGGAAGCTAGAATTGGGAGCTGGAGCCAGGACTTGAACCTAGGTATTCGAATATGGGGCCCAGGCATCTTCACTGCTGGGCCCTGGACTGTTGTCTTGAAACCTGAATATAAAATGTGAACCACTTAGCAGGCCAGATACATACCAGCTGCTCAGTTCTTGGCTTGGTTTAAATGGTCACCTGCATTTCAATTATTTAAAAGTATCAGGGCTGGGCTCACACAGGAAACAGGAGGCTCATGAAATATTGCTCTCCTGGTGGGAAGAGGTGCTTTGTCTTTACTGTCTCTTTCTAAAAGAAGGAAGACAGCAGTGGCAGAGAATAGAAAGGCAATAGCAACAGTGAGGTGTGGGAAACGCAAACTGGAGAACTGGACTCCCACTGGATCATGGAGTCATGCTGACAGACAGGCTCCTCTCTGGGTTTCCCCCTTGGGCTGATCGTGTGCCCAGATCCATACCTTGGAACTTCTCTGCCATGCAAGGGCATCTGCAGGCAGGACCTTGGGAGGTGATGGCTGTGTGAGAGCAGAGCCCTGCTGATGGAGACTAGCTCCTTATCAAAGAGATCCCAGAGTGTTCCCTCACCCCTTGCATGACGTGAGGACACAGCGAAAAGCTGGCCACCCAAGAAGCCAAGGGCAGGCCCTGGCCGGACACTGAGCTGCCGCTGCCTTGAGCTTGGATTTCCCCTGCTCCTGAACTGTAAGAAAGAAATCCCTGTTGTGTCTAAGCCACCCCGTCTGTGGGCTTCTTATCCCAGCCGTCTTGCGTGGGCTCAGGGACCCCTCACGGCCGTCAGGAGGATGGCCCGTGAGCGGGGGCACCAGAGGCAGCATCCTGATAAGCAGAAAAGGGGCCCCATTTCCCGCTCTCCCAGCCCAGCCTGCTCATCTCTCCAGGGCCTGGGCTTGGTAAATGAAGTATATGTTCGGTCATTTTGAAAAGAACACTCTTTCTTATTTCAGAGACAAGTTGTATTCGTTTTGGAAAATGCATATAAGTGAAAAGAAGGAACAAGTGATCAGAATTCCACTGCTGGAAACATTTGGCAGTGTGTGCTTTCAAAGCCCCGTGTCCATAAGTGAGTGTGCTTGTCTGTAACACATGACATGGCATGCTAGCGTGCACGCCATACTGTTGGGTAACCTGGCCTTTGTCCCTGCCTAGCTCTGTGTGTCAGTAATGAATGTATCCCGTGTCACCATGGGCGCTGAGGGCGGCTGGCCTCCAGACACTCAGGGTGCCCTGCCCAAGCACACACTTGCCACTTGTTTGTGTTGGAGCAGCTTGGTTGTCAAACCTGTATCATCCATATGCTTCCCTTACAGTGAATCCTCACATTCAATCTTAATACCCGCAAGTACAGAAGGCAGGCGGGCAATGGGAGGAAAATGTTTAAATGCTAAGAGGACCTCCTTGGTGGAGGGGAGGCGAGGGGCTGTAACGCTTCACTATGCTCTTTATTTCCAATTCTGTTCAACCTCCACGTCTTATCTCAAGTGCCACCTCACTTCAACTCAACAAATTCAAAAACACGAACAAAACACAGCCTCTGTCCTTAAAGAGATTAAAATTGGTAGCAGAGATAAGAGATGCAGTAACTTACCATCACTAATAAATGAATTTTCTCTCTCATTTAACACAGAAGTACCCAGTATTTTGTCATGGGCGCCAAGGACAAGATGGACATAATTATATTAATCACAGCAAATGTTTAACAAGAACTTGCATGTCTAGGAGCTGTTAACCCGTTAGATGGTATACATTTGATGTTTAATTCCTGCTGTCAGCCTGTGAGGAAAGTACTGCTGTTATGAACAATATAATGTAGAAACAGACATCCAGGGAGGTGAAGTGACTTGCCCAAGGTGACTGGGCTGTAAGTGAGGGAACTGGGGTTTGATTGGAGCCCATTAAGGCTACAGACATCTAGCACTGCCGGTGGGCTGGGCGACGGTGTCACAGGCACCAAAGAAGCAGTGTGATTTTGCCTTTCAGGTACTGTGGCCTGAAGACCTGCCTGCAGACGTCGCCCCTGGTGGGGTTCATGGTGACCAATCAGTGCAGCTATCACACGCCCATCAGCTTTCCGCAGGTCCCGGTGGCGGCCTTGGCTGTGGAGAAGGTGGGTCACTCCAGTGTGAGTTACAGACTTGCCCTGTTTCCGCCCAAGGCCACTCAGGAGCCACCTGCAGTAGGTCACCGTGACCTCAGCGATGGCTTTTTCTTCGGCCATCCCAAGTTGGCAGAGTTTGATGCCTTGGCCTGCACCACCGGCTCTTCAGTCCATGTCTTTGTGACTCCAGCCACCAGCAAGCCAGCGGGCCTTCCGGAAGACTTGAGGACGGGCCTCCGGAAGCTGCTCATCCCAGCAGCAGCGTGAGACAGGGGCTGTTCATGTAGTGAAATAAAGTTCACATTGCTCTCACAACGAGTTCTTGAGCTCTTAGTATATATTTTTGTCCTTACAACGGCTGTCAGTTCCTTCAATGTTTTTATAACAGTCACCAGCTCCATGGATCAAGCACCTGCTTGCCTCAGTGCTTTGTTCACATTGTCTCAAGGAGGCAGAAGAGGAAAGTGGAGTTTGTAGAGTGAAAGTCACCAGCCAAAGTGAGTCTGTGCTGTCAATCTGTACACTAACACTGTGTCGCATCTCCTGTCTACACTGCAGGCCCAGCAGACCTGTTTCCAGGGGAGATGATCCCATTCACCACCTGTAGACAAACTGGGCATGTTCTCTACGTCAGCTGTCTTTATCTCCAGTATCTTACCAGCCCAGGCACATCCTACCCTTGGTTTTGGATCATTAATCTGATGCAATGCATTCAATGTCCTGAGCTTCTTACAGTTAATTACCTTGCGACCTCTTTATTTATTTATATTTTGGTACTATAAAATTATCTTCCTTTCTTACATCTAAACAATGAACTGACAAACTTCTGGCACCTTTCTGTTAAATCTATAACCTCTGTCAGTCACTAATGCCATGAGTTGAAATCTAGGCTTGGCTATTAGTAAAGTAAATCTGATGCTGAAATAGTCAGGCTTACGCTTGGTGTCACGTGACGATGACTGCCATTTCCCCAGTGCTGACTACAAAGGTACGTTATAATCATTAGCTGCATTGGTCCTTACCACTGTTCTGTATGGTGAATGCTGTTATCACCATTCTTCAGATGGGCATGTTGAGGCTTTAAAGAAGAGAGTTGGAGTCAGGGGAAGGGATTCTGGCTTAAGCTCTGCTTCTGCCTTGTTGTGACAGGGAAAGCCATGGGTTTAAGCCCTCTAGGCCCCAGTTTCCTCATCTGGGAAACATGCTCCCTAGTAATCTTTTCCAGTAGGTTTCCAGAATGCCTTTTTTTTTTTTTTTTTTTTTTTTTGACAGGCAGTTAGACAGTGAGAGAGAGAGAAACAGAGAGAAAGGTCTTCCTTTCCTTTTGTTCACCCCCCCAAATGGCTGCTACGGCCAGTGTGGTGCTGCCAGCATGCTGCGCCAATCCAAAGCCAGAAGCCAGGTGCTTCCTCCTGGTCTCCCATGTGGGTACAGGGCCCAAGCACTTGGGCCACCCTCCACTGCCCTCTCGGGCCACAGCAGAGAGCTAGACTGGAAGAGGAGCAACTGGGACAGAACCGGCGCCCCAACCGGGACTAGAACCCAGGGTGCTGGCGCCGAGGCAGAGGATTAGCCAAGTGAGCTGTGGTGCCAGCCTGGAATGCCTTGTAAATATATATGGAGGGGCCAGTGCTGTGACTTAGCAGGTTAAGCTGCTGCTTGCAGTGCCGGCATCCCATATGGGCACTGGTTCGAGACCTGGCTACTCCACTTCCTATATAACTCTCTGCTATGCCCTGGGAAGGCAGTAGAGGTTGGCCCAAGTTCTTGGGCCCCTGCATCCCCATGGGAGACCTGGAGGAAGCTCCTGGCTCCTGGCTTCGGATCGGCGCAGCTCCAGCCGTTGTGGCCAATTGGGGAGTGAACCTGCGGATGGAAGACTTCTCTCTCTGCCTTTCCTTTTTCTCTCTGTGTAACTCTGACTTTCAAGCAACATAAATAAATATTTTAAAAATAATTTAAAAAATATCCTTCCAGGTAAGGAAGCAGTCAGTTTTTAACCTTCATTTTCTTTTATGTACTTGTGTAGGAACTGAGACACCATTTGCTGTTTTATCTGAGAAAAATCTGTTAGAGTTACTGAAGCACGTGGGGTACAGGATACCTTATATCCAGGGTATGAGTCCCTGGCCCTGAAGCCCAGGACTGACCAGAATTGAGAATGGGAATGTTGAAAACAGCCCCAAGGATGTATGAATCTCATGAGTTCAAGTGTTGATGACACAGTCTTTCCAGTGCCCATTTTTATACTTCAGGGTGAGCCAAAGCGACGCGCATTGTGACATTCCTTGTGCTTCAGTGGGAGCTACTACACAGAGCCAAATCTCAATTGCATGTTCTTGGAGGAAGCCAAGATTTTATTATAAAGGTGGCAAAATAAACCTAGAGAGACGTGGGGGAAGAAAACCCAGTCTGCCATTTGCTGCCTTACTCCACAAGATATTTTAGCTGCTAACAAGTGACCACCTTGCTACTGTTCAATGGGTTCTTCTAAGCAGTTAGAGTTACCACTTACGTACTGCTAACAAGGGACAACAGAGTAATTCAAGCAGGTGAAAAAAATCTTCAGGTACTGCAGATTTTCTATCTACATTTTTGTTACACTCGAGTTCATTTGGAAGCCTACAGTAAGAGACAAGAGGTACAAAATGTGCTTTCATGTTGTGCTTGGACAGACTATGGCTCCTAGCAATTAATGCTTTCAGTCGCATTAAGCATCAAATAATGCTTTGTGACATTACAGTATTTCCCGTTACAGATCAATTTTGTAGCATTTGTTCATAATCGGACTTGAAATGTTACCTAGAAACAAAATATGTTTTCCTTGAAACAGTCAGACCTTATTAGAAATGTAAGGTTTTACAAATCACCATGTTAACAGCTATGTCCCCTAGCTAAGATTTGCTTTCTTTAAATAGTGTTAAAGTCAGGCCCAGAAGCTGTGGTCTCTTTGAGGATTACTCTTCTTATGTGCACTGACTTGAAAGGAAAAAGTTAATGCTCCAAATATATTTAACATCTTACTTAATAAATCAACCAGGATTCCCTTGTGGGGGGCAAAAATAATGCTGGCACCTTTTAAAAGTGTTATGCCTATAATTAGAACATGAGGTACTATTTTCTCCTTTTTAAAGACAGATTCACATTGCTTTAAAGAAGAAAGAATAAAAGGTGTTAGGCTATTTCTAGGTAAGAGGAGTTTTCTTGTTTCCCGGCCACATCACCATATGCCATGAAAGAGCAAAGAGATAAAGAGGAAACACGAGATTCAGAGATGTGGAGCAGCAACACTTAATACTAACTAGCAAAGATTTTTCAAGCTAGGAAAACCTGGCCATTTAATCACTGTGCAATCTTAGGCAAATTGCTTAAGTTTCCATATGATAGATGTTAACTGTTTGGATAATTTTTATAGAATTTGTTTTTCTAAAGAATATTTCTGGGGCCGGTGTTGTGACACAGTGGGTTAAGCCACTGCCTGTGACACTGGCATCCCATAATGGGGCTAGTTTGAGGCTTAGCTGCTCCACTTCTGATTCAGCTCCCTGCTAACATGCCTGGGAAAGCAGTGGAGGACAGCCCGAGTGCTTTGGCCCCTGCACCCATGTGGGAGATCCAGATGGAGTTACAGTCTCCTGCCTTTGGCCTGGCCTACGCCTGGCCATTTGGGGAATGAAGCAGTGACAGAAGATCCCTCTGTCTCTCTGTGTCTTTCCCTCTCTCTAACTCTGCTTAACAAATAAATACATAGATTTAAAAGAAGATTATTGCTGTTTATTAAAGCTATCAAACCCTCAATCATTACTGACACTGAGTGTGTGCTAGACTGCACTGCCCCAGGTCCCAGCAACAACAGTGACTTAGACTGCTGCTCTCAAGTGCTTGTGTTCTAGCTCGGAGGAGATGAGCAGTGTACACAGGAGATCGTGCCGAGTGCTCTAGTAGGTTGAGTGGAGGCTCCAAGACAGATGTGTCCACCCCCAAACCATGTGAATGTGACCTGATGGGACGTCCTTGCAAAGGTAATTAAGGCCCTCAAGATGTGATCCTCCTAGGTTATGCAGATGGGCCCGAAATCCAAAGATAAGTTATCTAAGAAACACACTGAAAAGAGACCCAGAAAAAGGCAGGAAAGGCCACATGAGGGCGGAGACAGAGACAGGAGGGATGCAGCCAGCAGCTAGGAGCTCCTTGAGTCTCCTCGAAGAGCCTTTGGAGAGACAACTCCAGCCTGCAGCACTGAGGGTAAGTTTCCATGGCCGAACGCCACCCAGTTCACGATAATGTGCACAGTAAGCATAGGAAACAGTCACAGGCCCCAAGGAGAGAATAAAAGGGGGATGTGGGATTGGGGCCTCAGGGGAGGCCACTTGAAATAATGGGGTCCGGGCCGGCACCGTGGCTTAACAGGCTAATCCTCCGCCTTGCGGCGCCGGCACACCGGGTTCTAGTCCCAGTTGGGGTGCCGGATTCTATCCCGGTTACCCCTCTTCCAGGCCAGCTCTCTGCTATGGCCCGGGAAGGCAGTGGAGGATGGCCCAAGTCCTTGGGCCCTGCACCCGCATGGGAGACCAGGAGAAGCACCTGGCTCCTGGCTTTGGATCAGCATGATGCGCCGGCCACAGCGGCCACTGGAGGGTGAACCAACGGCAAAAAGGAAGACCTTTCTCTCTCTCTCTCTCTCTCTCACTATCCACTCTGCCTGTCAAAAAAAAAAAAAAAAAAAAAAAAAAAAAAAAAGAAATAATGGGGTCCGGAAGGCCTCACTGAGGAGGTACCATGAGTCTCTAGAGGACGTGGGTGAGGGGTGCACTGTCTCAGAGAACAGCAAGTGCACACTATCAACCTAGGAATGACCTTGGTGTGTTCAAGGACAACAGAGTAGTTGGTGGCCCTGGGATATGGGGTGAAAGGGAGAATGGGAAGGAGCCAGTGATGGCCAGGTAGGTAGGGAAGATCCTATAGGGCCTCAGAGGCCCTGGGAAGAAGTGTTGAGTTTTCCATTTGAAAGCTGTCAGAGAAACATCCTACAGTTAAAATGGCTTGCAGATCCCCTAACTGCATAGAGATGGAATGATATTATGTATTAAATTAGTCAATGTGGGACTGTAACCTTGATAATCTCACTCATAGAATCCCGTCGCCCTGAATGATTCTACATGGTGTTACAACAGGATCTGAGAAGGCCGACACCACAGGACACAGTAGAAAACCCTCAAGGGGATCCTTTATTTCAATCACTTCCATTTCATGGGGTGGCATTTGAGACTGTATAACTGTTTGTGCCAGTTCAGTCGCTGCTCAGTCTTGTCCTAATTCCATGGTAGAAGCCACCCTGGGGGCAGGTCCCAGGACTGTGGGTTCTCTGGATTGGATGGAGTGTGACCAGAACTCCACTGCCTCATTCCAGCTGGGGGTCCGTGAGGAAATGCATGGAGTTCTGCTGACTGGTCCAGAGACCAGAACCACTGCATCTACAAACAAGACAATGTTCTCTGGTACCTTTCACGTGTTTCCTGTTCCTAATTCCTCAAGTGCCTGACAGTCACCTTTTCCTGACCTCTCAAATCCCTTTCTCTTTCACATTAGCTTTCCTGATTGCTTCTTCTGGAAAAAACAAACAAAACAAAGATGTGGGTTTGTTGTGCACATTAGCAGGTCCATACAGAAAAACCACACAGAGGTTTTATATGCCACTTACAGTAACAGCTCAGGGTATAAAGTTAGGAAGAAGAATCTGAAATATCAGACTTGCTATGAAATAAGCTGACCTAGGATGATACCACTTTGGCGCTATCAGAATTTTCCTGCACCAACTATTTAACAGGGACAAATGGAAAAAAACCTGGTAGCTAAAATACACAGATGTCACTCCAGACACTGTCCTCTCCCACCTCTCCCAATTTCCAAATAACAGGGCTTTTTCAAGTTTTGTTCCCCTTGAGTTGAAATTGCATGGAAAAAAATTTTAAATGTCACGTTGTAGCCCTATGTCCCCATGGAGAACTGCAATTGACTGAGATTTTAATGTGTCTGGAGAGAAATCTTAGTGAAAGCATAGCGATGACTGTTTTCTCATAAATGTTGAGTGAAAGACAATTTTTACCCCAATTTGAGGTATAAACTTGCTTTGGGGGGGATACAGCTGCTTGAAATCAGACCACCGTAGCAACCGTCCCCGACCACAGAGGCGAGCCTGGGAGGCGCTCCAGGATATGGGCAGTTGTCTGTCACAGTTCATCGTGGTTTTTGGTGAGGTCTTCCCCATAATTGGTAGCTTGACTTCCAACAAACATGTTCCAGTTCTCCAGGATCTCCTCTTTCGTCAGCTTCTCGTCCTGTGGCAGAGAGGACACAGCTGTCACAGCAGCTCAGGTGGCGCCCATGTGACTTGAGTGATTGGCAGCGTTGCAGATATCACATTAACCATTCAGAACCAACCAGGGCAGATGTTTGGTGCTGCCTGGGTGGCCCATATCCCGTATCAGAGAGCCTGGGTTCAAGTCCTGCCTCCACTTTTGATGTCGTTTTTGCTAATGGGCATCCTAGGAGGCAGCGGGTAACACCTCAAGCCAGGGTCTCCGCCACCCAGGTAGAAGACCCACATTCAGCCCAGACCTCTGGATTCAGTCTGACCCAGCCTCAGCTGGTGCAGGCATTTGAGGACGGGGGTCAGCAAATGGAAAATCTCTCTCTCTCTCTCTCTCAAATAAGATGAAAATAAATAATTTTAAAAAGCAATAATAATTCAGCAGCTGCTGGTGCCTCCTTCACCTCCCATCACTGCACTGCACAGCTCCCAGCTGGAGCGGCCTCCTGAGCCGGAGCTCCTCTGGGTAATTCAAAGCTCGAAATCCATTTATGTCTACAGGCCTGAAGAATTCTGCTTTCTTTTCAAGGTCTCATTCCAAAGCCTGGGAATTTGGAGCAATTAGTAAAGGGAGGACTCTTTTTCTAACTCATATTTATTTATTTGGATATTTATCAATAGATATTGACATTATTAGGCACTGGAGCCAGAAGTGTGAGCTTGTCTGAGGATTTCTTGGTTTTAATGGGATGGGCCTGCTCGTGGCTGGCACATCACGTGTGTTTGATAAATATTTGGTGCCTAGGGCAGTCAATGTTGTGCAGCCTGTTAAGCTGCCCCTTGAGATACCATCTTGGAGTGCCTGGGATCAAGTTCCACCTCCACTCTGAACCAGCTTCCTGCTAATGCACGCCCTGGGAGGCAGCAGATGACGTCTCAAGTACTTGGATTCCTGCCACCCATGTGGGAGACTCAGAAGCAGCTCCGGACTAGGTCTGGCCTGGCCCTGACTGTTGCCAGCATTTGAGGAGTGAACCAGTGGATGGAAGATCTCTCTCACTTTCTATCGCTCTCTCTGCATTTTTGGGGACTAAACAATTAGATGAATAAGCCCATCTTAGGCAAGGTTGGGTATACTCCTTAAATCCGTGTCCTGCCCACATTAACAAAGTTACTGGTTCTGTGGCCTAGCTGTGGCCCATAGCTGACTATCCAGGAAAGTCTGGGCCGAGGGAACTCCCCTTGGGTTATCGCAGCCCTGGCTCAGATTTCCAGGTCTCTACTGCAGGGCAACAGGGAAAAGTCAACAAGGGCACAGCCACAAGGGCCATGCTATTGCCAAAGCAGCAAATAAAACCAATCTTATGTAAACGGTGTTCTTTGAATCAATCAGTGTGTGCAGCGGCACGGGAGGTACCTTGTTCTTGTCTGACTCGTATACCAGGTGCCTGGCCTCGGCCTGTGCGTGGTCGTAGTCTTGAGGGAGGATCCAGTGGCGGATCTCATCTTTGTCCAGCTTCCCATCCTTGTTCAGGTCCCGGAATTCATCAAACTGCTCCCGTTCTGACAAAACCCAGTCTGGCTCCGGGCCATTCTCCTCGTGGGAAAACATGTCCGCTGGAAGGGAAGTTTGCTTTCAGTTACAAAGACAAGGGGGGAGGTAGAAGCAAAAAAAAAAAAAAAAAAAAAACCCGAAAAACAAAAGCTTGACTTTCTGCATTTCTTAAAGGTGAGAGCAATCAAGAGACCTAACTCCACGCACTGGTGGCCAGCTTACTGGGGATAATAATGGCACGATGTATCACTGGGAAGGCTGCATGATAGAACAGAAAAGACAGGACCTTCGGAGCCAGAAGACGAATCCTGGCTTTTGACTTACTCCAGTGACTGAGATCAAGCTACTTGGTCCAGTGACTGAACCTTAAGTTTCCTTGTCTATACCAAGGAGAAAATAATTTACAGATCACAGGTCGTAATGAGGCTCAAACAGACCATTGAGACAAAAATTAGCACTATCTAAGTAAACACTAGCAGTTAGCAACACAGAGCACTTTCCGTGGGCCAGATATGCTCTAACGTCTTTAGATACATTTTTTCCAGCTGGTTTTATGAAGCGGGTGCCATTGCTGTTACCATTTTACAGATGAAGTTCTGACACGTGGCTTTAGCACGTGATCCGTGCCTAGTGTAAGCTCCAGCTGCATGGGAACACAGCCGTTCTACTTGCAACCCACGTGCTCCTAACCAGCGTGTTTACTGCACCGTGGTTTCTATCCTGGCATTTTACTT
Organism: Lepus europaeus; assembly: GCF_033115175.1. NCBI lineage: Eukaryota > Metazoa > Chordata > Mammalia > Lagomorpha > Leporidae > Lepus > Lepus europaeus. Next base: position 33,015,666 of record NC_084833.1, read on the forward strand.
CATCCTTAACAGTTCTATAAGACAGATCATTGTCACGCTTTACAAAACGGCAGGGAAAGGAAAAGGAAGGAGACATCTATGCATTGCTCACCCTGGCACGAAGTCTTGTTGGAAAGGAAAGCCCTCTGGGTAATTTCTTTTTAATGGAAGCACAACTTAGTCATGCAGTTTAAAAAGTGAAGAAAAAAAAACCTGTATGTAACAAGGTTTCAATTTAGAAATAAACTCCTTAAAATGAAGTGTCATTATAGAAAAAAATTCTTTATGAGAAAATCTCATATGAGCTTGTCATATACTACCCAAAAATCCAACTGTGAATCATTTTCTTTTAAAAATAGCAACTTGACTGGACGTAAATATCTCTCTTTTGAAGTCCTGTCAAATATAGACGTAGAAAACTACATCTATTAAAATGAAGCAACATATACATTAGAAAAAAAAAAGCTTCAATATGACAAAAACTTTGTGCTAAACTTTCAGTACAGAAAAACAGAAAAGAAACGTCGGGTGGCACAGGGAACAGGTAGTAATGAAGGAAAAGTAGACGTAAGACCCTTGCCTACGAGGTAGACTCACGCCCGACATTTGCCCATTGTGTAGGAGAGAGACCTGTCACATACATTTTGAGCTTCATCTAAGTATTTCCATTTTGCAGATAAGGCAAACTGAGGTCACACAGCTGGTAAGTGAAGAAGCCAGGGCTTCTAATTCCAGTGCCCTTCCCCCTACGCCACACGCCCACCATCCCTGTCTGGAAAGAGGGCGCCCCTGAAATCCTGACATGAAGTCCCCTGCTGGACGAGTCAATGTATCCGGTCCCTGTGAGGACAAGTTACTCAGAATTCAGTTTTCAAGCCCCGTGGCCTCCCTCCCTCCGTGCCCAATGTTGAAGAATGGAGTATTTCTTTCAGGCAAAGCCACTCAAAGACTTTTGTGCCTGACTGTGCACCATTTCAATGCAGAGTTCAGGAGGGCTGGGAAGAGCACACACTTTAATCAAAAGCGCCACATTGTGTGTTTTAATCCATCAGCCTTTTCTGTCAGTCTCATTCCATCACCACTGTGGCCGCAGCAAGAGCACCCGGCTAGAGGAAGGCTCTGCTGCTCGCGCTGACGACACAGCTGTCAGCATCTGCTGTTCTACAAAGGTGGGGCCACCAAGATCACTTTAATTACTGTGGCGAGAGCTACCTGTCTGTTACCAACGACAGGGGACAGGGTTCAGTTCTCCCAATCGCATGACCGGAAGCAACTCTGCCCATCATCACTGAAGGCACCTGTGCTTAGGTATGGAGTGGCAAAATAACACAGCCACGGAACCAGAGCCGAAGGGCAGCCTGCATGCTGGGCATACATAGGAAGACAATCAGCTGCTTCTTGGAGGTGTGTGCACGTGAGCTACACAAATCCCGTCCCTCTTACACAGGTCAACACCAAAACCCCAGCGGTTCTCTAGCTCTTAACTAACAGGAATAGGAAAAGCAGAGCTGGCGTTGAGAAGGCAGCCTGCAAAGGGAGCTGTGTGCTGCAGCAGCAGGTGGGGGTCAAGGGGGAATGTCCTTGTTGCCCACTCCAGTCCTGTACGCTTGGGGCTTTGGGGCTACTGGGAAGCGCTCTAACCGGCGAACCTGGCTCCTGAGCCAAGTCTCCGTCAGCCAGTGCTCAGTTACCTGGAGACACAGCTGCTCAACGTTTTTTACGTGGAGCTCACAACAAAATGCTAGGTCCAGTCCCTGCCCCCGCAGAGGGTGGAAAAGCAGAGGCACATGCCGGCAGTGTTGGAAAAGGACTGACAGAGGGATGTCTTTCTGCCGAGGGCTCGAGCGTACGCGCAGTGACAGGATCACAGCTGCGTTGACACAGCCTCTGGGCTCCGGTGACCCATGGTTCGATTTGGGAGTCTTCCCCCACCCTGTCTGCTCTAGCCTCAAGCAACTCTGTGGGCCCTCCAATCCCGATCTGCAAAGGTAAACTGAGGCAGCGCGCTGAAGGCCTCCTCTCTCGGCCAAGGGGCCAACTCTTGGTCAGTCTAGTGGGAGGCGGGGCCAGCCTCTTCATCTCTTCATCAGTGAACGAGGTTGGATAAGGCCTCCCTGAGCTGGTGTGTCCAGTCGGGCTGGAAAGCCCTGCAGACTCGCACCTGTTGCTCAGAGACATCTAGGGAAAGCAGCCAGACCCAGGGGTCGGGGAATGTTGCCCAGTCAGGGCAGCTGAGCAAGACTGCAGGCCAGCACTCACCGATATACTCATCCTGATCCACAAAGCCATCCCCATTCTTGTCGATGTCCTCCAGAGTTTCCTAGGAAGCAAAGGGAAAACAATGCAAGGTGGCCATGTGCGCTAAGTGAAGCCGCGAGTTCTATTGTCCTGCTTTGCCCGGCGTTCACGGGTGAATGCCTGCTGACCCCTGGTTCACTGCCTTGCCTCCCTGGGCATCAGCTGCTAGCCTGCAAAAGCACAGGTAGTGGCTTCTGTCCCTACTCCCCCATCCCACACTCCCAGGGGCAGAACACTCTCTCCGCAGGAACGTGTACCTGCAAAGCCTGGGGTGCTCTGGTTGCATCAGGAAGTCCTGCCAAGTCAACCATCTCCACCACCCACCCTGGCGGGACCTGCCAGGAACCCAGCGTGAGAACTACAGGGTTAGCTGATCACAAACATGACCCTGGTGCTAACTGGACCATGAACTCTGCGTTGGTGTCAGAGAAACAGAAAACAGTGGACAACTGACAAACAGAAGCCTGACCGGCTTTTGAATGTATTCTACTCCATTTTCCGTCTGACTCCTTAATCAGGTGTTTATTTTGTAACCAGGGTCAGTAACTCGGTGAGTTTTCTGTCTGTTGAACCTGAAGCCACTCAATGCCTGTGGCTTACGCCCCACCCTTGTTCCCATCTGGCTACTCAGCTATTACAGGGTAGAGGTTGGGGAGTACAGAGAAATGATCCCTGGTGCCACTGCCCAGTCCTGAGGGCCACGGTGGTTATGGAGATGAGGCCTGATGCAAAAGCTGGACCCATCCACCCGGCAGCTGGGCACCTGCAATAATCCAGGGCAGATTAGAAACCAAAGCTTCAGCCACCTGTTTCACTGCATCAGGACAGGTGGAACTGACTCAGGACACCGGCCCAGGGCACAGGTGATCGCATGTATTTGATTGTCCTGGACAATGAAGACACCTGGGACACAGCGAGAGACCCCAGAGAGCAGCTACATTGGGCCTCCGCAGGCACAGTGCACCCTCCAAGCCGAGGGTCTGATCCACTCAGCCTCCTCCGGGTCCCGGGGTCCCAGGGCAGCATCCTGCCTAGCCGCACTTTTTACTTTACATTTCCAATGGTTTTAACAGTCCAGTGCATTCCATTCCAGAGTCTTTCCCAACTCCTTTAAAGCAGAAAACCACGGCAGGGAAGAGCTACCTGCTCACTACACTCATTGGTTCTTTCTGGGGACATATCTGAGCTCCATTTCCCAGCCTTCTTGGACCCAGGCAGGGCCAGATGAACTGTAAGTGGAAGGGGGTGTGCCATTCTGCGGCCAGAACAGTGAAGACGCACTGCACCTCCCCTCCACGCCTCTGCTCTCCTTTGTCCACCAGCTTGGCTGTTGCCAGGAGGAGCCCGAAGCCACAAGGTGGAAGTGGCCTGGGTGATCGGCCCAGGCAATCTGCCTGGCTCAGACCATCTGTCCCAGACTTTAGATAAGCAAGAAACAAGCTTCCGTTGTGCTGCACGGCACTGCCGGGGCCGGCTGTCCCAGCAGCCCCTCCCTGGCTGCCGTCCTGGGTGGACAGGAACTCCGGTGCAGCCCACTTCAGAGTCCTCCAGCTGTCCCCCTGGTCTTCCCAGCCCAGGCTCATCACTGATCTTACCAGCACCACAATTTCCTTCATGTGCTCAAACTCCTCGGGGTGCAGAAAGGCCGTGAACTCCTCCCGAGTGGCTGTCAGGTCCCCGTCGAGGTCTGCAGCCTTGAACCTTCTCTCGTCCCGGGGCAGCATCTTTTTAAAGGTGTGATGATCCGAAGTGTCGGAAAACTCCGCGGGGTTCCCTGCAGGACGGACACAGAAAGGTTGCAACCGTGCCGTGACGGAAGACGTCCCCTTCCAGATCACTCATCCTTCGTGCCCCAGTGGGCCAACTTCTTCAAAACCTTTAAACTGAGGACGTCTCTAGTGTCTGTCCCTCCAAGCCACCCCATGATCTAGGCCCTACTGGCTTATCAGAAGCATTACAACCAATGGCTAAGATTGCAGGCTTTCAACAAACCAATGCCCTACTTCTCTTTGCTGTACTCTGCTTTCATCCTGTCATTTCTTAATCTATAACATCTAGAAGCTTCTACGACCAATGACATCTTGTCCAAGTACCCCTGCCTGGCTTTCAGGACCCCCTGCATTTGGCTGTGCAAGCGCCTTCGCTTCCCATGGCCTCTACCATGAACCCAGGAGGTTTGCACCCTAGGACTTTGCATAACATCCTCCACCCAGTCCCCTTAATCTAGTCTGCCTCGTATCCAGGCCCTGCCCACTACTGAATGCGCTGCTGCCCCTCTGCCCCTCCAGCTGGCCCACTTCCTCCACGGGCAAGTCACTATTTCTCCAAATAGAAGTCTGTTCTTCAAGTCCAGCTCCCAAACCACCCTCTACAGGAAGCCTTCCCTGACTGCTCCACCCCACTCAATCCTTGCTGTCTGAAATTCGGCAGCTTATTCTTCCCTTCTGCTTTTCTCTGTGTGTGCCTCTGAGATAAGTTCAAGTATATCAGCAACCTAAGAGATTTTTTTTTTTTTTTAAATGAGAGGCAAAGACAGAGAAAACTCCCATTTTGCTGGTTTACTCTCTAAACGCTTACAATGGCCAGGATCCAGGAACTCAATCCAAATCTCCCACATGGATGGCAAAAATCCAATTACCTGAGCCATCACCACAGCTTCCCAGGGTCAAAATGAGCAAGAAGCTGGAACCAGGACCTGGAGCCAAGTATCGAACCCAGGGGATCCAAGGAGACGTGACTGTCCTGATTGGTGACTTAGCTGCCAGACCAAATGACTGCCCTGGGACATTTTTAGTTCCTCGCACCCCCCCCTCCTATCGTATGTACTCAGAGAAGCAACTCAGTGCATTCTTAGGAAGCAGAGGAAGATGTTACACAAGCAGCTTCTACCAGAGGGGGTGAACACGGTGAGCCTAACAAGTCAGCAAGAAGCCTGTGCCGGCACCCCAGCCGTGACTCACTCCCGTAGCACCTCTTACCTAGGTAGTAACCGTAAGTGGCTTGTTTGTATTCTTCCCAGGAAATTTTATCGTCCTTGTCCCTGTCATAATCCTTCCAGACTTTAGCAACATTATCATAAATGTATCTTTTCTGCACCCGTTTGATCCACACTTTCAGCTCCTCGGTGGTGACAAAGCCATCCCCATCACTGTCGATTCGATCGACAATCTTCCTGTAGCAAGAAAACACACAAAAATCCCACTAGGCTATTGTTATCAAGGTTTGGGTGACCTTGGGCCAGCAAAAGGTAAACTGCACAATCTAAAATGCAGAGAGAACTAAACCAGAGTCAATGATGCTACGGTGCTGGAAAGGGTCTGAGAGGTGACCCTTTCTAACTCGGTGTGCTGCCCCCACCCTCCACCCCACGCCAATGGCAGGCACTGCTTAATGGATCACAACCCTCTGTCCAGATAATCCTAGACGGCACCTCAGGATTCTCGGTCCAGCACCCTTGAGGTGTCCACTTGCAAATGATCAGAGTTGATCTGGAAGATGAAACCCATTGGTCTCCCCAATGTAGTCCAACTCCCTTGTTTTAGCGTATGGGAAACTGAGGCCCAGAGAGAAGTGGAGTGACTTTTCCAAGATCACACAGCTGGTGCTTTGTACAATGGGGGTAAGAACCCAGGTTTTCTGGCTCCAAGGCCCAATCCAAAAAATGGAAAATTCTATGTAAACCTAAAAGTAAGTTCTGTTAAGAAACAAAACAAAACAAACAGAAAAATCCCACCACCTTGCACTTGGAGACCTGAAACTTAAAGCCAAAGGAGAGCAGATCTTGCTGGAGAGAGCATAAAATGTCAGGCATGGACATCACGGAACTTAGGAAACCTGACCAACTGAGCAGCCCGACTACCCACCCCCTCCGGGTTCCCAGTACAGGGCGAAGACCCCGTTCCCACTGGGGTCTCCAGCTCCACAGCTGGCCAGTGATTTCCTGCCAGGCTCCACTGGAGTGGAATACACTAAGTGCTAGTGCACCACAAACTTGAGCTTGGGAATTCACCATTGACCATCTCTGGGCCAGAAGGTCCCAAGTTAGGGCCAGCAGCTCCTTAGGGAGCCTCAACGACACCATAAGCTAGTTCTAATATTTATTAAATCTCATACAGGCAATTTGTGCATTTGTTTCTCTGTTTGGGGCTGGTGTTCTAGCAACTTCAGGGATAAAACCTTGTCAACAGACATTCTAATTGGCAGTTAATCTTCGATTAATTAAGAAGGGAAACAAAGTCAGTTTGAGAGTTGGATGGACAAAACTTCTTATATCCTGTTGCCGGGGAAGGAGAGTACAGGAGGAGACTGAACAATGATCCCCATCTCAGTCGGAGACCAAGCTCCTCTCTGCCAGGGAGGTGGAACCATTTCTTTCAACCTGAAAATAGCCCTGCCTTGGCAACTGTAACAGATCTCAAGGCTAATGACTAAACTTCAAGTGCCCTTTTTTTTATTTTTTATTTTTTTACAGGCAGAGTTAGACAGAGAGAGAGAGAGACAGAGAAAGGTCTTCCTTCCGTTGGTTCACCCCCAAGTGGCTGCCATGGCCAGTGCTGTGCTGCTCCGAAGCCAGGAGCCAGGTGCTTCTCCTGGTCTCCCATGCGGGTGCAGGGCCCAAACACTTGGGCCATCCTCCACTGCCTTCCCGGGCCATAGCAGAGAGCTGGACTGGAAGAAGAGCAACTGGGACAGAATCCGGCGCCTCAACGGGGACTAGAACCTGGGGTGCCGGCGCCGCAGGTGGAGGATTAGCCTAGTGAGCCGCGGTGCCAGCCAAGTGCCCTTTTTTTTTTTAAAACTTCATTCCAGGAAATCTCAGCCCCACACAGCAGAGTTCTCTCAACCTTGTGTAGAACTGAGCTCACCAGGTGCTGCTCCAGTCCCGGGGACTCTGTGATGTGCCCATTGGTCACCCAAAGCCAGCGGAGGAACAGGCATCAGACAGTGCACCTCTCCTTCAAGGTAGGGAGACCATCTAACGCATGTCCCCTCCCCCCAGATCCAGGATGTAGTGCAACCTGACCCACAGTAGGAGTTCAATAGATAAATTTCTTGAAAGAATAAACAAATCTTAGCTTCTCTCTTTACGAGTCTCCAGAGTGAGATGTCAGGAGAGGTAGCTGTGATGTGGCTAAAGCTGAATGGTTTAATCAGAGAACCTGGCTCCCTATCCTGGCTGGGGTCTTCCACCACCTGTGTGATCTTGGGCCAAGCGCACGACTCTCTGAGGCTCGATTTCCCCGTCTATACACTGGACCACCTTCTTCACAAGGAATATATTGTGAGCGGCAAAAAAAACAGAGAGTGGCTTTCCTCACAAAAGACAAGGATCTCGGTTGGGGTGGGTGGAGAACTCCACAAACTCTCAGCAGGGAACAGACATGAGCAAGGCCTGCAGGCAGGGCCTATGGCAACTCCCAGATGCCCTGGCCGCGCTGCCCAGGTCTGCTGCTGACCATGTCCACCTGCTGGGGGCCACGGGCTCGGGAGGAACCAGAATCGGGGTCTGCACTGAACTCTCCCAAATTGTAAAAGTCAGCAAGTAATGTATATCTTCTAAGACTGTGGCATATCCGTGCCTGTGTGCAGCCTCTTCACAAGCCTCTGGCCGGGTGTCCCTCGGAGCCTGTGAGCTGTCACATCTTCAGAACTGAGGGCCAGGGGGTGGTGACAAAGTTGCCCGGATACAGCCACGCTCCCAGCCTGGGCTGCCGAGGGAACTATTGAAACAGAAGCTAAGGACAGAGGTGGCTTCTCACACTCAGCCCCACCCCAGCACTAGGCCAGGTTTACCTTACACAGGAACGAGGCATCTACTTCCCACCTGGTGGCTCAGGCCAGAGACCCGGATGTCACCCTTGACTCCTCCCTCCCTCCCCTCCCCAACCCTTAGTTAAAGTCCAAAGCTGCCAGTCTGCCTCCTACTTGTGTCTGGATTCGCCAGGCCATGCCCCGCTCAGGCATTCATCACGCCCCCACCCCGCGCCCCTGGTCTGCCCACCTGGCCTCAGTTACGCGGCCAGAGGGGTCACGGCACTGAAGCTGCACACAGGGGGGCATCTCATCCCGTCCTCCCCTCCCTCCTCTTCCCTGTCCCTTTACAGACTCAGTTCTTCTCACGCCCCAGAACAAGGCTCAACACTCTTCCAAGTGAGCTCTTCTCTCCAGCAGTGTCTTCCCCTGTGGGACCTCCCACAAGCTCTGATGAGGCGCCAGCCCCAGCCCCCCCAGCCCACGCCTCCCTCCCACCTGGAGCCTTCGGGGCTCCTCCGGATGCGTGCACTGTGGTTTTTCCACGCCACCATCGCATGGCACCTGGCACACAGTAGCCATTCAAGTATTGTTGCCTAAATGAACGGGGCCCTGTACACACAAGGGTCAAACCCAGACCAACTCCACTGGCTCGCGGGAGGTTGAAAAAAAACGAGTTCCCAACTTTGGATCCCAAAACCTGTCCCCTGCTCCTCTCCGGTGACAGTGCCTAATGGCTGTCATCCACGGAGGGCCCGAGAAGAAATCAGTCACCAAGTGCCTCCGAACAATGGGAGACAGTGCACTTATCAATGGCCCCCATTGTGGAGGCCCCTAAGGAGAAGAGAAAGTATTTCTCTACAAAAGAAAAGGTAATTGTCTGAAGGTGACTTTGAAGTTCAGAGATCTTTTTTATCAGAGCAGGCAGCTGGTACACCTTCACAGTAGGTGTAATTCATCCTCAGAGCCTAACTGAGCCCACTGGCCTCTGGTAGCCCCTGGCCGGCACAGGGATGGCTGTGTTCCTTTCTGTGTGGCAGAACATGAAGAGCCTCCATCCCCCCACACACACCCCCAAACCGGCTGGGTGCCTCCCCAGCCCTGCCTCTACCTGGGACCAAGCTGGCAGTGGATCCCGCTGTGGCAGGATTTCCAGGTAACTCTGCCCAATGCCCAGGTGTCTCCTGGAGGGGCTGGCGAGGCTGTCCCCGGGGTGCATCAGGTTGGGCCCCAAAGTCACAAGTGGACACCGCTACCGCCCTGCCAGCCTCCTGCTTTCTGCCAGGGAACTGAGTGGCTCTGTGGACGCTGCTGGGACAGACGCTAGGGGACCAGTTTCCATTTCTGCCCCACCCCCCATGCCCATCTCCTACCCCTAACCACCTTTCGCTTCTTGTCAACCGGATTTTAATATCTTGACGGCAGATGTACGGGGTACAAGGCTGGCACACCCCGGCCCCGGCCCCGGCCTCCATAGCCCGCAGCCGTCATCATTCCCCCACCCATGTCCACCCCCGCCGCCCATCCCTTCCTGGAGAAGATCGCAGCCCCTCTTTCCGGGAACCCGGGGCTTGGGGGGAACTGCGGGGCTAGAGCCAAGTCACTAAGGGCCCCCGTGGACAAACCCTTCTTTTGTACTCGCTCTCCCGTTCCTTCTGATGCAACCAGGGGAGGGGGCGGGCCCTGGCCGTCCTGGCTCCCGCGCCGCTGCCACGTTCCCTTCTCCCCGCGGGAAGCCTCCAGCCGGGGCGTGGCGGCGACCTCCATGCGGGGCTCCCGGGGCCCCCGCCGCCCGGCCCCGCAGGCCCCCCGCACGCGATCTCGCTTTCGCTTGGCCGTGCGCTGCCCCGGGCCGCGGCCTCACCCCAGCCTCTCCTTGCTCTCGTCCGGCGTGAGCTGATCGAAGGTTTTGGAATCCTCCTTGCCCAGGAAGGCCTCGTGGTCGTACTGGAAGCTCTGGTTGTCCTCGGGCGGCCGCTCGCCCAGCTCCGAGTCGGGCCGCACCACGCGCTCCTTGCGCACCGTGGGCTTGGCCCGCAGCGTCCGCGGCGCCAGCGCCAGCGCCAGCAGCAGCCCCAGGGCGAGCCCCAGGCGGCGGCCGCGCGCCATGGTCCCGTGGAGAGGGCGGCCGCGAGCCACGCTGGAGCGAGCGGCGCGAGCGGCGGCTCGGGAGTGGGGGCCGAGCGCGGCGGCGGGGATGGGGCCGGCGCGGGCAGGGGGCGGGCCGGCGCCTCGGCAGTGCCCGCCCCGGGCCCCAGCGGAGGGGCGCGCCCGGGCCGGGGCAGGGACCCGGAGGGCGGCCCCGCTCACGCGCCCATTGGCCGCGGCGAGGCCGGGGGAGCCCGGGGGAGGCCGGGCCTCCGAGCCACGTCGCCGGCGCGGGTGGTGGGCGCCGGGCTCGAGTTGCGCCTCGGCCCCTCCCCGCAGTCTCGTGGAGAGGGGCGGGCCCAGGCGGACGGGGCTGGGGACGGGAGTGCTCGTGGGAAGACCGGGAAGAAGTTCTTTGTCAAGCAACAGATGTTCGGGGCACCGTTGCCCCTCGTCGCCCGGTTTCGGGGAACGCGAAGGAAGGCGGCGCTGCCCCCTTCAACTTCCAGCTGAGTGCCTCCAGCGCAGCCCCCAGACCCGGCCCCGAGACGTGTCCTGAAGCTCGCGGCCGTCCCCCTCTGGCAAAATTTGGAGACTGTTTGCAGACCGAAGCGACTGGGAGGAGAGCCGGCTGGGCGGGGTAGCAAACAGGGGCCAAGCGGGCACCCCTGAAGTGGGGGCGGACGGGAGGCGCGCGCGGGCAGGCAGTCCCAGCCCCCCGCCCCCACGTAAATCGGGATTTCGGAGGTTTCTGTTTTCGTCTTTAAAAGCTGGCAACTCGTTTTACAAAAGCGCTCCCCGAATCCCGTCTTAGCTGGGCATTAATTCCGGAGCCCTGCGGAGGAGGAGCTGTGTCCCACTGCGCTTTCTGCGGTCAGGGCAATGCTCTGTGTCTGGGCTGTCTGATAGGTAGATGGTGGCTGTGGAGCACTTGACCTACAGCTGGGGTTTTGTTTTGAATGTGAACTGAGCCACTCGTGGCCATCGGCTGGCGTATTGGACCGTGCACACAGGTCTAGAGCAATAATGCTTTTGGATCTCATGGAAGCCTGGGCCACCAGCCCCACCTCTTCTCCAAAAGCACGTTCCGCCCTCCCCAGATGCACGTTCCGCTGCTGGCATGGGTGTTTGATTAGGATCAGAGGAGCGGTGGATCTTCTGAAGCCCCACCTGTGAGCCCCAGTATTAGAATTCTTAGGAAACTGTGGTTGAAGAGAGCAGCCTGCCCCGACAGCCCGGCACCAGAAGTTTCCTCTCCCTTCCCCCTTATTCCTGATATTCTAGAAAGGTCACTGGGCTGTGCTTCTTGTCCTTGCAGTAAGCATGTCCCGGCTTATCAATGGCAGCACAGATACAGGCACCCTTCTGCGGAAGACTCAATCAACAAACAAATAATCCCCATGTGTCTCCCACACCTTAAGCATTGATGCTTAAGTCCAGTGATGCTGAGTGTCCAGTGAGGAACAAGGCAGTCATGTGCTTCCCAGAACTGTGATGTGTGTGAGCTCATTCATTCAATAAACTGAACACCTGCTACATATTGGGGCTTTGCTGTATGCTGGTTTACTTGCAACCATGGCTTGTAAATCAGTGTAACAAGTGGTCAAGGAGGAAGCTATTCAGAGTCGTGGGGATACATCAGAGGGACAGGACTCCAACCTGGACGCGGGGATCAATCAGGACAGGTTTTGTGGAGGAAGGAGCATCTAAGCTGAGACTGAAGGTGCGTAGAACCGGGTAGACAGGGGACACGTGGTTATAGGAGAGGAGCCCCAGTATGAGATGCCAGAAGACAGTGGAGTTTGAGGTACAGCCCCGCTGGCTGCCAACAAGACCCGAGGATCCAGTCCGTGGTGCCTCATTGTCTCAGGAGACTTTGCGTGAGCCAGGAGGCACTGGGCTTGAGACCAGATTCCCCAATACTAGTCTAGAATGTTAGGTTTCTGCAAGAGAGAAGCATTACTGCAAAGGCCCTGCGGTAGGTGGCTTAGTTTGTGCTGTGTTCATCTGGCAAGCAGGATATGAGTTGTTGAGTGAGAGGGAGAAGCAGAAGGGGAAGGCGGCGTGGGAGGGGCGGAGCTAGAAATAGAAGGGAATTAGGAAGGGAGTGGGAAAGTAGGCGGAGGCTGGTGGAAGTTTTTGCTTATTCACAGCTTCTGTCATGGACTGACCTGGGTCGCTGGGACTGATCCAGACTCTCAGGAATAAGGGTGGCACATCCTTTGCCCTTGTGACAGTTGGCTGCCTGCCAGCCAGTAGTGGTTTCCAACAGCTAGACTGTTCCAGAGGTAGTCTCTGCTCCTGTGGAAAGTGCCAGTGAGTTCCAGCACTGCTGTGAGTCCACAGATGTTGACATCACTTCCCTTGGACTTGCCAACATTCTTTTCCTTGATGGCTACCCCTCCCCCCTCCCATGAGAATTCCACAAGTCCCTCAACTAAAGGATCAGGGAGGTAGATGACACGGAACCGTCGCAGTGTTGCCCTGCGCAGTGCTTTCTCACATTGTTAATCAGTGCTTTTCATTTCTCCCCATGTGCCTGGATGGGAAGACTGGCTAAATACATTGTCAGCTCCTAGGTTCACTTGCTCCATTCTGGATGATGCAAAGGAAGCAGAAACAAGAGGAGTGACATTTAGCAGAAGGTTGAAGCAGTGAGAAGGAAAAGTCAAGTTTCCCATGGGTGAACGGATCAGTTAGCGTGTGCTGATCTGCCGTATCCGGCTGCAGGAAACATCGACTACAACAAAAATCCAACCACAAGTCACTAAGATACTAAGAAAAGCTTATCACCTCATGTGACACGAAGTCTGGAGTTAGATCAGTTTCACATTGGCAGCGTGAGGACATCACCAAGGAACCAGGTTTTGGTTTTGGTTTCTCCCTCAGACACAGGGGAGAAAACTGGAGTGTTTCCTCTTTATGGGGAAGCAACATTTCCCAGCAGCCTTCTCTTCACGTCTCATTGACCAGAGTTGTGTCAAGTGCCTATGCCTGGCCCAATGACAGCCTGCTCCAATGGGAATGCTGTGGGTGAGTGAGACCAATGGAAATTCCGTGCCTGGAACAGCCCTGGAAGCATGTGTTAGGGTCCTGCTGGCAAGAACAGCCAAGATGGACTGCCTGCCACAGGGAATTACAATGAACTACTTTCATGTTCAAAAGCCCTTTGAGCATCTCTCCCTCCATCCACTAGTCCACCAATCACAATTACATGAGCTCTTCAAGGCTCAACGCCAGCATCCCCTTCTCCCTCAAGTTTTCTCTTATGCCTCAAATCAGAATTCAGTGACTTCTTCTGCAGAGTGCCCAGCCCCTTGTGTCTCCTGTGTAACACCCGACTCTGCTTTGTGTGAATAAATCTGAGTTAATTGCTCCTAAAGTTGAATTTGATGACAGGAATGATCACGTCTGATTCTCGTCCATGTCTGTACATCCAGGGACTAGCATATTTAGTGCCTTCTCACAGAAGTTGATCAACATATCACAGATTTGCTGGGAGGTCATGAGCATATCCTTTTTGTTCACCAGTATATACTTACAATACCTGGTACAGTGTCGGGCTCCTAGTAGGTTCCCCCAGAATAACTTGAATGAATAATAAAATAATAATTGCTACCAAATTCTGCTTCCAGTCAATGAAGTAAGGGAGAACCTGATGGACTCTCCAATTAGAAGCAAACAGACCAAATATTTGGAACAACAGTTTTCAAGATACTGGACACTGGGAAAAGAAGGACATTGGAGGCAAACAAGGTGAGCCCTAGGGTTACCCCAAGATTAGTGCTTTGATAGGGTTTCCAGGCCCCAGGACAGGGAGGAAGGACCAAGATGGAGCTTGGCTGACAGAACTGAAAAGACAGAGGTGAGTGTCTGTGAGACCAGGTTGGCCATAGGTATTGGGAGGGAGGACTAGAGAGGAGATGGCTGCAGAGACAGCACCCCAGCATCTGCAGAGGGTCTCCTGAGTATTCGCCAGAGTACTGCCCAGCAGAAGCACGTGGGGCTGGGGAATGAACCCTCTGAGGGGTGAGAAGGGACAGTGAGTGCCAGGAACGGAGCCTGTTCCCATCGGTGAGACTGGGAAAGATCCTCCTAATTCATGGATACTAGGTAGAGGACTCAGTATGGTTTTTTTTTTTTTTTTTTTTTTAATAGGCAGAGTGGACAGTGAGAGAGAGAGACAGAGAGAAAGGTCTTCCTTTTCCGTTGGTTCACTCCCCAAATGGCTGCTGCGACCGGCGCACTGCACTGATCCGAAGGCAGGAGCCAGGTGCTTCTCCTGGTCTCCCATGGCATGCAGGGCCCAAGCACTTGGGCCATCCTCCACTGCACTCTCGGGCCACAGCAGAGAGCTGGCCTGGAAGAGGGGCATCCGGGACAGAATTCGGCACCCCGACTGGGACTAGAACCCGGTGTGCCGGCGCTGCAAGGCAGAGGATTAGCCTAGTGAGCCACAGCACCGGCCTCAGTATGGTCTTATATGAGTGCTGAAGAATCACTGACCCCAGGCAAAGGGCCAAGCAGGGTTCAGAAAAAAAAAAAGCCTAAATAAAAGCAAGTCCCCAGAGCTCCACCTGTTTCCAAGGAACTTAACTTCATCTTAGAAAAAAAGACTCAACAAAACTTGCAGGAATACAAAAAAATATCCAGCATCCAATAGGATAAAATTCACAGTTTCTGGCATCCAATCAAGGACCCAAGGCAGGAAACCATAATGAGAATAGACAATCAATAAAAACTGATCCAGAGCTGACAAGAAGTGAGAATGAATAGAGACAAATGTTAAAGTAGTTATGATAATTAAATTCATGTGTTTGGAAAATTCAGAAGACAGGGAAAATACAACAAAAACAAATTGAAAGTCTAGAGATCAAAACTATGGTGTTTGATATGAAAAATCACACTATATAAGATCAACAGAGTCACTATTGCACAATAAAATGTTAATGAACTTGAAGACATAGCAATAAAAACCCTTCCAAATGAAACACACAAACAAAAATGAATCCTATTTCTAGGATTTCTAGGACAATCTTAAATATTATACATAATTAAATATACAAAATATACATAGTTTCAGTCTGAAGGGAAGGCAGCAAATACATTTAAGGAAATAATGGCCTCCAAATTTCCAAACTTGATGAAAACTATAACCTACAGATTTAGAAGCACAACAAATCCTAAGCAGAGGAAATATGAAGAAAATTCCATTGCAGTATATTATAATTCAATTGCTTAGAGCAGTGATAAAGAGAAAAATCTTAAAAACAGAGAAAATGATGAGTTAGGAGATTACTGTCCATGTGACAGAGATATCAACTTTGGAATCTTAAAATATTTTTATCCCTGGTACTGAGCGCTGAATTGAATCCCTAACCCCCAGTGCGACTACTTTTGGAGATAGAGTATTTTAAATTAAGGTTAAATTAATTCATTAGGATGGGGCTCTAATTCGATAGGCCTGAAGTCCTCAAAAGAGGAAGAAAGAATTCCCTGGCATGCTTCCCTAGGGAAAGGTCACAGTAGCATGTGAGGATATAGCAAGAGGTAGGCGTTCTCTAAGCCAGAAGCAAACCTCACCAGACACCAGCCATGCTGGCATCCTGGTCTCAAATGTCCATGCTCCAGGACTGTAAGAAAATAAACTTCTGGTGTTGAATTCGCCTAGCCTGTTTGCTATGTCGGCCTAAGCAGACTAATACAGCTGGTTATTACATTTCATGATTGTCAATGGCTCTGGTTCTCTCGAGGTATGTACAGGTGAAGCTGGAGATACTAATTGAAAGGAGGCAGCCAAAAAATACAAGAAAGGATAAATTATAAGGCATAGTCCTAGATCCCTAGAGTCCTTTGGAAATTAAATGGAAGCTAGAACTCTCACTGAGAAATTGACATTAGGACAAAATTCAGCATTGATTTCAGAAGAGTTATGGTTTAGGTGGAGGGCACCATGGACTCTCATGATACCTTGGCTTGAACAACCTCTGTCCTAGGGAAAACCAGTTGGGTTTAGACCAAGCTCTTTGGAGGAACATTGAGGCAGGGGTAGGTGATAAACAGGGAGCCAGGAAGCAGGGAGACATTTGAGATGAAAAAAAATAGTTGGATCCAAATGTCTGACTCAATGCCTCCTTGGCGTGTGAGGAGAGTAGGGGCAGGGGAACAGAGACATGAGAAGGATTGGAAAGGTTAAGATCTTCTCTAATTAGGAAAAAGGCGAGGAAATAGGTAGGAATAATCAAAAGAATCCTGTGTCTTGGGGACAGCCAGCTTAGGTAGGATTATGTGGCGGCTGTAGACCCCATCAGCCGATGGGTAATTTTCTCTTGTTCATTGTGGAGAGTTCCTGAAATAGCAGCAGTGTGTGTGTTGGGGTGGGCTGGGGTGCAGGGGAAGATATTACAAGTTAGGAATTGGCCAGGAGAGTGCAGGGGTAGTAGATGTATTGACTTTAAGCTAAGATTTATTTTAAGTAAAATGATTTTGGCAAATATTGATAATGAAAGAGAGAGGGAGAGCAGAGAGGAAGGAAGGAAGGGAGGGAGGAAGGGAGGAAGGGAAGAAGGAAGGAAGGAAGGAAGGAAGGAAGGAAGGAAGGAAGGAAAGAAAGAAGGAAGGAGGGGGGAGGAAGGGAGGGTGAGCAGAGAAAGTTCTTTTAACCTTTGGAAGGATTGAAGTGTTGGATATCCTTGTCTGCCCCAAGGTATTGAATTTCTCAATCTGAATGGATGGAACTTAATACTCTCTTAATAGGAAATTAGAAAAAGTTTTCTTCTGTTTGCCCAAGGATTATAACTAAGCCCTGTGGACAGGAAGTTACCAGGAGTGCTCTATTCTGCCCCAGGATGGGGGCGGGGTGGGAGGGAAAACTAGGGTTTCCCCAGCCTTTGTCTTCTGTGCACGGAGCTCTAAGGCGTCCATGGCTGTAAGGGTGGCCTGAGAAGACAGCTTCTTCTGACCTGTCCTGATGGGGTGAAGCCATCTCCATCCACAGAGCTGCTCTTCTGGGTTTGCTGGTGGGATTAGACAACTACTAGTCTACTACCTGCCCCATCCTTGGTGTGTCTTGGAAGAGGTGGTGTTGCCAAGTCTCCTGCCCGGGATACTGCCAGCAAAGCTAGTGGCCACCTTATTGCCAAGGATCATTAAGCCAAAGGTTACATTCTGCAGGAAAGATATTTTTCTTCCCTTTGAAAAATTATACAAGCGACATGTATTCTTGTGGAATAACTATACAACACAGGTAAACAATGAAAGTCACCCCAACAGAACCACTGTCCGTATCTTGTATATCAGACCTGACACAGTCATGTGCAAATGTATAAATGTATGTTTTAGGAATGTGGTGTCATATTACATACAATGGACTTCCCATCCCAGCTGCTATTCGCCTGTCTATTGTGAACATTTCAAGTCAATATACATGTGTATCAGCATTCTTCATGGCTGCATGGTATTTCACCACTCTTGAACTGCTGGAAGTTGACGTCGTAATTGTGCTGTATATCCACTGCCATACTTCTGGTTTTTGATGAGCAACCTCAAAATCTCAGTAGCACACAAGAGTAAGCATTTGTTCCCTTGACAAGTTTGCAAGTTGCAGCTGATCTGGGCTGTGCTAAGCTGCTGTCCTGGGCTCCGCAGTCAGCTGCAGCTGGCTGCCTGCTCATTTTGACTGTGCTTGCTCCTGTGCCTGGGAGTGGCTGGCTCATGTCTCCTCTAAGGATGACCACAGCTGGGACAACTAAGGCAAATAGGCTCCACTGGAGGTGAGTTTTCCTCCAGGAACCTAGCCTAGGTCTATTCTTGTGGTTATTCGGTGGAGCAAGAGCTAAGCACTTTTTAAAAAAAAAGATTTATTTTATTTATTTGAAAGATAGAGTTACAGAGAGAGGTAGAGACAGAGAGGTCTTCCATCTGCTGGTTCACTCCCCAGATGACCACAACAGCTGGAGCTGCGCTGATCTGAAGCCAGGAGCTTCTTCCGGGTCTCCCACGTGGCTGCAGGGGCCCAAGGACTTGGGTCATTTTCCACTGCTTTCCCAGGCCATAGCAGAGAGCTGGATCAGAAGTGGAACAGCCGGGACTCGAACCAGAGCCCATATGGGATGCTGGTGCTTTAGGCCAGGGCTTTAACCCACTGCGCCACAGAGCCAGCCCCAGAGCTAAGCACTTTTACAAGCATCTGCTTGTGTCATATTTACTTACAACCAAAGCAAGCCATGTGTCAAATGCAAAGAGCACACTTATGGGACAAAAGGTGTTGGGGTCAGGATTGTGGTGTAGTGAGATAGACCGCTGCCTGTGACACCAGCATTGCATATGAGCGCCAGTTCCTGTCAGGACTGCTCCACTTCGGGTCCAACTCCCTGCTAATGTGCCTGAGAAAGCAGTGGAAGATGGCCCAAGTGCTTGGGTCCCTGCACCTTCATGGGAGACACAGGTGAATCTCCTGGCTCCCAGCTTTGGCCTGGCCCAGCCCTGGCCATTGCTGCCATTTAGGGAGTGAACCAGTGGACAGAAGATCATGCCCTCTTTCTCTTTCTCTCTCTCTCTTTCAAATAAATAAATAATTTCAAGGGGAGGAGACAGAACTGGGGAATTTTTCATAAGCTCTTACACAGAAATCTTTGGGTGCTCTCTGATTATTCTGTCAAATACATTCCTAGATAGAGAGGTGTGTTTTTGGCCTCGTGATTAAGATGCCCACATCCCAGATCGGAGTACCTGGGTTCGAATTCTGGCTCTGGCCCCAGTTCCAGATTCCTGCCAATGTGCACCAGGGGGGCAGTGGTTATAGTTCAAGTAGTTGATTCCCTGCCCCTATATGGGAGACCTAGTGTGGATTCCTGACTCCTGACTTCAGCCTAATTCAGCTCCGGCTATTTCAGGCAACTGGGGGAGTGGGTAGCAGATAGGCACTTTCCGTCTCTCTCTCTCTCTCTCTCTCTCTCTCTGATAAGTAAGTAAATAAATAAAAAATATTCCTAGACATGGAATCAATAGATTAAATGTACTTTTGAAGACTGAAGATAAATTGCCACATTGACATCACATTACCATTAACCATAAATGAGAAAACCAATTTCTCTGTATTCATGATGTATAGCAACCTGTGGACACTCTAGGACTTGAAGCTTAAGTTATATGCTATGTTCCAAAGCTTCATAGACACAAATCAGGAAAAATGTGGTTATTTTGGAACACCCAGTAGAAGCACCTAGTGTGGTTCTTTGGGAATGCATACCCTTTCTCTTCTTAAAGGAGTGAAGGAACTTTAGGGCAATGCCAAGGGTCAGAGAGGGTGACCATGTATTCTGGTTTGCATGGAAACATCTTGGTTTACCCTGTTGTCCTGACTTAATTATTTTTTTAAAGATTTATTTATTTATTTATTTGACAGGTAGAGTTACAGACAGTGAGAGAGACAGAGAGAAAGGTCTTCCTTCCGTTGGTTCACCCCCCAAATGGCCGCAACGGCCGGCACTGTGCCGATCCGAAGCCAGGAGCCAGGTGCTTCCTACTGGTCTCCCATGCGGGTGCAGGGCCCAAACACCTGGGCCATCCTCCACTGCCTTCCCAGGCCACAACAGAGAGCTGGACTGGAAGAGGGGCAACCGGGACTAGAACCCGGGGCCCATATGGGATGCCGGCGCCAGAAGTGGAGGATTAGCCAAGTGAGCCACAGTGCCGGGCCCCTGACTTAATTATTATAAGCGATCCCTTTCACTCTCAAAAGTTTCATATTTGGGGCTCTAGGCTATATGGCCCCACCCTGTAACTGTCACCCTAACTTTGATCCCAAACTCCTCTATTTATCCAGCTCATAGGTTTTTTTTTTTTAATTTTGTTTTGAACGTCTATTATGTGACAGATAGTGTTTTCAACACTGAGGAGACAGCAGGGGGCAAAATTAGACATTGTCGCTGCCCTATGATGCTTTCAGTCTATTAGGAGAGTCATTAGTGGAATAATCATATGGATCCATGTAAAACTTTAGCAGTGGTCGATGCTATGAGCGGTCCCTGGTGCTAAGGGAATTTGTATGGTGTGGATAGTTGGTCTTATCACAAAGGTCCAGGAAGAATCCAAGCGGAAGTGATGCTTTAGCCGAGATGAGAAGGATGAGCTGGGTTTACCTTGGGGCAGGCATTCCTGGGACAGGGAAGAGCATGTGCAAAGACTGTGATGGGAGGAAGCAAGTTAAGCAAGCACGTGAAAGAAGACTATGTAGCGGCAGTGGGGAGAGTCAAGGGACATGGAGTGAGATGGGGATGGACAGTCACCAGGTCAGGGACACCATACTGCCTACCTTGCATCCCCTACATCCCTGTCTCTTGCCAGCTGAATCCCCATTTGGTTCATGAATCTGTGTGTCCCCTACAACAGCCTTCTGCTTCAGGGGACACGACACTTCTCTGCCAGTTTAAGGGCACAATCCTTCTCTAGGGATTGATTTACTTATAAGCATATGTTCCAATTCTAGCAAAAGAGAAGTAAGGGAAAGTTTCCTGGGGGACTTCCAAGAAAAGTTTCTTTGCTCCTAAACATGAGTCACAAGAAAAGATGGTATCTATTTGTCCTCTGAGTGTTGTCAAATCTGAATGTGAACATGGAACTGCAGCCACTGTCATCTCCTGTCAGGATGAAACCAGCACCAGGGATGACGGGACAGAAATATGCGGAGAACATTTTTCCTTGTAGAATCAACCTGCCCTGAAGGCTACCCCTACCTCGGGACTTCCTGTTATATGGAATACTAAAAGTTCCCATTGTTCAAACAAGATGGAGTGCCACCTACAGTCAAACTCTGTCTCAGTAAAGAGGAGGATAGACCATGTCCCCTATTTATGTGTAGGCAACGTTAAGGTTTGTTTGTTTGTTTTTTTTTTCAGTTATTCTAAAATCAATGAGAAGTCAGTAGAGAGTTTTAAGCCGAGAACATTCTCCATATTTCCAGTTCACAAAGATCGCTCTGACTGCAGCGTAGACATCAGATTCCAGAGGAGGCAAGGGTGGGTGTGGGGAGACAGTAGAGAATGCAGAGTACCTGCCTTGGGCCCCACACTTGAAGTGGGAGGCTGCAGAGGGAGCACCACTTAAATGAAGGTCGCTGCCATTCGAGTCTGTCTTTGACAGTATTCCATGGGGCCAAAGGGCAAAGCTGGTGCAGAGCAGCTTCCTCTCAAGGGCCAGAATTGTGCATGAAGTCTGCACTGCCTTGGCTTGTCCTGGGTCCCACCCTCTTCTAGGGATAGGCCAGGAGGGGGACCAGTGGTAGAAGGTGGTGGTAATGAAGGTGGGAGGTGTGGGCAGAAATCTTCTCAAAGTATGTACTCTGGTGACAGAATGAATAGATGCAATATGGAAGAAGATCCATGTCAAGGATGATCCTCAAGTTTCTGTGCAAGTGGAGGAAATGGTGGTGTCATTAGCTGATATGGAGAATCCTGGAAGATAGCCCAACTGGGAGTAGTGTCGATTCTGAGTTCCTGGAGGAGTGGACAGTGGAAGATAAAGTCCTGTTTGAACAAACATTTAGTTTCCATAGGAAGAGCTTTCACAGGATTCAGCAAATTGTTCCAGATAAGACAATTACAAATCTTGTAAAATATTGCTATTCCTGGAAAAAAAAAAAAAAAGCTCATTCAAGGACAAGTTTCATGGATTGTCAGGCTCGTAAACTAGCCAATAGACACAACCAGGGCACAGTGATGATGATGTGGAAGAAACACATCCAGTGGATGGGAATGATGGTGACTATGCTCCCAAGAAAGCAGCCAAACAGGAGGGTAACAGTGAACAGCTGCCCAAAGCAGCAAGATTGGACTTGGAAGAAGAGAGTGTCAGCGTTTACAACATCACCATCATTCTCAGCGTTCTAAGTGCTGTCCACCCAAGGGCATGTACTTAACACAGGAACATGTGGTAGCTGTTCCCCAATGCAGCCAGCACCATCCTGAGGCAATTGGATATGGAGTTGATCTCTCTTAATGTCAGGTTCAGAATGCTAAGCAAGCAATCAGTGCACTTAAACAGAAAATGGAAGGTGGAATTGAAGAATTCAAACCTCCTGAGTCAAATCAGAAAATTAGTGCCTGCTGGATCACAGAGGAGCAACTTCTAGCAGTGCAAGGTATATTAAAGATAAGCAGTTATTGTTAGTAATGATGTAGCTTGTCATGATAGGAGACGGCCATCGTTCTACCTTCGTTAAAAATGCGTTGAGAAAGGGCTCTCATGTTCACCACAAAGTCCCGGTTACCAGGAGTTCTGTGCTGTATTTATGGATGTGGACTTCTGTGGGCCTGGTGTGTATTTGGGGTCCCCAGCAGCACACATGCCTTTTCAGCATTAAATAATTGATGGTGATGACAGCATGGCCAAACTCCATGGGCTCTCTGTGCCTCTGCTTCAGTGTTCCTGCCATTAGGTTCATTCTTACCATGTTACTCACTGATAACTCAGAGTTAAGAGATAAATAAACTATGATTCATTTCTGGTTTCTCTAAAAAAAAAATACTGCCTACAAAGTACTGCTGAAAAGACTGACCCCAGATCTAATTAAATTTCTTGCTGTGATTTCCAGCTCATAAGAAATGTGTGGGAGCCTGCTCCACTTCTGATCCAGCTCCCTGCTGATGGTCTGCGAAAAGCAGAGAGAGATGGCCCAAGTATTTGGGCCCCTGCCACCCTCATGGGAGACCTGGATGAAGCTCCTGGGTCCTGGCTTCAGGCTGACCCAGCACTGGCGTTTGCAGCCATCTGGGGAGTGAATCAGCAGATGGGAGATTTCTCTCTCTCTCTCTCTCTTTCCCTCTCTCTTTGTAACTCCAATTTGCAAACTAAATAAATAAATCTTTGTTTAAAAAAGGCAAAGAAATTGTTGTCAGATAAAAATGGTTTGAGAGACACAGTAATAAGATGCAACATGAAAACTTAGACTCCTGATGGCACCAGCCGAACTATAAAAAGACATCCTTGACACAACTGGGAAAATGGAACAAGGACTGCATATTAAATGATAATAAGGAGGGCCGGTGCTGTGGCTTAGCAGGTAAAGCCTCTGCCTGCAGTGCTGGCATCCCACGTAGGTACTGATTCGTGTCCTGGCTGCTCCACTTCCAATCCAGCTCTCTGCTAATGTGCCTGGGAATGTAGTGGAGAATGACCCAAGTGCTTGGGCCCCTGCACCCACGTGGGAGACCCGGAAGAAGCTCCTGGCTCCTGGCTTCTGATAGGCTCAGCTCCAGCTGTTGTGGCTATTTGGGGAATGAACCAGCAGATGGAAGACCTCTCTCTCTGTCTCTCTCTCTCTCTGTCTGTAACTCTACCTTTCAAATAAATAAATAAAATCTTTTTAAAAAATGATAGTAAGGAATCACTGTTAATTATTTTTGCTGTCATAATGGCATGAAGGTTATGTTTTTAAAAATATGTCCTTATCAGTTAGAGATGCATATCTGTGATGACCTGATATGTAGGATTTTCTCTAAAATATAGACATTGGAAAATGGTGATAAATAGTGAAGCTGGATGATGGATAAGTGGGAGTTCATCATAGGAGTATGTTTCTATTATTGAATTTATTGGAAATTTTCTATAACCAAAAATGTTAAGGGCTGCATTGAAAAATACTCTTAGTTTTATTGAGGATTTACAGAGAGCATGCAGGTTAACCCCCAACTGTGGTAGCTGAGTGCAGAATATGTCCTCTGGGGTGCAATGGCTCTCTTCCTGGGATGCTGAAGACTCCACAGAGCAATTTGTCACTCTAACATACCCTGTGAAGGATGGGGGGAAGAGCCACAAGGAGGTGTCCAGCTGAGAGGAAGTGGCTGACCACACAGGCGATAGGAGGCTCGTGATAGGGAGTGGGTCTAAGAGGGAGGTTAGGAGTGGGATCCAGCATCACTGTGAAGGGTGTGGCCTGTATAGACAGGTGCGTATGTGTTGATGAATTAGTCTGTTTTCTGCTACAATAATGAAGTACCTATGCCCAGGTAACCTGTAGAGAAAAGAGGTTTATTGAGCTCACAGTTTTGGAACCACAAGGGCATGGTGGTGGCAGCATTAGTGGTGTCCTGGCGAGGGTCTCTTAGCAGCTGGCATCATGAAAGGAGTGCACATAAGAGGGAGAGGTCCCAAAGTGAGACAGGAAAATAGAGGGAGATCAGCGTTCCATGAGAACTGCAATAATCCCTTCCAAGAGCATGCCTTCAACGGCCTAACACCCTCCCACCTGTCCACTCCTTAGCATGCCAGGCCAAGACCACACTTGCATACATAAAACATTGGGGGTTACCCCTCTACTATATCCAAACCATTGCAGTTGATATTTAGGGAAGGAGGGAATTCTCATTTGGCAGCTTCTAAATCCTCGATGAATTACGATCGAGTTCAAGTGCTAGAAGGTTGGTGGGTTGGTAATTAGGGAGTTGTAGTTTGAAGAGATTTCCCAAAGTTATTAGGGTGGGTGGGAAGTGAGTTTACTGGGGAAACATGGTAGAATTGCAAGACACAGTGGAACTGAGTGGAAATTATGACTATTAGCAAGAGTGTTTGGAAACAATGGGCCAGGGACCTCAAGCTGGAGAAGCTGAGAGCAATGGAAGGACAAAGCCAGTGAGTGGACAAGGAAGAAAAAGAGGCCTTGCTAATCTGGGGTATATTGAAACATGAACCTACCTCTAGAGGACTGGGTGCAGTCAGTGTGGGGAGCAGGGATCTGCACAGTTGCCAGAGTCCAGGCGAGTCTGATGCAGGTGCAGGTGACTCTGGTACCATCCTTTGAGAGATGCTAGCCTAGTGGTTGGATGGGGAGTGAGGGAGGCCTGTCTTTATTTTTTATTATTTTTTTTTATTTTTTGCCAGGCAGAGTGGACAGTGAGAGAGAGAGACAGAGAGAAAGGTCTTCCTTTTCCGTTGGTTCACCCCCAATGGCTGCTGCGGCTGGCGCGCTGCGGCCGGCACATCGCGTTGATCTGAAGCCAGGAGCCAGGTGCTTCTCCTGGTCTCCCATGCGGGTGCAGGGCCCAAGCACTTGGGCCATCCTCCACTGCACTCCCGGGCCACAGCAGAGAGCTGGACAGGAAGAGGAGCAACCGGGGCAGAATCTGGCGCCCCAACCGGGACTAGAACCTGGTGTGCCGGTGCCGCAGGCGGAGGATTAACAGATTGAGTTATGGCGCCGGCCGGGAGGCCCGTCTTCTTCCAATGGAAAAGCATGGGGGATAGAGCACAGAACACGTGTGTTGTTTCTGGTGGCTCTGTAGCTTTCCTGGACTGATGGACTGCAATTTGGGGACACAGCTTATCTGGTGGGACACCCCTCTCTGGGTCCTAAGTGGGGCAGCCCTTAGTGTAACCTTGTCTGTATTTACCCCAGGAACGTCTCACCTGAGGACTATAGCAACTGGGGTGTGGGTGGAGGTTTGTTGTTTGTTGTTTGTTTTTGCAATTTTTGATTCTAGAAATAAAATGAGCTTTCAAAATCAACCGACCACCCAATCAACACTGTTGCGGTTGGCACATTTGGGCTAATTGTTTTCTTTTCATTTAGACTTATTTCCCACTGAGTGTGAGGTAGCACTTGCAAGTAAATCTTTGGTAATTCCCAGGCATAAAGCAATTGCCTTCATTTCCCAGCGGGGCATACTAAAGTGGGCTCATTTGCAAAGAGAACAGGAATAGCAGTTTTTATAGCTTAAGGGTTGGAAGAAAACTGCTTTATTTTTTTCTGACAATCATAATCCACTCACACTTAAAAAATGCATTTCAAAATCAAAAGGGTTCTGAGCTTCTGGGATGTGCTAGGAGGATCTGTTAAGACATAGCTTGTTTGCTCATGTATCTATGATCTAGATAAATGTACCGCTTATTTCTCCTCTCTCAAAACTTCCTCATCCACTGACCCTATGGAGTGCCCAGGTGTCAAAGGGTTAAGCCTCTCTTAAATTAGCAGAAGCAACAGGAGTCCACAGAGAATCGCTTTCTTTCTTTTTTTTTTTTCCTGGTCTCCACTGTGATTCTCTGATGTGAATTTACAGTGGCAGAAATTAGGAAAGACGGGTGGCTTGGGTGCTGGGGGAGGGGAGCACAGCCCGAGGAAAGGCCCTGGGGCCAGCAGGCCATGTGGCCACTGTCGGGACAACCTGACCATGGCAGCGCAGAGTGAGGCTGCCTCGCTTCGGGGGGTGCTCGATTAGGGAGGTTAAGCAGAGGGGCTGTGAGTGGTGCCTGGGGAAGCCCTGAGCCACTGAAGTCTGACAGGCAAATTGATGTTTTAAGATTTACCAGGCAGTGATGTGCAGGATGAGGTGGGGGCGTTAACAGAGGGAGAGGGAGACCGAAGCCGGCCGAGTGAGGATCCTGCTTGAGACAACGAGCACTTACTGAGCACCCTCTGTGCCCCTTGCTGTGTGCCAGACCACGCCTGCATGAACAGTCATCCTCTGTGCCCCGTGCAGCCCACAGCACCACTGTCCTGGACGCCTGCCTTCTGTTTCTTCCCCACCTAGCAGGTCGCCTGCCGCGGTCACGCCTCCGACTCCTGCCTACCCCCCTCCTCCCTAGCCACGCTGGCTCTGGGTGGCCTCCTTGTAATTGCTGCTTCTTTTGGCAGCTGGGGTAAGGGTGGTCTTTCTGAGTCACATGGGATCAGACCCCGGCCCCGCCCTAACCCTACAGTGAGCCCCCGTTGTCCTCTAGGCCAAGACCACACTCTTCAGCGGAGCAAGGACGCCTCGACACCTGGGTGGCGCTTCCATCTCCTCCCAGGGCTCTTGCCTCCCCACCAGGAATCTTGTGACTCCCACAAAAATGCTTTTGGTCCTTCCAATGGGTCAGGACTCCTGTCGTCTCCCCTGTGATGAGAATGCTTCTGGCTGCTTTAAACAGGCAAACAAACAAAAAACCTATGTTTTGTTTATTTATTTGAGAGGCAGAGACAGACAGTGATCTCCCATGTGCTGGTTCATGCCTGAAATGCCTGCAACTGCTGCGGCTGGGCTGGGTCAGGCTGAAGCCAGGAGCTGGCAACCCAATCTAGATCTCCCACGTGGCTGGCAGGGACCCAACTACTCGAGCCTTTACCTGCTGCCTCCCTTCTGTGCTTTAGCAGGAAGCTGGCATTGGGAGCGGAGCTGGGAATTGAACCCAGGTACTCCAATATGAGACACAGGCTACTGAATCCCCAGGCTAAATCCCAGCTCCTTTCCTGGGCGCTTCTGAAGTGCTGTCACTCCTAGCACTGATCACATCATTGTTACTGGCTATGCTCTTGGGAGCTTCCCGGGGCAGGGGCTGCACCTTCTTCCTCACCCAGCCCCTCCCTACACATAAAGGTGATTGGGAAATATTCATCAAATGCAAATGATGATTTTACAGGAACCAGGGTGGTGGTGAGGGACAGATGTCAAGCCCATCTCACAGACGAAAAAACTGAGGTTCAGAGAATGACTTAATCATCTGCCTATAGCTTCCCTAGCTTCCTTCCAGAACCCTCTGCAGGCTTTTTCCTGCTCCTTGGAGCCATGCAATAGAGGTCTTGGAGGAAGAGTCCTGTATGGTGACTTTAATTCTGGCTGGTCCTTCAGGATGCTTCCAGCAGGGCCACCGTGGGAAAGAATGTGACAGTAGACCAAAAGGCTTCGCTCTGCTAATGAGGGATTCAGGGACTAGCATTGTGACCCAGCCGGTTAAGCCATGGCCTCAGATGCCAGCATCCCATATGAATCCTGGCTGCTCCACTTCTAATCCAGCTCCTTGCTGTTGCTCTTGGGAAAGCAGAGGAAGATGGCCCAAGTATTTGGGCCCCTGCACCCACGTGGGTGACCTGGATGGAGTTCCAGACTCCTGGCTTCAGCCTGGCCCGGTCCTGGCAGTTGTGGCCATTTGGGGAGAGAACCAGCAGATACAAGATCTCTCTCTCTCTCTCTCTCTCTCTCTCTCTTTCTCTGTAATTCTACCTTTCAAATAAATAAATCCTTAAATAAATAAGGGATTTTATAAGTGGAATATTATTCACTTTGGACTCAGCAAGGGGCTAGAGGTTCAAGTGAGCCATTTTCAGGCATAATTTGGACATTTATTTCACTGAAGTGATGGCTCGGAGCACAAAGCGACTCTGGATCGGGACGCGTGTGTTCCTTGCAGGCTCTTCCCTTCCCTTCAACGAATGCTCTTTGCCTGCCATTTCGTCATTTTGATGGACTGGAAGAGCCGCATTCCAGAATGATAGATATTGTCCATTTAAGTCCTGCGTTTACTTTTCCCCCAAACCAGTGCTCTGTTCATGATTGATTGGACTTCCCCCCCATTGAGCACCCGCGTGAAACCTCGCAAGAGGCCGGATCTGCAGCATGGATAACGTTGTTGTAGCAATCTGTTCAGACCGCAGCAGGCATGCCGAATGGCACGGAAGCCCTTAATGAAACGCTGGCAGACATTAGGGCTTTATGGACTGGAAAACAGTACAAATCAGTGCGCTTTGCTTACTGTTTATCTGTTTAGAGCATTTTTATTTTCCAAACCTAGCAATGCTCATCTTTTTCATCCAGCATTTGGGTTCGGCTCTTTACATATTGATTTTCCCATTGGCTGGCAATGGCCTGATGAAGTCGGAGCACTCAGGTGTACTGGGTGCAGGAGCGTGGGACTGGATCTGCAGGCGAGGGCTGCGTTCCTCTGCCCTGGGACCCTCAAGGGATGGGAGACTGCAGGGCTCCCTGTATCTAAAAAACCCAACAAAAACCTACGCCTGCCATTTCCCTGGGTGGTTGTCTACTTGAGCCTGCAGAGTGGGCCTTTTGGACCAGTAGTTTCCCAATATTTACACCCAAAAGCCCAGTAGCGAAAGTGACCTGCTCTCTCTAACAGACAAGGAGAAAACCGCATCCATCGGGTGGTGTGCCAGCAGTCAACAGATTTGTTCTATGAAGGGCCAGAGAGTCAGTATTTGGGGCTTTGCAGGTCGCGTACGGTCTCTGTCACAACTAGTGGCTATGGACAACACCTAAACATGTGTGGTTGTGTTCCAGTAAAACTCTCTTTACAAAAGGAGACTGGGGTGGGGGTAGGGGGCAAGTGTTCAGCCTGGTCATTAGGAGGCCACTTGGGACTCCTGCATCCCATAGCATTGTGCCTGGGTTTGACTCCAGCTTTGCTCCAGGTCCCAGTTTCCTACTAAGGTGCACCTGCAGAAGCAGTAGGTGCTGGCTAAAGCAGTTGGGTTCCTACCACCCAAGTGGGATGGGGCACAGTCAGCCTTTGGAATCTGAGGGTTTTGCATCTGTAGATTAAACCAATCACGATCCAAGATATTCAGAACAAATTTGCATCTGCTCTGAACATTTACGGACTTTCTTCACTTGTCATTATTTCCTAAGGAGTGCAGCCTAGCTACTATTTGTGTGACATTTACACTGTACAAGGATTGCAAGCAATGTACAGTTGAAGGATACAGGGAGATTGTGTATGTTCTGTAGAAATCTACATATTGGGCGTCCTTGGGGTCTGACACCTCTGTGTGTGTACAGTGGGGTTTCTGAATAAATCCCCTGGGGGGACGGTGGGACAAACTCTAGTTAGGGCTAAACTTGCTGACCCCTGGTTCAAATGACCAGATTTAGCTAAGGGACAGTGTGCAAACGTGTGGACAGGGGCAAAGGGGCTTAGAGGCTAGCAGCAGCAGGAAGCTGTTATCCCTCAGGGTCTGAAGGGACACAGAAGAACACAGTGTCCTTTCCAGAACATGGAACCCAGGGAGGGTGGGTCCAAGGGAGGCACTGGAGCAGCAAGCCTGCAGGGAAGAGATACCCCAGCTTCTCCCTTGGCTGTCCCTACCCCCTCTCTCCATCCTTCCCCTATCCTACCTGTGTCTCCTGTGGTCTGGAGCCAGCCGGGAAGGTGCGTGGTGACCAAGTCTTCAAGGGTCGGAACATGGAGCAGGAGGAGCCAGGAGGAGCATGCCTGGGGGCGGGGTGTGAAGGGCAAGGCACAAGGACAATAAGCGCCCTGGTCCACGTCTATTTGGGGGTTAAGTTCTAAGGACCCTCTCCCTTTTGGAGGGGAAGCTTGACTGCGTGCATTCCTGACCCTGCCACGCAACGCACCCCACCCCGACTTCACTCTGGAGAATTAACCCTCCCCAACCCACACACACACATTGCGTACATGTTT